>NC_056660.1:88296121-88605103 GCF_018350195.1 Panthera tigris | reverse complement strand
TCCCAAGAAAGAAGAGTCCACGGCCAGATGGCTTCCCAGGGGAGTTCTAACAGACGTTTAAAGCAGAGATAATACCTATCCTTCTCAAGCTATTCCAAGAAATAGAAAGGGAAGGAAAACTTCCAGACTCATTCTATGAAGCCAGTATTACTTTGATTCCTAAACCAGACAGAGATCCAGTAAAAAAAGAGAACTACAGGCCAATATCCCTGATGAATATGGATGCAAAAATTCTCAATAAGATACTATCAAATCGAATTCAACAGCATATAAAAAGAATTATTCACCATGATCAAGTGGCATTTATTCCTGGGATGCAGGGCTGGTTCAACATTTGCAAATCAATCAATGTGATACATTACATTAATAAAAGAAAAGAGGGGCGCCTGGGTGGCGCAGTTGGTTAAGTGTCCGACTTCAGCCAGGTCACGATCTCGCGGTCCGTGAGTTCGAGCCCCATATCGAGCTCTGGGCTGATGGCTCGGAGCCTGGAGCCTGCTTCCGATTCTGTGTCTCCCTCTCTCTCTGACCCTCCCCCGTTCATGCTCTGTCTCTCTCTGTCCCAAAAATAAATAGAAAAACGTTGAAAAAAAAATTAAAAAAAAAAATAATAAAAAATAAAAGAAAAGAACCATATGATCCTGTCAGTCGATGCAGAAAAGGCCTTTGACAAAATCCAGTACCCTTTCTTAATAAAAACCCTTGAGAAAGTTGGGATAGAAGGAGCATACTTAAACATCATAAAAGCCATTTATGAAAAGCCCACAGCTAACATCATCCTCAATGGGGAAAAACTGAGAGCTTTTTCCCTGAGATCAGGAACACGACAGGGAAGCCCACTCTCATCGCTGTTGTTTAACATAGTGTTGGAAGTTCTAGCATCAGCAATCAGACAACAAAATGAAATCAAAGGCATCAAAATTGGCAAAGATGAAGTCAAGCTTTCGCTTTTTGCAGATGACATGATATTATACATGGAAAATCCGATAGACTCCACCAGAAGTCTGCTAGAACTGATACATGAATTTAGCAAAGTTGCAGGATACAAAATTAATGTACAGAAATCAGTTGCATTCTTATACACTAACAATGAAGCAACAGAAAGACAAATAAAGAAACTGATCCCATTCACAATTGCACCAAGAAGCATAAAATACCTAGGAATAAACCTAACCAAAGATGTAAAAGATCTGTATGCTGAAAACTATAGAAAGCTTATGAAGGAAATTGAAGAAGATACAAAGAACTGGAAAAACATTCCGTGCTCAGGGATTGGAAGAATAAATGTTGTCAAAATGTCAATACTACCCAAAGCTATCTACACATTCAATGCAATCCCAATCAAAATTGCACCAGCATTCTTCTAGAAACTAGAACAAGCAATCCTAAAATTCACATGGAACCACAAAAGGCCCCGAATAGCCAAAGTAATTTTGAAGAAGAAGACCAAAGCAGGAGGCATCACAATCCCAGACTTTAGCCTCTACTACAAAGCTGTCATCATCAAGACAGCATGGTATTGGCTCAAAAACAGACACATAGACCAATGGAATAGAATAGAAACCCCAGAACTAGACCCACACAAGTATGGCCAACTCATCTTTGACAAAGCAGGAAAGAATATCCAATGGAAAAAAGACTGTCTCTTTAACAAATGGTGCTGGGAGAACTGGACAGCAACATGCAGAAGATTGAAACTAGACCACTTTCTCACACCATTCACAAAATAAACTCAAAATGGATGAAGGACCTGAATGTGAGACAGGAAACCATCAAAGCCCTAGAGGAGAAAGCAGGAAGAGACCTCTCTGACCTCAGCCGCAGCAATTTCTTACTTGACACATCCCCAAAGGCAAGGGAATTAAAAGCAAAAATGAACTGTTGGGACCTCATGAAGATAAAAACCTTCTGCACAGCAAAGGAAACAATCAACAAAACTAAAAGGCAACCAACGGAATGGGAAAAGATATCTGCAAATGACATATCGGACAAAGGGCTAGTATCCAAAATCTATAAAGAGCTCACCAAACTCCACACCCAAAAAACAAATAATCCAGTGAAGAAATGGGCAGAAAACATGAATAGACACTTCTCTAAAGAAGACATTCGGATGGCCAACAGGCACATGAAAAGATGCACAACGTCACTCCTCATCAGGGAAATACAAATCAAAACCACACTCAGATATCACCTCACGCCAGTCAGAGTGGCCAAAATGAACAAATCAGGAGACTATAGATGCTGGCAAGGATGTGGAGAAACAGGAACCCTCTTGCCCTGTGGGTGGGAATGCAAACTGGTGCAGCCGCTCTGGAAAACAGTGTGGAGGTTCCTCAAAAAATTAAAAATAGACCTACCCTATGACCCAGCAATAGCACTGCTAGGAATTTACCCAAGGGATACAGGAGTACTGATGCATAGGGGCACTTGTACCCAGATGTTTATAGCATCACTCTCAACAATAGCCAAATTATGGAAAGAGCCTAAATGTCCATCAACTGATGAATGGATAAATTGTGGTTTATATACACAGTGGAGTACTACATGGCAATGAGAAAGAACGAAATATGGCCCTTTGTAGCAATGTGGATGGAACTGGAGAGTGTGATGCTAAGTGAAATAAGCCATACAGAGAAAGACAGATACCATATAGTTTCACTCTTATGTGGATCCTGAGAAACTTAACAGAAACCAATGGGGGAGGGGAAGGAAAAAAAAAGAGGTTAGAGTGGGAGAGAGCCAAAGCATAAGAGACTGTTAAAAACTGAGCACAAACTGAGGGTTGATGGGGGGTGGGAGGGAGGGGAGGGTGGGTGATGGGTATTGAGGAGGGCACCTTTTGGGATGAGCACTGGGTGTTGTATGGAAACCAATTTGACAATAAATTTCATATACTGAAAAAATTTAAAAAAAAAGTCCCTTTGGGTACGATCTCAGGGCCTGGAGCAGAGTGGACATGCATGATCCATCTACTCTGCGGGATGAAGGCATCTCTGTCAGACAGGGGAGGGAGGCCAGCGGCCTACAACCCCTGCAATGACTCTAAGTGAGCGCCAAGCCCCCTTGGACAGGGGGGCCTGCTTTCCTCTGGGGTACCAGACACTGAGAGCTGTCAGTTGGCTGAGGAAATGACTGGGAACTCCACACAAATGTTGGAACTGGGCTGTGTACCTAACACAGACCCCTGGATCCTGGAAAGTTCAAGTGTAAACAGGGTACATTCTTCTGAGGCTTTTGTTCTGAATGGCTCCCAGGTAGAACCTAGTTTGAAAAAAAGCAAAATACAATGCTAACAGGCTCCCTGAGGACCAAAGGTCTTCATTGCAGAAGACAATGGACTACAGTTAGAATTCAGTGCTTACTTCTATCTCTTGTTGGGCTGGCTGTCTGGGCACTAAGAAAGCCCTGAGGGCCAGTGTAAAAGGAAAATTCCATTGGCTACACCCAAGAGGGAAATTCTGCAGGAGGTCTCTATTCATTAACAAACAGGAAAAGCTGGATTTGGTGGTTTTTCCTGTCCTTCCCATCAGGCAATAGAAGCACCATTGATTTGGAGGTAAGGGGTCCTTGCACCTAGCTGGTGATCAAGTGATTGGAGCCTGGACCTGATGCAGAAGTTCTTGAAAGGGCCCTTTCGGTTCTGACCAGGTCCTGAAGCATAGTGTGCATACGGGAATCATGTTTGACTCAGAAGGAAGGCATGTCTATCCTTCACTGCACTTACCAGAGCTGGCCAAGCACCAAGCACTCAGGAAAAAGAAGGCCATCCTTCCTTTGATTTGAAGATACTGTTTGCTCTCCCATAGCAAAGGACCAGAGTGGGAGTTTAGCACCAATCTTTGGGCTCTGCTTGTGTGAAGTGAGTGGAAGCCCAGTTGTCCCTCAATGTGACCAAGGACTTAGAAAATAGCATCTTGGTGGGAATGGCTCCACAGGAGGTCAGGATCCACATTACAGATGGGACTGCAGTAATGCTGGGCATGTATATCTACTTTCATTTCTCCTTGCTGCATCTGTAAGGTCAGCCCCTCCACAAACCTCTGGGACCTCCTACCCGCATCCACCCATACCCAACCTGGCACCTTTATATGCCTTAGGCCTCTCACTATGAACAGAGTTCTCGTGGGAAGTTACAAGAGGTCCTGTTGTCAATCTATGCCAGAGTCCCCAGTTTAAAGGAGCAACTCAGATGATGTTGCTCTGAGACACTGATTCTGAAGGGACTCCAGCAAGATCCTAGTTTGAAAAAAAGAGGAAAAGGAGGGAAATGAACCAGGGAAAAGGAGGGCCAAAGTGCTTCATTCCAAAGGAGAGCAGAATGAAGCTGACAATGATGTGAATAGCACAAGCTCTGGAGAAGCTGTTGTCTCTAGTAAGAAACACCTGTGGGCAGGGGCAAAGGGAAACATCCATTGCCTACACCTGGGTGCCCATCTGGCAATAGGCTTGCACTTTTCCTTCAGAAAGAGAAGGATGGCTCCCGACCTTGGCTCCTTTGTATGCCCTAGCCCTCAGGGAACTGATTCCTGGTAACAGTTAGTGCTCCTGAGGGTGCTGTAGGTTTTTTAACCTAGTCATAGTGCAGTATTCCTTCCAAGGCTTTTTTGGGCTGAATTGTCCTGCAGTCTACTATGCATGTCCCGTCCATCTGCCTTAGACAATCAACACAATTCAATCAGGCAGGGGAGGGTGGCCAGCTGGCTACCAATCACAGAGATTGCCTGGGCCAGTCAAGCAACAGGCGCTCATTCTGGGCAGGAGGGGCATTCTTCTTCCGGATAAAGGAACTGATTGCTCTCAGATAACACAGGACCAGAGTGGTATATCATCGCAAACTCTGGATGTTGGTTATGTGGCTGACAGAACAATTCCACCTGGTGGTGACCTAGTTATGAAAACAAATTAGATGGGAAGGGCTATAAGGAAGGCCAAGCTTCTATATGACAGAGAAGATTAGGATAGAGCTGGGAATTAAGTAACATAGTTTCTCCTTCAACCAGAAGTAAGGCCAGCTCCCTCCCAAACCCTGGCATGGCCTACTCAGGGACACTCTGCTGGGGACCTTCAAGAGCCCTATGCCCCCCATTGCCTACACACTTCTGAAAGGCACATAATGAGGGGATCCTCTGTCCCAATTATGCCAGAGACATCAGGATTTGGCCAGATTCCCCAACCTAAAGGAAAGGATATGTCTCTGACACACTGGCCCTGAATGGCACTCAGGGAGAAACAACTTTGCAAACAGAAAAAAAGTATTCATTGGAATGGAAAACAGGAAGGCCAAAGTGCTTCAGTATCGATGAGAATGGGACATGGGTTAGAATGAAGTGTCTCGGAAGGACAACTTCCTGGCAAGGTCCTGTCTAAGTAGTAAGAAACTCCTGTGTCTAGAGACAAAGGAAACCTCTAAAGGGAAACCTCCTGAAAGCTCAGTCTGCAGGAGGTCTGCATATTTCCTTCTGAAAGGGAGGGAAAGCTTCTGACCTTGCCTGTTTTTCCTGTACTTCCCTACAGGGGATAGAGGCAGCAGAGATTCAGGAGGTGTTTGGAACCATTCCTGTGGCACATTAGGTTTTGAAGAGCCTCTGTCTGCACTGACTAGGTCCTGGAACATACCTTGCATGTGTGGATCCTGTGCTCTTCAGAATATGAGGCCAGGCACTAAGTGCTTTCTGACAGCAAAGCAATCTTCCCTGTGGGTTGTCAGAAACTACTCTTGGTTATCAGAGAAGCAGCATAAGAACTCACCAGCAATCCCTGGCAGCTCACTGTGTGATTGACAGCCCTACTGGCCCACCCAGCCTGCAAACCAAGTCCTACTTAGCAAATAGCAATGGGATGGGAATGGCTCTACGGACAGCCAAAGTTTCATTTTAGATGGGAATGGAAGAAAGCTGAGAGAGAAATACCTCCCTCCATTTGCCTTTGCCCCAGTACTGAGGTCAGCTGCCTCCCAACCCTTTTGGCCCTAGCTACACTCAAATGTTCTGTGCTAGGTACTTTCCACTGACCTGCATCTAATGTTGTCAATGTAGATCTGGAAGGCATATTGCAGGGCTCCTATGGCTCAACCTATTTTGCGGTCCCAAGAACTCATCCAGAATCACCAATTAAAATCAGAGGGAATTGCTCTGAACCAGAGGCCAGATTTGCCCATGGCTGATTCTACTTTTAAGAAGAGTAAAAAGGGGCACCTGGATGACGCAGTCGCTTAAGCCTCTGACTCTTGGTTTCAGCTCAGGTCATGATCTTACAGTTCGTGATTTCGAGTCCTGTGTTATAGTTTCTGCTGACAGCTTGGGGCCTGAAGTCTGCTGCAGATTCTGTCTCTCTCTTTCTCAGCCCATCCCCTGTTTTTTTTCTCTCTCTCTCTCTTTTTCTCTCTTTCCATGGGTCTCTCACTCTCTCTCAAAATTAAATAAATACTTAAAAAAGTAAAAGAATAAAAGAATGGGGCTACTGGGGGGCTCAGTTGCTTAAGCATCAGTTTATCACGAAGGGTGTGATTTCATGGTTGCTAGATGGACCCCCCATATCAAGTTCTCTCCTGTAAGTATGGAGGAGCCTGCTTGCAGTCATCTGTCCCTCCCTCTCAACCCCTCACCACATGCACACACACTCACTCTCATGCCCTCCCTTTCTCTCAAAAATAAAAATAAACACAAAGAGAGGAAAGGAGTGGAAATAGATACACAGAGGGACAGGGTTCCTACGAGAGATGAGAATGTGATCAGTCTGAGGATGAAATGACTAGTACAATCTCCTGGCCAGCTGACTGTCTCCGCAAAAAGAAACACATGTGGACTAGGGCAGAGGAAAACCTCCACAGTTTACAGTGGGAGCCCTCATGGAAAGATGCCTGTATTGTTACTTGAGAGAGATAAGGAAAGCTTTGCGAATTCACTGGTTTCCTTTCCCATCCTATCAGTGGATAAAGGCAGCAGCGATTCAAGGGTAGTGGGTTTGTGCTCAAGTGTTTTCAGCTGGTCTGTGGTGCAGTATTCTTGATTGGTCTCTTTCAGTGCTAAGCAGGTCCTCAAGAATACTGCCCATAGGTGAACCCACTGCTCTTCAGAGTGACAGCTTCTTTAACAGTCAGGGAGGGAGAGAAGATGGCTAACCATCATTCCCTCATCACCCAGCCACAAACACCAATACTCCCAGGAAAGCAATCTTTCCTCTGGGATATCAGCAACTGATTGCTCTTGGTTAGCACAGAGCAGAGTCAGAGCTCCTTGGGACTGGCTGGGCACTCGCTATGTGGGGGACAGCCTCATTCGCCTTACCTGGGACCCATACATCCAGGGAATTGGAATAGGTACACTCAGGGCCAAAGTTTTTCATTTCAGCTGAGAATGGAAATAAATCTGAGAATGAATTGTCTAGCTCCATGTTTCTTTTGGCCCAGAAGTGAGGATAGCTCCATCCTGATACCTCTGACCCTGAATACACACAAGCATTCCTGCTGGGTGCCTTGAAATGTCCCGGGCTTATCTTTGTCAACAGAGTACTGGGAGGCCATTTTTGAGGGTCCCTGTGGCCCAGCATATCCCAGAGTGACAAGAATTTGGTCAGACTTCCTAGTTAAGTCTCTTAATTTCAGCTCAGGTCACAAAGTCATAGTTGTGAGGTCTAACCCCGTATCAGGCTTTGTACTCACAGAGTGTTGCCTGCTTTGGATTTTCTATCTCCCTCTTTTTGTTCCTACCCCCACTCATGGCTGTGTGTGTGTGTGTGTGTGTGTGTGTGTGTGTGTGTCTTCCTCACTCAAAAATGGTAAATGTTGAAAACCAGGTTTCAAAAAAAGAAAGAAACCCAGTGACAGAATGGGAATGGACACATGGAGGGCCAGAGTACTTCTTTTCCTATGAGAAAGGGATGAAGCAGAGAATAGAGTGACTAATATAATCTACCTGAAGCTGGCTGTCTTCATAATTGTAAGCACCTCCGCACTGGGGAATGGGGAAAACACCATTGGGTTTACCTGGAAGCCCAGTCCAGAGGAAATCTTCATCTGCAATTCAAATCAGAATGGGATACAACTGAAGATGTATTGTTGGCTCAGTGTTTTCTTCTTGCAGAAGGACTGGTATTCTCCTTACTCCTTTGGGCCTGCCTACAGGCAAACTTTCCATGCTGGGCCCCTCAGAAGCGCTAGGTTTCCTCATGTACACATAATTCTGTAACACATGTGGGGCGAGGCCCCATTGCACCTCCCTATTCCTGACACCTTTGTGCCTCCCTATTCTCGGGGTATCTTTGCACCCCTCTAGTCTTGGGGTGCAAATCTGGCTTACCCAAACTCGGGAGTGAGCACTTTATGGCTTTGTATTTCTTTATGCCATATGAACCCATTTGTGTAAGCCCAGGGGATTCCTAAGCTTATCCCCCACAGCTCCCCCTTTTTGTTTTTCTTGGTTCTTTTAGCTTCATGTTCCGGGACCATTATGATGAGCTTCTGGTCATTCTTTTGCTTTTGGATGACTTGGAAGGTGATTCTGCAAAGACATAAGCAGAGACACAGTAAAAGCATTCCACTTCTCAAAGTTATCCAGAATGTGAGATGGGTGCCAGCTGTAAGTGAGAAAGGATTTAGGACATTCCACATTTCCCAAGAACCAGCCCATTCATTTTTAAGCTGGTACTCTGCATATTGTAGCTGTTGGCTCAAGTCATATCTAAAACTATATTGTTAGAGAGGTGGGAACAAAAGACACTGTGAAAGTGTTTCTGGACAGCATCCCAAGCTAAGGAATGCCAGTCATGCAGATAGGCTGGTAGTTAGGGACACAGGGAAGTTTAGAATGGAGGAAAAAGGCCTCCTGTCTTTCTCCAATCAATTCTACTGCAGCCTCAAGAGCTTTGAGGCAGGCCAAGACTTGTTTATCAGTGGAAGTCTGGCTCATGAATTCTTTGGTGGTGTTGACCATAAATTTATTAAGGACATGGGCTGTCTTGATAGTATGATGCAGGCTGATTCCAGCTACAGTGGCAGAGGTGATAACGCCTACTGCTGCTAGGATGCCCACGGTTAACAGGCCAAGAATTCTTTTCTGCCTTGCAGCAGAGTACCAGTATTGAACAAGCTTGGAAAGCGCACCTAGTCTTAATGGGTGCATGTAGGGCTCAGAGATATTAACAGGAACCCAGGTTGAGACACGCTCTTTAAGTACTAAAGAGAGAGGAGATGTTTAATTGGGTGATGTTATCATTGCTTACGCAGGACATAAGCCAACCTTGGGAGGTAGAGACATTATAATTATTTTCTATTTGTTGGATCTGTAAGGTGGAGGTCGCAAAGAGAACATAGGGAGAATGGATGCAAATAGTGGTCCATGCAAATTGGTTATTGAACAGGGAGACCCAAGTTAGATTAGCGTGTTGTTTCACATAAATGTCACCATGGCTAATAGTACGAGTGAGGAAGGGAAGACGTAGTTTCCAAAGATTAACACGCCAAGGTCCTTTTAATTTCCCTTTATGTGCACAAATTACAGGGCCAGACAAGCCTCCGTTTTCTCAAAAAGTATCCTCCCTATTAAGCTGGCCAAAGGTTATGGTCTTATTAGAATATTTTGTTTCAAGATGTCCTCCAGGACCCCTGTCAGTAATAGTCCAATTACCCCAGTGAAGATTATGCTCAGTTTCTCCATAAGGTTGTCCAGGGGATAATGTTCCAGGGGGTGGGGGGGGGGGCGGGTCTGAATATTTGAGACTAGAGCAGGCTATAACATTAGGAGTATGAGATGTGCTTGTTTTTTGAGGTATATCAAAGCTTGTGGCTGAGAAAAAGGTAAAATTGTCTGTCCTTGTAGAGGTTTGGGGCTGTACTTGGCAAAAGCCAGTTGATTTTTAGTTTAATACGAGCAGAAAAGTTGTTGAGGTCGGTAACACACATAAGGAGGTTACCACCTCCTTATATATAAAGCCAATGCTCTTGTTCAGTTTGGAAGGGCAGGTTAAGATTGGCTCCTTCCATGAACTCTGCCAGAGCCCAGTTCCAGCAGGTCCAGGTGTTCCCAAAGGATGAACAGCATCAGCAAAAAAGTGAAAAAAAAAATAAAACAAAAATAAAAATGGACACAGACAACAGCAGTGTGTTGAACTGGCCACTTTGTTGTGGCAAACGTGGCATTATATTCTTTAGCAATTTTCCTTGTAGCATACGTCATCTATGTTTTCTAGCATTACCTAATTCTAAAAATGTTACTATGTGTAATCACACTTTAAGGAATAACATGGTTATTTTCTCATTATGTTTCCTCCTGCCCTTTGCTTATTGATTAATTTCTTACATTATTTTCATTATGTATCTATGTTTAGCTATAATCTATAAAGCATTTGCTTTGCTGTTGTCACGAAAAGTCATCTATCTCTCAACACCTCAAGTGGAACAGTTACAAGGACATGACCTCTTAGTTGTTTCCCTGAACAATTTGTGGCTTGAGGAACAAAAGTGTTCGCCTCAGTCCAGGGGCCAGGAGGGGGCCAAGAGTGCCTTAGGAACACATGCCTTATACATTCTCAGAGAGACAATGCACCTAGAACTAATGAACCATTCTGTACTTTAACCGACTAGGTTCAGTCATCACCTGGAATGCCTCCTGGGGGCCAAGTGGGCCTAGGGGTTGGAGTAATTTGTGCCCATAGATATACTCTTTTGTTGCCGGAGTGGGGCTTTCAAATCCATTTGTCCTTCTTTTGCTGGCAAATGTATGAGGCTATCCTTCCTTTAGGTAGAGGAGTCTTTATAGGGGGTGGCAAGGGCTAAATGTAGGGCTGCACAATTCCTTGCAGAACCTTATTTCTTTCCCAATGGTTCTTTTCCCAGGGGGCCTGTTGAGGGAAATTCTCCAACAGACAATTCCCCAGGTACTTTATTAAGGCCAAATTACATAAAAGCAGGAGTACAAGAAGTTTCACTGTCGGTGGGCTGCCCTGCAGCCCTGATCCGTCCACTGTCTGGGCCCGGCCATCAGGCTGGTTGGATAGCTCGGCTTCCGGCAGTATATAGAGGGGAACTTTGGCTTCTGGTGTGCTTCTGGCCATCATATTAGTAGAGAGGGGCAACACTGGCTGTGACCTATGAAGAATGTGCTTCCATGTGATGATCAGATTGTGGGACAAGGACTCGGTGCTCTATTCAAAAGCATTTTTGCGTGCTGACCACGTCCTGGATCATGGTGCATATGTACAAACTGTTCTTTCGATTGAGGGTAGCTCCCTCCATTAGGGGCAGCGGTCCATGTGGCTACGCATTTGCATGATACTGTAGCCTGCCTATAACCAGAGGCTCAGGGACGGGGGGACAGGTGTCCTTTGGGACATCACCTCAGAGAGCCCTGTATTGGGTTAGGAAAAGTTTGGAATCTCACCCCTAAACTGGGACCTTGGTTGGTGTAGGTGACAGACACAGGGTAGGGTAACCGTGTGTGAACTGAGACCAAGTTAGAAATGCAGCAATGGAAGAGGAATGACTACAAGGTGAGCCAAAGTTATGCATTCAAATGCACATGGAGGAAACCGCAGATGGAGACCATGACCTTTCCTTCTCCTTGCCCCACACAGGAGTTGGGATCCACCCTCAACCACGGGCTTTGACTTCCCATGAGCATTCTCCCTGGGCACCTTCACAGGCCCTGGGTATGTGGAGGGCCACATCATTCTGAACCCGAACTGAAAAGGGCCCAGTGCAGTACCTCTATCACCATCACAGGCATACCACCAAACCCCCAAGTTGAAACAAGAGGATATTTTTCTGAGACACTGTCCTAGAATAGTGTCCATGCAAACCCTCTTTCATCAAAAAAGTTTAGGAGTGGAAATGGAGACAAACACTGCCAGAATTATTTACCACAAATGAGATTTGGAGAAAGTTGAGAATGAAGTACCCAGTGTAGTCTCTTATCAACCAGGTCATATTGAGAATCAGAAAGGCCTGTGGGCTTAGACCTAGGGGACCCTTTGAAGGACTACACCTGCGAGTCCTATCAGCAAGAAGCCTGCCTTCTTTCTTTAGGAGGCAGATTTTTGGCTTGGTCTATCCGTGCCATTTTCCCCATCAGTAGTGGGAGGCAGAAGTGTTTGAGCTATAGCCAGGGGGTTCTGAGGGCTCTTATTCAGGAATCTGCTACAAGAACTTGGTTCCCTCATTCCTGGCAAGGGCTCATGAAATGCTGACCCCCTCCTCCTTCATATTGCCCATGTGCAACCTGTCTGCTTTTCAAAATGAAGGCACCTCAGTCACCCAGGTCAGTGAGGCAAGCTGGCTCTCCTTTCCCTTCCATAGCACAACAAGCCAAGCACCAAGTACACATGGACAAAAGGTCTTCTTTCCTTTGGTAGAGCAGAGCCTGTTAGCTGTCACTGAGCACAGGAGCAGAGTGGGAGAATGTGGCCTAGGCAGAGATACTAGCTGAGTTAGTTATGACTCCATGGCTCCTAAGGAACACTCACACACACACACACACACACACACACACACACACACATTTTCAGACACACATAAAGGGAAAGGAAATGGGCACCAGTTGGGCCAAAACTCGACATTTCCAGTGGGAATGGGGATTCCCTTAGACAGATGTCTTGCTTCATTTGCCCTTGGCCCACAGGGAGGCCAGCTCCCTGCCCAAATCTCTGGTCCAGCCTACACACCAAACATTGTCTACTGGACCACTTCAAATGACCTCAGCCTCAGAATGGTCGCATACTTCTGAAGCCAAATGCATTTATGAATCTTATCCCCAGTCACAAGGACTGGACTACACTCCAAGGTGGAAGGCAGAGGATAGGGCTCTTGAGACACTGATTCTGAATGGATTGTGGGCAGAACCATGTTTCTACAAGACATCAAAGATATGTCAAAGCGAACAAGGAGGGCCAGAGCTCTTCACAGCTTGGAAGAAGAGGAATTCTATCAGGAGGGGAGTGTCCAGGGCCTGTTCTTAGCAACCTGATTGTAAAAAGATCACCAGAGGGCTTAGGCAGGTATGCCCTCTAGAGACTCCACCTGGGAGCCCTGTCATCACCAGTCCTGCTTTTTTCTTTCAGAAGGACCTAAAGATCCCTGGGACTTGGTCGGCTTTTGCTGCTTTTTGCATGATTGAATGGAGTGAGCAGTGACAGTGCTGTAGCTGAGAGGTGCCCTTAGCTGTGGCTCCAGAGTGTGGAGAGGGACATTGGTGCCCTCTTCCTGTAAAGGCTCTTTCTCTGATGACCAGCTTCTGGAGCCTACAGCTCTTGTGTGAACTGTCTGGTTTTCAGAAGGAAGGCACCTTAATCAGACAGAGCAAGGAAGCTGTGTGGCTCCTCTCCCCCAACCCCTTGCTACAAACAGCCAACCACCAAGCTCACGGATACAAGGAGTATTCTCCCTTGGTATATCCGATGCTGATGGCTATAACTGAGCAAGGGACGGAGTAAGAGCCTGATGCCCATCCTCGGGTGACTGCTGAGTGTGTGTCAGCTCATGGTTGCTAAGGGCAAATCAAGAGGCAGTCGGACACATAGGGAGGCAGAGGAGATGGCTGCAGCCAGGACCAAAGGGGATTCAAAATTTCCATCCAATGGGAATGTGATCAATGTGGAATGGAGATATTTATCTTCATTTCCCCGAAACCCAGTAAGGAAGCCAGCTTCTGGAGTATACCTCTGCCTGAGCCTCCCCATGCACAGCTCTTGACTGGACCCCTTTTGGTGCCATAGGGCTCTGGATGTCCATGTAGTCCTAAAGCCACAAGACCAGGGTCTCTGGCTCTACCTGTCACACAGTCACCATGGGTGGTCCCCATTGGACATCTACAGCTGGCTATAATACTCAAAAAGATGGAGTTTTTATGGACCACAAGATGAACCTTGAGGGGTGATAAAGCAATTTTCTGAGACTAGATACACTGAGGGCCAGTGTTCATGTTTACAAGAACCTGACTAGCTCATGTATTCACAATCTGGCTCACACAGGAATCAAAAGAAATTTTGGGGTCTTTGGCTACAGCAGTGTTCCAAAAGATACCCTTTGGAGCCTGTGAGAAAGAGCCCCACATTGTCCCCTAAGAATTAGAGCACAACTTTGAATTCTTGTGGGTTTCAGCCCATCGTATTTGTAGAGAGGGTCACCAGTGGCTCTGCAATATGAAGAATGTGCTTCCATGTGATGATCATGAGGTGGGAACAAACCTTGGTGCGCTATTTATTCAAAAGCCTTTTGGTGCACTGATCATATCATGGAGAATGGTGTATTTTCACAGACTGTTCTTCCGAAGGATGGTAGCTCCATCCATTAGGGGCGGGGGTCCAAGTGGCTCCCATTCCTCTGATACTGTTGCCTGCCCAGCACCAGGAGAGCAGGGACATTGGGGGTAGCTCTCTTATGGAATATCAGCCTCTGAGAGCCCTGCATTGTGTCAGGAATGACTTTGAAACTCACCTACAAACAAGGGATCTCGGTTGGTGTAGGGGGCAGACACAATGTGTCACACTCTACTTTTAGGCACCTAACCCTAGGGCATTTCTTCGTGCTTCTACACAAGGGTTTAATAATACACATGACTCAATATCCCCAAGAAGCTTTCTAAATCCCTCTTGCAGCAAAGGGTACTTTTCAGCAGTAAAGTACAAGTGTCGATACAGAGAGGTGAGCAAAGTGTTACTCTATATGTCTATGAGAGACAAAAATGTCACTTAAAGCACAGGAACGCTTTGGGCACTTCAGCACTGGGCCTTTCCCTACAGCTAATATGCAATGTTTTTGTTTTTGTTTTTTTTTTTTTATAAGTTTTTATTTAAATTCCAGTTAATTAACATACAGTGGTGTAGATTTCAGTTGTAATTTGTGTAGTTGATGTAGAATTCAGTGGTGTAGAATTCAGTTGTTTCACTCACTCACACAACTTTCCATGCACATCACAAAGTGTACTCTTTCATTCCCATCTCCAATATAACCCAATCTCCCCACCCATCTCTTCTCTGGTATCTATCAGTTTGTTCTCTATAGTTAAGAGCATGATTTCTTGTTTTGCCACTCTCTTTTTTCCACCATGATTATTTCTTTGTTTTGTTTCTCACATTCCACATAGGAGTGAAATCATACGGTATAAGCCTTTCTCTGACTGACTTATTTCACTTAGCATACTACTCTAGAGCTGCGTCCAAATCATTACAAAGGAAAATTTCATTCTCTTTCATGGCTGTGTAATATTCCATTGTACGTATATAACACATCTCCATCCATTCCTCAGCCAGTGGACATTTGAACCCTTTCCCTAATTGGCTATTTTTCATTGTGTTGTGAAAAACACTGGGGTGGCTGTGTGCCTTTGAATTCTTATTTTTGTATCCCTTGGATAAATACCTCATAAGGCAATTGCTGGATCATAGGGCAACTCTAAGGTTTAAAGGGTAAGCAATTTTTTCAATTAATTAGTTTATTAGAGGGAGAGATTGAGAGAGTGAGAGATGGAGAGGAGCAGAGAGAGATGGAGAGAGAATCCCAAGCGCACTCCATGCTGTCAGTGCAGAGCCCAAAAAGGGCTTAGTCCCATGACTGTGAGATCCTGATTGGAGTGGATATCAAGAGTCAGGTGCCTCACTGACCATGCCACCCAGGTGCCCCAGGGCACTCGTATTCTCAACATTCGATGAAACTTTGGACTGTTTTCCAGAGTGGCTGCACCAGTTTGCATTCCCATCCAGTGTCAGAGGGTTTCCCTTTATCCCCAAACTTGCCAACACCACTTGTTCCTTGTGTTGTCAAATGTAGCCCTTCTGAAAGACGTGGGTGATATCTCATTGTAGTATTGATTTGTATTTGCCTGATGATGAGTGATGTTGAGCCTCTTTTCATGTGTCTTTGGGGGAAGGGTCACCTTGTGTGCTCCTCTGTGTGCTTCTCTTCCTCTCCCTCTTTCCTCAATGAGGGCTCCCTCTCCTCTGCAGCACCCTTGATATATTTCTCCCCCAAACCCCTCTCTGCACTTCCTAGTTTCTTTGATGTGGCTTCTTCTCTCCCTGTAACCGTGGACTTGGTTCTGTCAGTCTTCGTGTTGCTTTCTGGGGTACTTAGAATGATTTGCTAGTGAGCTAGCTACATTCACGGGATGAGACTACAACGGCTGCCATGCTAGCTCTCCCAACACACACTAATAAAGAATGTTTCAACAAACTGTCTATGAGATGTATGTGAAAGGCTACATGAAAGACACTTGACCAGTGTCATTTCAGGCAGTAAACCACAAGGTGTGGGTGGCGTCTGGTGGGTGTATTGAGAGGTATATGTGTGGTGTGTGTGGTGTTTGTGGTGTATGTTGGGAGTAGTTGTGATTGAGTGCATGATCCTGTTCTGTATGGATGGCATGTATGTTGTATATGTGGTTTGTTTCTGTGTACTGCATTTGTGTGGTGAATGTGATGTGCGTGTATGGTGTGTCGGTGGTTTGTAGGTGATGTATGTGTCTTTCTGTGTGGTCTTTAAGTGTATATATGTTGTGATTTTACTATATATGTCATGTATGTATGCTCCACATAGAATGTATGTTCGTGTATGGTCTTTGTACGGCATGTGTGTTTTGTATGTGGTGCATGTGTGGTTTTGTGGTGTGGCATACAGGTGGAGTTTGTGCAATATAAGTGTGGTGTGTGTGGTGTGCATGGTGTCTATATATCATAGATGTATGGATTCTCATGGTGTGCTTATTGTAGATGTGGTGTCTGTGTAGTATATGTGTGTTGTGTGTGGTATATGTTTGGCATGTATGTGGAGTATATATGGAGTGTGTTTGTGTGGCATATGTGTGTAGGGTGTGTATATATGTGTGAGTGTGTGATATGTGTATTATGTGTAGTAAATAGTGTGTGGAAGATATCTGTGTGATGTGTAAGTGGTGTGTATGTTGTGACTGGGTGAGGTGTTTGTGTGGTATTCACGGGTTATGTGAGGTATGTGTTTGTACTATCTGTTGCTGTGTGTTCGGTGTAAGAGTGGTGTAGCTGTGTGGTATATGTGTCACATTTGTGTCTATATGTGCAGTGTGTGTTGTGTCTTTGTAGTTGATGTGTAGAGGAGTTGGCATCTGCCTTCTGTATATGTGGTGTAGGTTTGGGATGTGTGGTGTCTATGTGGAGGGTGTATGTGTGGTTTGTTTGGAAATTGTGTGCTATATATGTGTTGAGTGTGGTAATCCTGTGTGAGGGTTATAACTGTAGGTGTGTGGGGCATGTGTGATCTGTGTTGGATATGTTTGTGGCGCATGCATGGTGAGTGTGTGATATATATATATATATGGTGTATGTAATGTATTTGTAGATGATATATGTGTGATGTAGGTGTGTATTTAGTATGAATGTGGCTAATGCAGAGGGCGACGTGTGTGGAATGGGCAGGGTGTGCGTGTATGTGTGTTATAAGTGTCTTGAGAGAAGTGTACATGTGGTCATGTGTAGTGTGTTTGTCATATATGTTTTGTATTTGTGTTGTTTGTGTATTGTGATATGTGTGATATATGTTTGGTTTGTGTAATTCGTGTGTTGCATGGTTGTATGTTAGTTGAAAGATGGTTTCCCCAAAGTGTAGTTTGACAGAGTTGAGTATATGTCACTTTCCACATAGGCCCTGCATAGGTTTTCAAACACTTCTAACTTAGTGATACAAGAGGTTAGTTGAAAGATGGTTTCCCCAAAGTGAAGTTTGACAGAGTTGAGGATATGGAACTTTACGTAAAGTCCCTGCATAGGTTTTCAAGAACTTGTACCAGAGTGAAACTAGATGTTAGTTAAAAGATGGCTCCCCAGAGTGTTCTTTCACATTGTTGACTATATGGCACTTACCTTGTAGGTTCCACATAGTTTTCAAACAGTTTTCATTTAGTGAAAGAAGATATAAGTAGAAAGATTGTTTCACCATAGTGTTTTTTTCACATAATTGAGTATAGGGCACTTTCTGCTTAAGCCACCATAGGTTTTCAAACACTTCTAACTTAGTGAAATAAGATGTTAGTTGAAAAATGTTTTCCACACAGTGTTGTTTTGCAGAATTGAGTATATCGCACTTTCTGCGTTGACCCCACATATGTTTTCAAACGTTTCTACCTTTGTGAATCAAGATGTTAGTTGAAAGATGGTCTCTCCACAGTATTCCTTCACAGGGTGGAGTAAATGTCACTTTCCACATCGTTCTCCACATAAAATTTCAAATAATTCCAACTTAGTGATACAAGATGTTACTTGAAAGATGGTTTACCCAATGTGCAGTTTCACAAAGGTGAATATGTGGCACTTTCAGTATGGGCCTCCCATCATTGTTCAACCTCTTCTAACTTAGAGTAAGGAGATGTTAGTTGAATGGTGTTTTCCCCACCGTGTTGTTTCACATAGTCGAGTATATAGCACTTATCATATACGTCTGCATATGCTTTCAAGCTCTTCTAACTTAGTCAAACAAGATGTTAGTTGAAAGATGGTTCCTCCGCAGGATTGTTTCAGAGTATCAAGTACATGTCATTTTCCACATCGTGCCCCACATAGGTTTTCAAACACTTATAACTCAGTGATACAAGATGTTATTTGAAAAATTGTTTCCCCAAAGGGCAGTTTGACAGAGTTGAGTGTATGGCACTATCTGCATAAGATCCCACAGGTTTTCAAACCCTTCTTACTTGGTGAAACAAGATGTAGTTGAAAGATGGTCTCCAGGGAGGAGGGGCCAACATGGCAGAGAAATAGGGGGATCCATACATCCTGCGTCTCTCAAACAAAGAAGTGTAGAAGCCAAAAGACTTTGAACACCAGAGCCTGGGAGGAAAAGAGACTGAATCTACTAGGAAGAAAATGGGAAAGCTGGAAAAAAGATAGGTGCTTAACTGCAAACTGGGGGAGATAAAAAGAAAAAAGGCCGCGTGGTCACAGAGGGGAGGGACCCCCTTCTGGGGAGAGACGAAGGGAAGAGAAAGAGCGGTTAGGGAAGTGCAGGACCATAGCTGGACAAGAGAAAGACCTCGGACTGAGACTTAGAAGGATCTGATCTCTAACTGCGGGGCTTTCTTTGGACTGGGGCTGGGTCCCTGTTCATGCACCTGGGGAGGAGGGGAGCCAGGCCTGGGTATGGTGGTAGGTCAGAGGCTCAGTCCGCAGCTGGAGAAAGCAGTTCTGTCCCTGGAGGGCTGCATGATAGCACAGAACCTGTCTGCATCTGCCACCCTTGGGTGCAGTGGCTGGGCCTAGGCTGCAGTCTGCAGGAGGATAATGTGGTCATTTCCCTGGCACACTGTGGGAAAAGATAAAGCCTGCCTACATCCACCACCCTGGGGGCTCACGGCTACGAGGGCAGTGGCTCAGCGTGCAGTAGAAGACAGTCCTCCCTGAAGTTCAGTGACACAGACAAAGCAGCCAGGACCACATATCACTGCACTGAGAGGCGCTTCCACAGCGGCAGAGTGCATAGAGTGGGACTTTGAATCCTAGCCAAGCCCAGAGTCGGGGGAGTTGGCTGATAGAGAAGGACTGCCCATCTACGCCTGATGCACAGTGAGGGCCACTCTAAAGGAGTCCACCGGGTCCTGCTCCGTGGAGAAGAGACTAGGGAATCACCATTTTCCCCTCCCCCACCCCCACCACCACCAAGACAAGGCCTCTGGGATCACTCCTGGGCCCACAGAGGAGGTGGGTTCAGATTACACCAAACCATGCCCTTTGCACTGGGTAACTGCGTATCCACCAGAGCAGCACAGACCCTGCGGACAGCTATTACCTACAAGTGATGCAGCATTGCCTGGATTAACTCTAGGTCAATTCTGGATACAAAGATATATTCTCCACCCCCCCCCATTTCTCCTCCTTATCTCTTCCCTCCCCTAGGCTAGTTACTCTGGTTATTGGTCTGTCTAAAGAGACATATTTAATCCATTGTCTTGATACATGTTCTATACCTCTTTCTTTACACTCCTTTCTCTCTCTCAGGAATAATCAAGCCATATAGTTTCTCTGCCTGGGTATTTTATCTTGGTTTTGTTTTCCCCACCCCCTGCTTTATTTTCCTGTCTCTCTCTGGATTAAGCCTTTTAGTCTCTCTGCCTAATCAACATTTATTTTTTCTCCCCCCTCCCCACTCCTGTCATTTCTCCCTTTGTATGTGCTCTTCTTTCAGCACCACCCCCCACTCTCTTCTTTACTTGTAGTCAGTGTTTTGGGTTTTTTTCTTTTTACTCTTTAGGTTGTTTTTGTTTATTTGTTTGTGTTATTTACTTGTGTGTTTGTGTATTTTGGCTCCTGTTTGTCTATCTGTTCTCCTTTACAGGACTACTGCAAAGAACAAATCAAAGCACACCTGGTGGAGGGTACGAAATATTACTATGAGTAGGGTAATAAAATAACCAAAGTCACAACAAAAGAGAGCAAGTAACAACCCCTTAAAAAACACCTTCTGAAGGGCCAGGCTCTGGACAGTGTATACCCTCCATTAATATAGCAGTGCTCACAGGTACAGAGCACCCAAGCTTTTAAAACGCATAAGGGACAGAAAACTAGCTAAACCGACAAATGGAAGAATTCTCCTCAAAAAGAACTCCAAGAAGTAGGGACAGCTAATGAATTGATCATAACTGGTTTCAGCAATATAAGAAACCAGAATTTAGAATAATAGTAATAAAATTAATCGCTGGGCTTGAAAAAAGTATAGAGGACAGCATAGAATCTATTGCTACAGAGATGAAGGGACTAAGAAATAGTCATAAGGAACTAAAAAATGCTATAAATGAGGTGCAAAAAAAAAAATGGAGATGGCCATAGCACAGATTGAAGAGGCAGAGGAGAGAATAGGTGAACTAGGAGACAAATTATGGAAAAAGAGGAAGCTGAGAAAAGAGAGATTAAAAAATCCAGGAGTATGAGGGGAGAATTAGAGAACTAAGTGATGCAATCAAGCACAACAATATCCGTATCATAGGAATTCCGAAGAGGAAGAGAGAGAGAAATGGGCTGAAGGTGTACTTAAATAAATCATAGCTAAGAACTTCACTGATATGGGGAAGGAAAAAGGCACTGAAATCCAAGAGGCACAGAAAACTCCCTTCAGACATAACTTGAATCAATCTTCTCCACAACATATCATAGTGAAACTGATAAAATACAAGGATAAAGAGAAAATTCTCAAAGCAGCTAGGGATAAACAGACTCTAACTTACAAAGGCAGACACATAAAAGTAGTAGCAGACCTATCTACTGAAACTTGGAAGGCCAGAAAGGAATGGCAGGAAATCTTCAATGTGATGAACAGAAAAAAATATGCAGCCAAGAATCCTTTATCCAGCAAGTCTAACATTCAGAATGGAAGGAGAGATAAAGATTTACCCAAACACAAAAACTGAAGGAATTCATCACCACTAAACCAGCTCTACAAGAGATCCTAAGGGGGATTATGTGCGTTAAATGTTGCAAAGACTACAAAGTAACAGAGATATCACTACAAGCGTGAAATCTACAGACATCACAATAACTCTAAACCCATATCTTTCAATAATAACACCGAATGTAAATGGACTATATGCTCCAACCAAAAAACATAGGGTATCAGAATGGATAAAAAAACAAGACCCATCTATTTGCTGTCTACAAGAAACTCATTTTAGACCTGAGGACACCTTCAGATTGAAAGTGAGGATATGGAGAACTATCTATCATGCTACTGGAAGTCAAAAGAAAACTGGAGTAGCCCTACTTATATCAGACAAACTAGACTTTAAATTAAAGTCCATAACATGAGATGAAGAAGGGCATTATATAGTAATTACAGGGTCTATCCCTCAGGAAGAGCTAACAATTATAAATGTCTAGGCGCCAAGTATGGGAGTCCCCAATTATATAAAACAATCACAAACGTAAGCAACCTTATTGATAAGAACGTGGTAATTTCAGGGGACCTTAATACTCCACTTACAACAATGGACAGATCATCTAACAGAATCAATAAAGAAACAAGGGCCCTGAATGATACATTGGATCAGATGGACTTGACAGATATATTTAAAACTCTGCATCCCAAAGCAACAGAATATACTTTCTTCTCGAGTGCACACGGAACATTCTCCAAGATAGATCACATACTGGGTCACAAAACAGCCCTTAATAAATATAAAAGAATTGAGATCATACCATGCACACTTTCAGACCACAATGCTATGAAACTTGAAATCAACCACGGGAAAAAGCCTGGAAAACCTCCAAAGGCATGGAGGTTAAAGAACACCTTACTAAAGAATGAATGGGTCAACCAGGAAATTAGAGAAGAAATTAAAAAAAATATATGGAAACAAATTAAAATGAAAATACAACAATCCAAACGCTTTGGGATGCAGCAAAGGCAGTCCTGAGAGGAAAATACATTGCAATCCAGGCCTATCTCAAGAAACAAGAAAAATCCTAAATACAAAATCTAACAGGACACCTAAAGGAACTAGAAGCAGAACAGCAGACACCCCAAACCCATCAGAAGAAGAGAAATAATAAAGACCAGGGCAGAAATAAACCATACAGAATCTAAAAAAACTGGAGCAGATCAATGAAACCAAGAGTTGTTTTTTTGAAAAAATAAACAAAATTGATAAACCTCTAGCCAGGCTTCTCAAAAAGAAAAAGGAGATGACCAAAATAGATAAAATCATGAATGAAAATGGAATTATTACAACCAGTGCCTCAGAAATACAAGTAATCATCAGGGAATACTATGAAAAATTATACGCCAACAAACTGGACAACCTGGAAGAAATGCACAAATTCCTAAGCACACATACACTTCCAAAACTCAAACAGGAAGAAATAGCAAACTTGAACAGACCCATAACCAGCGAAGAAATGGAATCAGTTATCAAAAATCTCCAACAAATAAGAGTCCAGGACCATATGGCTTCCCTAGGGAATTCTACCAGACATTTAATGCAGAGTTAATACCTACTCTTCTCAAGCTGTTCCAAAACATAGAAAGGGAAAGAAAACTTCCGGACTCATTCTATGAAGCCAGCATGACTTTGATTCTCAAACCAGACAGAGACCCAGTAAAAAAAGATAATTACAGGCCAATATCCCTGATGAATGTGGATGCAAAAATTCTTAGTAAGATACTAGCAAATCGTATTCAACAGCATATAAAAAGAATTATTCACCATGATCAAGTGGGATTCATTCCTGGGCTGCAGGGCTGGTTCAACACTCGGAAATCAATCAATGTGATACATCATATTAATAAAAGAAAAGAAAAGAACCATATGATCCTGTCTATGCAGAAAAAGCATTTGACAAAATTCAACATCCTTTCTTAATAAAAAGCTTGCAATGTTCTAGTTTAAACAAAGTGCATTCTTCTGAGGCTCTTGCTCTGAATGGCTCCTGGGTAGAACCTAGTTTGAAAAATAGAGCTATAAAATGCAAATAAGCACCTGGAAGACAAAAGCTGTTCATTACAGAAGACAATGGGCTAAAGTTAGAATTCAGTGCCTACTTCTGTCTCCTGGCAGGCTGGCTGTCTGGGCAGAAAAGAAAGCCTGAGAGCTGGTGGAAAAGGAAACCTCTATTGGCTGTACATGAGAGTGAAAATTTGCAGGAGTTCCGTATTTTCATTAATAAACAGGAGAAGTTGTATTTGGCGATTTTTCCTGTCCCTCCCATCAGGAAATAAATGCACCATTGATATAGAGGCAAGGGTGTCCTGATCCCAGCTGGTTATCAAGTGTTTGGAACCTGGACCTGATACAGTAGTTCTTCAAAGGGCCTTTTCTGTGTTCACCAGGTCTGAAGAATAGTGTGCATATGGAAATCATGTTTGATACAGAATGAAGGCATGTCTTCCCTTTACTGCATTTAAGCAGAGCTGGCCAAGCACAAAGCACTCAGTGAAAGAAGGCCATCCTTCCCTTGATTTGAAGTTAGTGTTTGCTCTCACATAGCAATGGACCACAGTGGCAGTTTAGCACCAATCTTTGGGTTCTGCTTGTGTGAAGTGAGTGACGGCCCAGTTGTCCCTGAATATGACCCAAGACTTAGAAAATTGCAAATTTGTGGGAATGGCTATAAGGGATGCCAAGTATTTACATTACTGATGGTAATGAGTTATGCTAGCCACATTTATCTACCTTCATTTCTCCTTGCTCTATGTGTAAGGCCAGTCCCTTTCCAAACTTTCATGAGTACCTACCCACATCTATCCATATTCATCTTGGCACCTTCATATGCCCTACACCTCTCATTGTGAACAGAGTTCTCATAGGAAGTTACAAGAGGTCCTGCTGCCAATCTATGCCTGAGTCACTAGCACTCAGCCAGAGGCCCCAGTTTAAATTGGAAGATATTGCTCTGAGACACTGAATCTGAATGGATTCCAGAGAGATGTTAGTTTGAAGAAAGGAGCAAAAGGATGGAAATAAATAGGCAAAGGGCCAAAGTGTTTCATTACAAAGGAGAGCAAGATGAAGCTGAGAAGGACATGCCTAGCACCATCTCCTGAGAGGCTAGCAGTTGTCTATAGTAAGAAACACCGGTGGGCAGGGGCAAAGAGAAGCATTCATTACTTACACCTGGGTGCCCATGTGGCAAAAAGCTTGCACTTTTCTTTAAGAAAGAGAAAGAAGGCTCCTGACCTTGGCTCATTTGTATTCCCTACCCATCAGGACATAGAAAGGGAAGTGATTCAGTGATAGCAGGTTAGGGGTCCTGTTGGTGCTTTAGGTATTGTCACCAAGTCATGGTGCAGTATTCCTTGTAAGGGCTTTTTTGGGCTGAATTGTCCTGAAGTCTACTGTGCATGCCTGATCCACCTGCCTTATAGGATGAAGACATTTCAGTCAGCCAGGGAGGGAGGCAAGCTGGCCACCCACCATGGGGATTACCATCGCCAGACAAGCAACAGGTGCTCATGGACAGGAAGGTCATTCTTCTTTGAGATGAAGGAACTGATTGCTCTCACATAGCACAGGACCAGAGTGGTAGTTTACCACAAATCCTAGATGCAGCTGTGTGGCTGACAGACCAGTTCCGCCTGGTTGTGACCCATGACCTAGTTATGAAAACAGAAAATGGGTCGGAAGGGTTATAAGGAAGGGAAAGCTTCAAAAAAAGCTTGTAAAAAAGCTCCTTTTACAGAGGAGATTAAGATAAAGTTGGGAATGAGATGTCTAATATAGTTTCTCCTTCATCCAGAAGTAAGGCCAGCTCCCTCCTAAGCCCTGGCATTGCCTGCACATGGACACTCTGCTGGGCATTTTCGAAGACCCTATGCCTCCCATTGTCAGCATACTTCTCAAAGGTAAATAATGATGGGTCCTGTGTCCCAATTATGCCAGAGACATCAGGACTTGGCCAGATTTCCCAACTTAAAGGAATGTATATTTCTCTGAGATACTCACTCTGAATGACACCTAGGAAGAAACTAGTTTGCAAATGTTAGCATTGGGGACCAGGAGATGGTAGTGACCTCTTTGCCAGTAGTGCAGAGCACTCCCCGAAGGGTTGAGTTGAGGGCAAGTGTTAGGTGAGGGTGAGGCTTATGGATTGTGTTCCTAGGCCTCTAAGGTGATGGTGAGGGTTAAGGTTGGGTATTTGCCCACAATCCTTCGCTCCAGCTCCATCCCAGTTGTTGCAAACAGCACAACTTCCTTTTCTATTCCTAAGTAAACTTGTATCAGTCTTGTGTCCCAAATTCCTTGTTTGGTCTGACCTGAGATCTGGGTCTGAGTAGGGATAGTCATGACTAGGGTTAGGGTTAGGGCCTGGCAGTTTGTAGGGGTCAATTTTTCAGCAATGCAGAACCCTCCCTCTAGGGATGGATTGAGGGCAATAATCAGGATTTGTGACAGGCTTTGGTCTCAATTCAAGGGCTAGGCTGATTTTGTAGTCTAGAGTTAGAATTTTGATTAGAACCCTGCTCTCAAGGCTGCATGCCAGTCCTTGCATCCTGGTCCTTACAAGTGGCACTGCATCCATCTTTGTTCCTAGCCAAGTCATCTTGCATCATTCATGTGTCACAATCCAGTTGTATCCTTGGAACTAGCACTCAGGCTCAGGTAGGGCCAGCCCAATGGCTAGGATTAGGGTTAGGCTGTGAAAAATTGCAAAGGTCTATCTGCTGGCAGTGCAAAGACCTACACAGAGGGCTCAATTGAGCCTGAGTGTCCCTCAAGGTTTGGTTTGGGGTAAAGGGCTAGCTGATTATATGGCCT
The DNA here is from genome assembly GCF_018350195.1 of Panthera tigris. Classification (NCBI taxonomy): domain Eukaryota; kingdom Metazoa; phylum Chordata; class Mammalia; order Carnivora; family Felidae; genus Panthera; species Panthera tigris. The sequence goes on along the minus strand of NC_056660.1, from coordinate 88,578,911 downwards.
AGGATAGGATTTTTACACAGAATCATACCCTCTGGCTCCATCGTGGTCTTTGCAAATGGCACCATTTCCTCTTATGGACTTGGGTGAGCAACTTGGGTCAGTCATGTGTTCCGAATCCATTGTTTCCTCAGATCTAACATTCAGGCCCATTCAGGGCCATGGCTAGGGTTATGGTTAGGGCAAGGAAAATGGTAAAGGCTTATCTTCTGGAAGTGCGAAGATGTACACAGAGGGCTCAGTTGATGTTAAGTGTCAGTGTGAGGGTCAGCCTTAGGTTCTGCTTCAGGTCTGATCTTTGAAACCAGCACCATTTCTTCTTATGCGTCCGATTGAGCCATCTTGAGTCAGTTATTTGTCCTAAATCCACTGTTTCTGTCATCTTGTGATTCAGGCTTGGGTCGAGATGGACCTATGGCTAGGGTTAGTGTTGGGACCCAGAAGATAGTAGGGGCCTATCCACCAGCAGTGCCAAGCCCATCACAGAGAGCTCGGGTGATGGTAACACTAAGGTAAGGGTGAGGCTTAGTTTTTGGCCTCATGAGTTAGGTGGATTGTGTGACTTAAGGTCAGGTTTTCACACAAAATCATACTTTCTAGTTCCATACTCATGCCCAATGGCACAGTTTGCCACTGTGTCCCTGCCTGCATCAACTTCAGTCAGTCTTGTGTCCCAAACCCATTGTTTCTTGAGACTTGAAATGTGGGTTTGGGAGGACCCCATCCATAGGAAAGGTTAGCGTTAAGGCCCAGGAGACAATAGGTCCCTATCCTCCAGCAAGGCACAATGCCCTCACTATAGAGGTCTTTGAGGATGAGGGTTAGGGTGAGGATCAGCCTAGGTACAGCCCAGGGTGCAGAGGCTGGGCTGATGGTATGCGGTCTGGTTAGATTATCTGTCTGAATCCTACTCTTTTGCTCCATCCCAGTCATGGCCAAGAGCATGGATTCTTTCTGTGTTCCTGGTTGAATAATCTTGTTGTGGTCATGTATTCCAAATTGGTTTTTTCCCCATACATAGGATTTTTGCCAAGTTAGAACCAGTGACAATGCTAGAATTAGGGTTAGGGCCCAGGAAATGGTAGGGGCCTATCTGTTGGCAGGGAGAAGCCCTACCTGGAGGACTGAGTAGAGGGTGATGGCCAGAGTGAAGGTCAGTCTTCAGGTTTATATTCAGAGGCTAAGCTGTTGGTGTGGATTATGGTTAGGGTTTCACTCTGAATCCTACTCTGTCACTCGATCCGGTCACTGGAAATGGCAATGATTCCTTCTACTACATACATGGCCAAGTAAACTCACATTAGTTCTGTGTCCCCAAATTGTGGTTTCCAAAGATCTGTACTCTGGAACCAGGTAGGGCCAGAGCCATTGCTAGGGTTAGGGTTAGAGTCTATTAGATGATAAGAGATTATTCACCAGCAGTGCAGAGCCTTCCCTGGAGGGCTGAGGTGAGGGTGAGTTTTAGGGGGAGGGTCATGTTCAGGGGCTATGATGATGGTATGAGTTAGGGTAAGATTCTCTCTCAGAATCAAACTTTCTTGTTCCATCCTGGTTGTTGCAAAAGGCATGCTTTTTTTTCTCTGCTTGGGACTGAATAACCTTGCATCAGTCATGTGTCTCATTTCTGTTGTTACCACCAACCTGAGATTCAGGCTTGTAAAGAGCCAGGGCCATGGCTACAGTTAGCTTTAAGCACCAGGAGATGGTAGTTGCCTGTCCAGCACTGGTGTGTAGCACTCCCCAAAGTTCTGATGGGAGGGCAAGTGTTAGGGTGAGGTTCAGGCTTATGGATAATGTTCAGGGCTAGGGTGATGGTGAGGGTTAGTCTTAGGTGTTGGCTCACAATCCTACATTCGAGCTTCATCCTGGTCATTGCAAACAGCAGCACTTCCTTCTCCATTCCTGTTTGAGTTATCTGGAGTTAGTCCTGTTTCCCAAATTCCTTTTTTGGTCAGACCTGGGATCCAGGCCTTGGTAGGAACAGAGTCATATTTAGGGTTAGGCATAGGGCCTGGAAGATGGTAGTGGTCCATCCACCAGCAGTGAAAAACTCCCCACAGAGTGCTGAGCTGAGGACAGCTCACAGTGCTGAGCTGTCAGGATTTGTGACTGGCTTTGGTTCAAGGTGCAAGGCCTAGGCAGTTTGTGTGGTCCAGGGTTAGGATTTTGCTCAGAATCATACTCTTTGGCTGTCTCTTAGTCATTGAAAATGGCACCATTAGCTTTTTTGTCCCTGGTCGAGTCATCTGGCATCAGTCATGTGTCACAAATAGTTTCCTCAGAGCTACCATTCAAGCCCGATTAGGGTCAGAGCCATGGTTTGGCTTAGAGTTAGTGCATGAAAAATGGTAAAGGCCTACTTGGAGGGCTCAGTTGAGAGAATTTGTTAGTGTGAGGGTCAGCCTTAGGGTCAGGTTCTGTGGTCAAGAATACTCTCTACAGCACAGGTATCATTCAGAATATGAGGAGAGTTTCTCAGACTACCAAAAACTAAACAGATTATGATGACTAAACCAGAATATCAAGATATATTAAAAGGAACTCTTTCAGTGGAATTGACAGATGAAAAGTGTCAGTATAAAAGTAGAAAATACAATGCAGTGAAATGAATTTTTCTGTACAGAAACCATTCAAAGAATTCACAGAAAAGGATAGAAAACATATACCATATACCTCAAACGTGTGGAGGAAAGGAGAAAACAAGGGGTTCAGTCAAATTATGATCAACTTAATGTAGACAGCTATATATAGTAGAGGTTATATACAAACCTAAAGGTTGCCAAATATCAAAAACCACTGTAATACACAAAGAATTAACATAACGGAATCCAAACATATCACTAAAGAAAATCAGGAAAACATGAAAGAGATAATGTCATGAAAATGATCAGAGAAAATCTTCAAAAAAATCACAAGACAAGTAAAAAAATGGTATCCATCAATAATGACTTTGAATGTAAAGGGGCTAAATTAATCCATTAAAACCATAGGGAGGCAGAATGGATTAAAAGACAAGACCCACCCACATGCTGCCTACAAGAGACCCATTTTATTTTATTTTATTTTATTTTATTTTATTTTATTTTCAATATATGAAATTTATTGTCAAATTGGTTTCCATACAACACCCAGTGCTCATCCCAAAAGGTGCCCTCCTCAATACCCATCACCCACCCTCCCCTCCCTCCCACCCCCCATCAACCTTCAGTTTGTTCTCAGTTTTTAACAGTCTCTTATGCTTTGGCTCTCTCCCACTCTAACCTCTTTTTTTTTTTCCTTCCCCTCCCCCATCGGTTTCTGTTAAGTTTCTCAGGATCCACATAAGAGTGAAACCATATGGTATCTGTCTTTCTCTGTATGGCTTATTTCACTTAGCATGACACTCTCCAGTTCCATCCACGTGGCTACAAAGGGCCATATTTCGTTCTTTCTCATTGCCATGTAGTACTCTATTGTGTATATAAACAACAATTTCTTTATCCATTCATCAGTTGATGGACATTTAGGCTCTTTCCATAATTTGGCTATTGTTGAGAGTGATGCTATAAACATCGGGGTACAAGTGCCCCTATGCATCAGTACTCCTGTATCCCTTGGGTAAATTCCTAGCAGTGCTATTGCTGGGTCATAGGGTAGGTCTATTTTTAATTTTCTGAGGAACCTCCACACTGTTTTTTCTGTTTGGTGCAGAGTGGCTGCACCAATTTTCATTCCCACCAACAGTGCAAGAGGGTTCCCGTTTCTCCACATCCTCGCCAGCATCTATAGTCTCCTGATTTGTTCATTTTGGCCACTCTGACTGGCGTGAGGTGATATCTGAGTGTGGTTTTGATTTGTATTTCCCTGATAAGGAGCGACGTTGAACATCTTTTCATGTGCCTGTTGGCCATCCGGATGTCTTCTTTAGAGAAGTGTCTATGCATGTTTTCTGCCCATTTCTTCACTGGGTTATTTGTTTTTCAGGTGTGGAGTTTGGTGAGCTCTTTATAGATTTTGGATACTAGCCCTTTGTCCGATATGTCATTTGCAAATATCTTTTCCCATTCCATTGGTTGCCTTTTAGTTTTGTTGGTTGTTTCCTTTGCTGTGCAGAAGCTTTTAATCTTCATAAGGTCCCAGTAATTCATTTTTGCTTTTAATTCCCTTGCCTTTGGGGATGTGTCAAGTAAGAAATTGCTGTGGCTGAGGTCAGAGAAGTCTTTTCCTGCTTTCTCCTCTAGGGCTTTGATGGTTTCCTGTCTCACATTCAGGTCCTTTATACATTTTGAGTTTATTTTTGTGAATGGTGTGAGAAAGTGGTCTAGTTTCAACCTTCTGCATGTTGCTGTCCAGTTCTCCCAGCACCATTTGTTAAAGAGACTGTCTTTTTTCCATTGGATGTTCTTTCCTGCTTTGTCAAAGATTAGTTGGCCATACTTGTGTGGGTCTAGTTCTGGGGTTTCTATTCTATTCCATTGGTCTATGTGTCTGTTTTTGAGCCAATACCATGCTGTCTTGATGATGACAGCTTTGTAGTAGAGGCTAAAGTCTGGGATTGTGATGCCTCCTGCTTTGGTCTTCTTCTTCAAAATTACTTTGGCTATTCGGGGCCTTTTGTGGTTCCATGTGAATTTTAGGATTGCTTGTTCTAGTTTCTAGAAGAATGCTGGTGCAATTTTCATTGGGATTGCATTGAATGTGTAGATAGCTTTGGGTAGTATTGACATTTTAACAATATTTATTCTTCCAATCCCTGAGCACGGAATGTTTTTCCATTTCTTTGTATCTTCTTCAATTACCTTCATAAGCTTTCTATAGTTTTCAGCATACAGATCTTTTACATCTTTGGTTAGATTTATTCCTAGGTATTTTATGCTTCTTGGTGCAATTGTGAATGGGATCAGTTTCTTTATTTGTCTTTCTTTTGCTTCATTGTTAGTGTATAAGAATGCAACTGACTTCTGTACATTGATTTTGTGTCCTGCAACTTTGCTAAATTCATGTATCAGTTCTAGCAGACTTCTGGTGGAGTCTATCGGATTTTCCATGTATAATATCATGTCATCTGCAAAAAGCGAAAGCTTGACTTCATCTTTGCCAATTTTGATGCCTTTGATTTCCTTTTGTTGTCTGATTGCTGATGCTAGAACTTCCAGCACTATGTTAAACAACAGCGATGAGAGTGGCCATCCCTGTCGTGTTCCTGATCTCAGGGAAAAAGCTCTCAGTTTTTCCCCATTGAGGATGATGTTAGCTGTGGGCTTTTCATAAATGGCTTTTATGATGTTTAAGTATGTTCCTTCTATCCCGACTTTCTCAAGGTTTTTATTAAGAAAGGGTGCTGGATTTTGTCGAAGGCCTTTTCTGCATCGATTGACAGGATCATATGGTTCTTATCTTTTCTTTTCTTAATGTGATGTATCACGTTGATTGATTTGCGAATGTTGAACCAGCCCTGCATCCCAGGAATGAATCCCACTTTATTATGGTGAATAATCTTTTTATAAGCTGTTGAATTCGATTTGCTAGTATCTTATTGAGAATTTTTGCATCCATATTCATCAGGGATATTGGCCTGTAGTTCTCTTTTGTTACTGGTTCTCTGTCTAGTTTAGGAATCAAAGTAATACTGGCTTCATAGAATGAGTCTGGAAGTTTTCCTTCCCTTTCTATTTTTTGGAATAGCTTGAGAAGGATAGGTATTATCTCTGCTTTAAATGTCTGGTAGTTTTGGGATGAGCACTGGGTGTTGTACGGAAACCAATTTGACAGTAAATTTCATATATTAAAAAATAAAAAATTAAAAAAAAAATTAAAAAAAAATAAATGTCTGGTAGAACTCCTCTGGGAAGCCATATGGTCCTGGACTCTTCTTTGTTGGGAGATTTTTGATAATCGATTCAATTTATTCGCTGGTTATGGGTCTGTTCAAGCTGTCTATAAGAGACCCGTTTGAGACCTAAAGTCACCTACAGATTGAAAATGAGAAGATGGGGTAGCATTTTTCATGCAAATGGTTACCAAAAGAAGGCTGGAATAGCAATCTTATGTCGGTCAAAATAGACTTAAAACGAAGACTGTAACAATAGACAAAAAGGTCACTATATCACAATAAAGGGAAAAATCCAACAAGAAGATACAACACTTGTAAATATATATTGACCCTACTTAGGACAACCCAAATTCGTTAAACACTTACTAATGAATGAAGGAACTAATTGATAACAATACAATACTAGTAGGGGACTTTAACACCCCACTTACAACAATGGACAGACCATCTAAACAGAAAATAAACAAGGAAACATGGCTTTGAATGACCTATTGGCCCAGATGGACTTAACGGATATATTGAGATCATTCCATCCTAAAACAGCAGAATACATATTCTTTACAAGTGCACATGAAACATTCTCAGAACATATCCCATGTTAGGTCATAAAATGGACCTTCACAAATACAAAAAGGCTGAAGTCATTCCATGCACCTTTTCTGAGAACAGCACTATGAAACTGAAAGTCAACCACAAGAAAACATCTGCAAAAACCATGGATACCTGGAGGTTAAATACCATGCTACTAAATAATTAATGTGTCAGTCAGGAAAAGAAGAGGAAGAAGAGGAAGAAGAAGGAGGAGGAGGAGAAGGAGAAAGAGAAGAAAAGAAGAAAAAGAAGAAAAGAAGAAAAAGAAGAAGAAGAAGGGGAGTGGGAGGGAGAGGAAGAGGAGGAAGAGGAGAAGGAGGAAGAGAAGAAAGCACCACTGACACAGGATTCTGCCTGTTCTCTGATGTCCAGCACTAACACTGGAGCCACAGGAATGAAACCCCGAAACAAACTCAGCATCTTTATGTGGCTGACATGAAGGAAGTGACCCTTTAAGGTTCCAGGATAAAGCTCAGGATCTGCAGGCACCTGGGCTGTGCAAGAGATCTCAGGCTTCTGCCATTCCTTTTTCTCTGTCCATCCCAGTGTATACTATTTACTTATGAGGCATCCTGATGTCACCAGGACAATGAGCCCCATATTTCCAAATGAAAACCCTGGTGGCCCAAAAAGGACTGCTATTGTGCTTGAAGGGTAGACTCAGTGTAAAGTGTTCTGACATGCCCTTCCCTATCCCAAGTCTTCACCAACCCAAGGCTCCAAGCTTCTCTTGGCTCTCAAAGGCTTCCAGCAAGTGTAAAGCATTTATCTAGTAAATTAGAACACAGACATCCATTGATGGAGAGCCAAGGCCAATTGACCCATTCCGATTACATGGAACCCTGGAGAAACCCACTGATAACACAACACACTACAGGAGAACATGGAAGCCTTTTCTTCTGTACTTATTATATACCCTATGGGGAGTTAGCTCATCATAATTCCAGATGACCACAGAGTTACACTGCATTACCCTAGTCCTTTCCTCTGGAGATGGGCTAAGGATTGCCCTGTGCCCAGCAGAAACCTACCAATTTCAGGAATTCCTTGGCCATGTTTGGGCCTTTGAGCACACAGCTAAGAAAATGGATGCTGCAGCCCCATGGCAGAACTCTATCTTCTTTCTTCTTTCTCTCTTGTCACTTACCCAGGTCTGATTTTTCTTGAACGCACCATCAGTATGTGTGTGCCAGTGCACATGTGGGGACTGGATGGTAAAATGACCACACACGGAGAGCAAGTGGGCACGATTCCTCCCAGAACATTAGACTCTCTCATTTCTAAAGCAAACCTGATGGGAGGGATTTGAGCCATGGCCTAAAAAGGCAGAGCCCAGCCTTATCCTCTGGACTCTTCCCACCTCCTGTGACCTGGGCCAGTCCTTGTCTCTTGATCAGATCACTCTATGGTACAATGAGAGCTTGCATAGAGAACTACAAAAGCCAGTTCTCTAGAAGATGGGATGTCAGCTTCCCTTAATACTGCATAGGGTGTCAGGTGGGGAATGTTCAGCCACACCTGTACACTAAGTGTCCCTGTGTGCCTAAAAACCTGTATAAAACAGGCAAACGTTTGGAGCCAAAATTTGGAGGAAAAATCAGGTCTATGCCCAGCATTAACACGACAGTGCATGAGTGTGCTCCCTGTTTTAAGAGGCATGTTGTAATGCAGCAAAGGCTCCACTCAAGAAGTGGGTCTTGAGCAACCACCCACCACACTACCACGTACAGTTCCCAGAAGAGAAGGCCTAGATATCAACCAAGCAGAAGCACTATATCTCAGAATCATAGAGCCTACTTCTATACCTGCCTCTGCTGCTAGGCATACAGAGATCTGTCCTTCAGAAGGACACAGATCCTTTCCAAAGTGACACAGTGCTCCAATGTCAAAGTTATTGCTTTGCTTAAGGGTGAGGTTTGGGCACCTGCAGTAGATGTCAAAGTAACAGTGACACAAACAGACTACAGATATATTTCTTCTTCATATAAATGATCCCCAGATGTGGCTAGTCTATAACTGATTATGGCTTGCCCACCATTGGAGATCACATATCATTGATGTCCCTGCTCTAACATGTCAGGATATAATTTCCTTTTTTTTTTTTAATTTAAAAAGGCAAAATCTATACTTAATGCATTATGGTGGGGCTAGAACATCCAATCATTTACATAACAATTAATTGGTCCTGAAGAAAAATCATTCATTATGAAATAAATTCAGATAAACTAGAACTGGTATGTTGAGCTACACTTTTTTAAATTGATCAAGGATTTGAAGTGTTTTATTATTTTTTCCCTGAAAACACTTTATCCCAAGGCATCCTATGTTCACGTATGTCTGATTTTCATGTTTATTAAGCACAATACCAAAACAAAATTGTGTGCAGGAGCTAAATTCTCCAAGATAAAATTCTGAGTCAGGATAGAAGGGTCAAAATGGGAGTGTACAAATAGCAAGATAAAATAATCTGCTCATTTTTTTCCAGTTGTATGCTAAATTTTTATTTAATTCTCATTCATTAACATAGTTAGCATGCAATATTGGTTTCAGGATTAGAATTAAGTGATTCATCTCGAACAGGCAACACCCAGTGCTCATGATAACAAATGCCCACCTCAATACCCATCACCCATCTATCCCATATCCCACCCACCCAGAAAAAGAAATCACTGAATCAATCTCACTGACAATTTCACCAAAGATACTTTGTAAGATACTTAGAAATCAACCTGACCAGAAAGGTATAAGATATGCACTCTGAAAACTTATGAAGGAAATAGAAGATGATACAAAGAAATGAGAAAAAATTCCATGCTCATGGTTTGGAAGTGGAAACATTGTTAAAATATCTCTTACACCCAAAGCAATCTACAGAGTTAATGCAATCCTTATCAAAGTACCACCAGCATCTTTCACACAGGTACAACAAACAATCCCAAAATTTGCATGGAATCACAGAAGAGCCTGAATAGCCAAATTAATCCGGAAAAAAAAAAGCAAAGCTGGAGGCTTCATTGTGGAACATATTCCAAAGAGCACATACAAAAAAAAGAAAAACAAAAACAAAAACAAAAGCCTAATGATTTACAGGGATCAACTTACGTATTCCAAGTACGCTTGTTTTTATTTTGTCTTTATACTTACAGTTCATCAGTAATATCATAAAATCAACTGTTTTCCACTCAAATATTTAGAATACATTAAGAAAAAATGGGAGAAGAATGTGATATCATGAAACTTCAGTGGTTCTTTACATTTTCTAATCAGAAGTGTTTCAAAATATTCAAACTCACTATTCCCATGTGATAGTAGAATTTGACAGAATTCAACAACCACAAATGACAGACTGCCTTTCACGTGAGTTTAGGTATTTCTATACTTGTGTCAGATATCAGTTACCTGTTTGGAGATCACACAGAATGACTCAAAGCTCAACCTCCAGAAGGCTTCCCACTTTAGTCCAATGTTATATTATTGTCTAAATAGCTGAAGACATAAAACAGAGTGATGTGTCACTGTGTGTTTAATGCAATCCAAAGAAAGATACCATGCTGCAAAACAATCAGGTTAGTTGTGAAATAGAGTACAGAATATAAAACCCAAATGCACTTCGATGCAGGTGGTGCTGGAAAGAGCCCACCTCGCTTCAGGGGCAAAAAAAGACTGAGATTAGGGGTTAGAGTCAGCAGAGACTGGTCTTCCCTCAGACAGTGACAAGAAACTAGTCAAGTTCCCACTCTAGTGGTGTCCTGCCACATAGATATTAGTTGTTGATGTTGGGGAAGAAAGGTTGTTCTGTTGCTGAGAACTCAGTGCTTAGCCGGATTGTGTTGGCCCAGATGGTCACTCCCTGCTCTCACCACCTCCTGGAATGCCTGAACATACTTCATTCTGAGACTCTAATGGTTTGCCCATGCAAAGTCTATACTTGGAGAGGTAAGGATAGAAAAAGTAAACATAGTAACTAAAACACCAGAACTCATTTCCACAGACGTGGATATGAGTCAGGAGCCAGACAAGAGCCTCCAAACCACCACTGTTATATCACTGAAGGAAGGGAATGGAAAAGAGTGACAGCCCTTTTGCACACAGGGCCCCTAAGTTTAGCTCAAGGATGTTCTCCTTAGATGTGGCCCACTTATGTTGGCGATATGACACCAACCTTGCCTCGGGAAAAGTGCTAGTGCCCTCATGTGAAGCTTTCTACCATTTTCCTCCGTGATGAAGACATTTGGCCCTCGGTGCCTCCCTTCAGATTCCCTTGTTCTTACATTAATGAAGATTGCATTAGGGGACATTGACAGACATAATCGGGGAACATTTTCTGATTTTAATCATAGAGTTTTGACTATTTCCCAGTAACCTGAAATAGGCTGGGCAACGGGAGTCCATGGAAAACTTCTGCAAGACAAGCCTTAACCAAAAGAGGCACAGGGGCTTTGAATGTGGTCAGCAGAAGAGGTTTGCATGTACACAGGGGCGGATGATGTTGGGAAGGATCCTATATGCTTTCTGGAGCAAGGGCCTAGGGTCAAATTCAGCAGCTACAGGGCTGTCCTCAGACAGTGCCCAGTAATTCCTGGGGAGCCTGTACTCACACCATGTGTCATCACATAGCAGTTAATTCCTGCTATCAAAAAGTAAAGATTGACCTTCTGCCAGGAAAACTCTGTTTTTGGCAGGGTTATGTTGGCATAGGACCATTTTCTTGCTCTCTGTCCACTCCTTTCAGGGAAGCCTGAACTACTGACCTCCTGAGACCCTCAGGGTTCATGCATGTCAAGTCCATTCACCGAGCAGCTTAGGGTACAAAAATACTCAAGGACCGAAATACCAAACCCGAATCTGCAGACTTGCCAGGAGCAAGAGCCTACCTTGTGACTCACAATGGTATCTGTCCACAGAAAGGCAGTGCTTGAAAGCTGGAGATGGCTTGACACATTCCAGACTTTCTTGAAGTTGGTTGGGGTGCATGATTTTTGCTTCCATAATTCTCTGGTATAGCTAGATGTTCCACTTCTCTTCAGGCAGGCCACAGGTCTTTCTTACTCCTTCGATACCAAACTTGCCCAGGGAATTGTGCCTGTAACATTACAGCTTCATTCTGCTCTCAAGTGAAATGATGAACTCTAGGTCTCAATGTATCCTTTTCAATTCTCTTACACTTATCCTAGCTGTGTGTTCACTGGGAGACTTTTAGTGCCAGAGTCTGGCAGCAGTTTTCTCCAATTTTAATTGTGGAGTCATGCCAAGTTCCCATAAGTTTGGAATAGCTTTAGGAACAGGTGCCCCTTGGGTATCTTCCAGATCTACCTTGGGAACAGGAGGTATTGGGCCCTTGATTGTGTTAAGCACAGGAGGATTGCTTGTGGGTAAGGGCAGGTGATATTTTGTTGGGAGACAGTTGGCCTCACTTCTGTGAGAAAAGCTGATGGAGATGTGGCCTTCAGGGCCACATTCAGAGGAAAAAATCACACAGATTGAGCTGATTAACTCCCAGCGAGCATATATGAATATTGTCTTTCTACCCCCAGAACAATTAATTTCTGATATCAAGAGGAAAATATTTCCCTCCTAAAAACTTGGGGAGTTTTCTTTGTTCAGTGTCGGTTTGTTCAGTGTTTATTGCTGTGCTCTGTGCCCCTGCCATAGACTACCTGAACATCCTGCTTTATGAGCCTCTAAGTGTCCCCATGTGCCCATTCCATTTTACAGGAGGTAAACATGAAAGAAACTACTCAAAACCCTAAAACTCAGAACCCAGTCCCACAGCCTTGGCATCAGCCCATATTGAGACTCTGCCCCCAAAATCATACTGCTTTTACCCTCTGGCAGGAAAAGCTGCAAAGCTGGCAGGTGTTCTAGCTTTCCTACACTGTTTGAATTCAAATGTAGGGCTTTTATGCTACTTTAGGACTCCCAAGGGGAAGTAAAATATGTTCCACTTCTCTACGGTGCCCAGGTTTTCCCTAGTCCCAGGATTTCAACCTTCTCTGGGAGTTGTGCCAGTCACTTCATTCAGAGTTTTATTCCATTTTCATCTGAGACAATGAATTTGGACCAAATTCATCCCTTCCAATTCCCTTGATCTTTTTCTAAACAGGTTTTCCTGTGAGGGACTGAGAGTCCTAGCCTGGAAGTCTCTAGGATTTTCATTGTGTAGTCCTGATGTTACTGAATCAGGCTGGAATGCAGGCGGAAAAACCAAGTGGCACTCAGAGATCTTGGTGGATCAGAGATTTATTTAACACTGGCGGGCTCAGAGGAGACCATTTCTCTAAATTTCTGAGCAATGAATGCAAGCGGGAAGTGTAATTTATAGTTGTCAGCCTCCATATTTGTGGGGGAGGGTGGTTTCACTCGTGGGGAAAACAGGGCAAGAAGAACCTACAAGAGGGGTTTCTAAGCCAGAGACCAGAGCTTGTTGTAGTCCCATCAGCCATCTTGTGTAAACTTTATTCATTTTTCCAACATTCCCCCCTTTGATGCCTTTTTAAAAATCTTTTATTAGGCATCACTTTTTAGTTCTAATGATTTGTACCCTCGGAGGGTTAAAATATGTGCTGCAGTTTGGCGAGCAACAGTGTTTCCAATAAAACTTACCAGGGTATTTAGTATACAGGGGCCAAAGGTCACAAGTAAAATTATGGAAAAGAGGGGCCCCGCCAGGGCAGGGAGCCAGGATGCCCAGTCTGTGAGATCCCATTCTCTCGATTGAGTATTTTCCTGTTGTCTACATTGAATTCTTTCCTTGAGTCCCTTAACCTTAGTTGTAACTATTTCTGACAGGTTTATAAAATAGCAAAATTCCTCCTCCAGAAAGATACAAGTCCCTCCTTTTTCTGAAGTGAGGAGGTTGAGGGCTCACCTATTTTGGAGGAACACTGCCACCAGGGAGTTTATTTGGCTTTGTAAGGTTACCACAGAATCTGCCACCCATTCCATGTTTTCATTTATCTCTTGAGATAGTCTATGGTATAGTCCTACAGATGAAACTATGTCCCCTATTTTGGTTCCTATTCCTGTCACAATTCCTGCTCCTATAAGAACAGGTAGCAGGATTGCCCGTTTAGCCTGGGACTTGGGGCTAAACACTGTTAGGAATTGATCTTCAGTGTACACGGATATCTTTGGGGTTAGGAGGATGGAAAAACATATCTGAGTCCAGTTGGCCTCTAAGCATCGGCAGGACAAATTAAAACACAGATAGAACACCCCAGGGGTTGAACATGGGGTTGTATTCCTCTTTAAAGTTATATTTCTTTCACACAGAGAGGTACTGTTCATACATCAGGAACTGTACAGATTAGATTGTTGTCATTTGTGAGACGGATCCCAGTGTCCAGGAGTCCAATTAAGACAGAGATGTTGGTTTTTAGATTTTCAGGAGCTTCCCATGTCAAAGGGATAGGAGTGGCTAGGTAAGCTCTTTGGCTGAAGGCCATCACATCCAGCAGGTTTGGGTGTGATTATCTTATGGAGGACTTGTAGAGTTGGCCCAATGCTGGAGTGGAGGAATTGGTATTTGATTGAGGGATGAAAGGTTCAATCGCTGGTAGGCTGCCAGGGGAGTGGTTGCCTTTGTGGCTTGTATTACCCTATCCTGGGTATCCTATAACTTTTTGAAAGGCTCTGTCTTGCACACCTCCCCTGTTTGAGATCTCCCATTGAGGAAGGGAAATGTAGCGAGCTTGCTTCCCTCTCTGGAGGCCCTCGTTGTGACATGTGTTCCTGAAATTTTGGGTTATCTCTACGGTCCAATACTTAGTCCTTGGGGCAGTGGGTGACTGACAGAGTGGGCGTTTCTCCCTTGTAACAATCTTTGTGGAGGGAGGTGAAGGTACTGAATGCCCTTGACCCCTTTATTGTCATATAACAACCTTGGGGGCAAAGTGGTTAAGTGGCAGTTGTGAGGGTGAGAGAGGTTATCATAATATACAGGCAATACTTAATAATGCTCCCATCCATAAGAGGTATGTGAGATCCAGCATGCATCTTTTGTCCCATGTCCAGCTTGTTGGTGCAGTCTCTATCAGCCCAACAGTAAGAAGTAAGATCAGGGCTATGATACCAGTGAGGGGAAAGGGCTGGCAGAGTTGCATCCAAACCCCTGGGCTTGGTCCACATGTTGATTCCTCAAGCTTCTTCCGTGTGCAGGCCAGCCAGCTTCCAGATGTGGCTGGAGCAGGGCTGGAGATCTCAGGGGCCAGTGTCTTTTTGAGGGTCAGTTTAAGTAGGTTGACTGGATCTGGATTGCTTCTCCAGGTTGAGGGTTCCTCGGAGTTGGCCTTCTTAGCTCTGGAGTGATTGACCCATGGGGTGATACCTGAAACTGAATCCTCTATTTGGTTGTATGTCTATAAATTCCATCTCTAAGTCTTTGAAAGGGGCGGGTTTCTGGTAACTGTCAGATCAGGCTTAGGGAAGATATGGTTTGCACATTTACAGATCCATTCCAGTTGTTTAAATAATCATACACCCATGGGGTCTTATTATCCCCATAGAATAACAAACACAGAAGATTGCCTATACATGAAATACTATGACAATTTTTATGAAGTTTACCTCAAGTTGTCTAGTTTAGGCAAACAGAAAACATTTAAAGGCAATCATAACTAGAATTTAACATCCATAATGGTGCATTGTTGAAACATAGTTGTTCTCTCTAAAATCCCCCTCTCCAGAGATAGCCAAATTGAGACCAATGCATTTGCAGAACAAATCCAGTCTTAACAAATCTGGCCTAATTATTTACATAAGCTCAGCAAGAGTAGCGATTGATCATGAGGATCTTTTAAAGCTTGCTTTGTTGGAACCTTTTATAAGGAATCTCTGGGTTGAACTTTTAGTAGCCTCTCCAGGCCAGAAGCCAAGCCAAATACTTGCCATAAGACAGGCCTTCAATACCTGTAGAATTGAGCGAATGAGGTCCTCAAGATATCCTGAGGTTCCTGCACCTGCCAGGAAGTGACCTTCTTTACTTACCTGGTGAGGCTGCTGGGAGAACTGTAAGCAAGGCACCAGACCAACATTTCCAAGGGGCTTTATGGGCCCATGTTTTATAATGCCAATCCTAGTTCCTTAAAGCTGTCTGGTTATATCTGAGTCTATGAATGTCATCCTCAAATATGACATTCCAGTCAAAGCCTTGGTAAAACAACCAGTATTTTCAATAGTGACCTGTTATAAGATGAACAGATTCTTATTGAACTTATGCAAACAATTGTAATTGCCATGAAAGAAAGAATACTCATTGAGAGTTTTGAGTTTCAGGGGAATTATGTACAGAGAAAAGATAAATGCTTTAGTTTACAAGCGAATATTTTACGACATTTTTGTATATTATAGATATCTTAAGAGAAAGTTTCCTTAACCTGGAAGAGGAAACATTAGAGAAGCAGCAATATTTGCAACAAGAATCACAAAATGTTCCTAATTCTTGTTTAATTTGAATGCATCTTTTTAGTTCTGGAAATTCTTACCCATTTTAGTATTAATCTTAAAGATGTCGGATACCTGTATTTGTCCCCAAAGTCCTTTTTAGAAATCTCATTGAAGAAGAAACACGTTTTGTGAGAGAATAAGAATGATTATAAATGGCAAAATCTCAGAAATAGACATTGTTAAAGATCTGATGAGAGTTCATTATGATGCAATTGACAAAGAAATTCGGTTATTTCTGTGACGCATAACATCTCAAGTAATCAGAATATGAAGTGATGACCTTATATCAAAACATTAAAATTTTAGGAATTGCATATATTTGGGCAGGGTTATCATTGTATGAAAGTGCTTTTCCAAGTAACTTAGCACCCCAAATAAAAGGGCCTAATTGGTCAAGAAGACTTCATTTACCATTTAAATCCTGAGAAGTTTGTTAAAACCCCAGAAGTCATAAGTGAATCTTAAATAGGATTACAGATTATTACAAATCTTACAATTTTATTTATTCAACCAAAGTTGCAATAAAAGATCCCAAAGGTGAATGGTATAGCATTATACAGTTGTTATCAAAACCTAGCTCCTTTAACATTGAGAAGTTTTAATTAAGTAATCAAAGACCTGATAAAGATGAAAGCTAAAACTTTGATTTTCCTGGAGGATAAACCTTTGTTTGCATTGTATTATCAAGAGTAGATCAACAGTTCAAGAAAACTTTATCATTTGAGCAAAGAGAAAAGCAGAATTTCAAACTTATACCAGTGTACTTTAAAAGTTCCATTCATCTCAATCTTCTGCAACTTTCTTTTGCTTCTAAATTTTGTCCCAAAGCCATTTCTTTCCAAATAACCAGTCTCATTTAGCACAAAATTACTTTATTCTACCCTCAACAAAACCGTATTTCCATTCCTTATATCTTTCTTATATACCTCCTATTTTCCTACATACAGGGTAGCTTTTTTTATATTCATCACTCTTAAGTACACTGAGCAGAAATTTAACTCTTAGGAAACCTTAGTCTCCAATTGAGGACTTAGTAACCAATTGAGAGGTATTTACACCAGAACCATTTAGATGGTAAATTCATGAACAAATTAAGTACAAAGCATGTCTTTCAATAGGTCCTTATAGCCTTGATTTCACAGCAATAAGAAGTTAAAAACACAAATGTTCAATAATCAAAGCTTTAATATCCCATCCTATTTGGAAAGTTTCAGGTTACCAAGGACCTTGAAAATTATCTAAAACATTACCCATTAAAACTTTGAGACGGACAGGAGAGGAGCCAAGATGGCAGAACAGCATGGAAGCTTTTTGTGTGTCTCGCATCCGTGAAATACAGCCAGACCAACACTAAACCATCCTACACACCTAGAAAATCAATTGGAAGATTAACACAGCAATCTGCACAACCTGAACCACAGAACTCAGCAGGTACATGACATCTGAAGAGCTGAACTTGGGGACCAAGAAGCCCCAAAAGGTAGGGAACTGCTTTTGCGGGCGGACAGAAGATGGAGACTGGGGAGTGGGGGAGCATACGGGAAAAGCACCCCTCCCCAAAAGCAGCTGGAGAGAAAGTGAAAAATTAGAAACAGCCACAGGGACTAAACTAAAAAGGGAGAAAGGAGAAAGGAGAGGGTTTAAATTCCACGAAGACTGTAAACAAGGGGAGTGCAGCCTGCAACTCTGCGCAGTTCGATACCTGCCAGTTCTCTGGTGGGAAAGGTGAATCCCCAGGAACAGAGTGGGGTCTGGGAGGTTCTCGAGCCACATGGAGAAAAGCGGTTCCACTGTTGGAAGGACATTTGGTAGAGACTGTTGAAGCCACCTGGTCGCAGCAGACCCCGGAAGACAGCCACATTCACTGGTGCTGGGGCAAGCTTGTTGAGGGTGAAGCCTGGTGTCAGATGTGTGTTGTGATTTTCCATGGTTCCTGAAATGCTGAGGCTACACTCTCTCGTGATTTTTTTTGGAGGCGGGTGGGCACCTGGCTGCAGTCTTGGGCACCGGCAACAGCAGCATCCAGTGGGTGTTCCTGGGTGCAGTCGACATTTGGCCATTGCTCATTTGGCCATCGCTCTGTAAGACCCTCCTGCAGAGGGGCTAAGTGGGTCAAAGCCGCAGCCCTTTGAAAGTAAGGGGCCGGGGAAAACAGCCACATCTGAGACAAAACTTGGGAGAGAGGTCTGCCTGGGGCTTGGTCACAGACAGTGGAAAAGTGGGGAGTGGATAAGACCTGAAGACAGAGGACCGGTGCATGACTGCTGATCCGGGAGAACAGACTGGGTGGCTGGGTGGTGCCATTTTTTCACTGCTCCCGCACATGGGCATGCGCACCCATAAGCACCGCAACAATCCACTCCAGTTGGCTAGCAGCACCATCTGGGGGGAGTGGAGCTGTTACACCAAGCCCTGCCCAACTGGGCCAACTTCACTCTTCAAGAACACAAACCTCACTGCCGGCTTAATCTATGGACTATAAAGAGCTACATGGACTGACCTCTAGGGGAAAACAAAGCAATTTCAGTTCTACTTCAATCTGTTAGCAGGTTCATCTATTCAATTTTTTTTCTCTCTTTCTCCTTTTTCTCTTTTACGATTCTTTTCTTTTTCTTGAGTACAGAAAGAGAAAAAACTCATTTTTATTTTCAATTTTTATTAAAAATATCTGTCTTTAATTTTTATTACTATATTTTTTACTTTTGTGTATTTTTTTTCAAATTATACTTTACTTCCATCATTTTATATTAGTCTATTTCAGTGTACTCACCTTTTCAAATTTTCAATTTCTTTTTTCTTCTTTTTTATCTTTTTCATTTCTTTTCTTTTTCTTGATGCAGAAAGAGAAAAATTTCATTTTTACTTTCAATTTATTTTTAAAATATTTTTATTTAATTCTTATTACTATATTTTTTGCTTTTATGTAAATTTTTTCAAATTCTATGTTACTCCCATCATTTTATTTCAGTCTACTACAGTGTATTCACTTTTTCAAATTTTCAAATGATTTCTTTTTTGGTCTTTTCCTTTTTTTATTTTTTATCTTTTTTTCTTTTTCATTTGTTTTCTTTTTTCTTAAATACAGAAAATGAAAAAAATCATATTTCTTTTTAATTTTTATTAAAAATATTTTCTATAATTTTTCCTACTATATTCTCTACATTTGTGTATTTTAGTCTACTTTAGTGTATTCATTTTTTCAAATTCTCAAACAATTTCCTTTTTTTCTCTCCCCCCACCTTTTTTTGTTTGTTTGTTTCTCTAATCTGTCAAACCACTTTCTACACCCAGACCAAAATACACCTAGGATCTAGCATCATCTGTTCGATTTTTGTGTGGGTGTGGTTTTAATTTTAGTATTTTTAAATTTCAATTTTCTACCTCATTAATTCCTTTTCTCCCTTCAAAATGACAAAACGAAGGAATTCACCCCAAAAGAAAGAGCATGAAGAAATGGCAGCCAGGGATTTAACCAACACAGACATAAGCAAGATGTCTGAACCAGAATTTAGAATCACGATAATAGGAAGACTAGCTGGAGTCAAAAATAGATTAGAATCCCTTTCTGCAGAGATAAAAGAAGTAACAAATAGCCAGAATGAAATTAAAAATGCTATAACTGAGCTGCAATCACAGATTGGCGTCAAGGATGGACAAGACAGAACAGAGAATCAGCAATATAGAAGACAAACTTATAGAGAATAATGAAGCAGAGAAAAAGAGGGAGATTAAGGCAAAAGAGCATGATTTAAGAATCAGTGACTCATTAAAAAGGAACATCAGAATCATAGGGGTCCCAGAGGAGGAAGAGAGAAAACTAGGGGTAGAAGGGTTATGTGAGCAAATCATAGTGTAAAACTTTCCTAACCTGGGGAAATACACAGACATCAAAATCCAGGAAGCACAGAGGACTCCCATAAGATTCAGCAAAAGCCAACTATCAACAAGGCATATATAGTCAAATTCACAAAATACTCAGGGAAGGAGAGAATCATGAAAGCAGCAAGGGAAAAAAAGTCCCTAACCTACAAAGGAAGACAGATCAGGTTTGCAGCAGACCTATCCACAGAAACTTGGCAGGCCAGAAAGGAGTGGCGGGGTATATTCAGTGTGCTGAATCAAAAAAATATGCATCCAAGAATTCTTTATCCAACAATGCTGTCATTCAAAATAGAAGGAGAGATAAAAAGTTTCCCAA
Source organism: Panthera tigris (assembly GCF_018350195.1). Taxonomy (NCBI): domain Eukaryota; kingdom Metazoa; phylum Chordata; class Mammalia; order Carnivora; family Felidae; genus Panthera; species Panthera tigris. The sequence continues at coordinate 88,558,869 of NC_056660.1, read as the reverse complement.
ACAAAAATTAAAAGAGTTTGTGACCACTAAACCAGCCCTGCAAGAAATATTAAGAGGGACTCTCTGAGGGGACAAAAGATGAATATATATATATATATATATATATATATATACCAACAGCAAAAAAAAAAAAAAAAAAGATCAGAAAGGACCAGAGAACACCACCAGAAACTCCAACTCTACAAGCATGATAATGTCAATAAATTCATATCTTTCAGTACTCAGTCTAAACATCAGTGGACTCAATGCTCCAATCAAAATACATAGGATAACAGAATGGATAAGAAAACAAGACCCATCTATATGCTGTTTACAAGAGACCCAATTTATACCTAAAGACACCTACAGATTGAAAATAAGGGGATGGAGAACCATCTATCACGCTAATGGTCAACAAAAGAAAGCCAGAGTAGTCATACTTATATCAGACAATCTAGACTTCAAAATAAAGACTGTATCAAGAGATGCAGAAGGGCATTATATCATAATCAAGGGGTCTATAGATCAAGAAGACCTAACAATTGTAAACATTTATGCGCCAAATGTGGCAGCACCCAAATATGTAAATCAATTAATCAGAAACATCAAGAAACTCATCGATTACTAATACCATAATAGTAGGAGACTTCAACACCCCACTCACAGCAATGGACAGATCATCTAATCAAACAATCAATAAGGAAACAATGGCTTTGAATGACACATTGGACCAGATGGACTTAACAGATATATTCAGAAGATTTCATCCTAAAGGAGCAAGGTATACATTGTTCTCCAGTGCACATGGAACGTTCTCCAGAATAGACCATATACTGGAACATAAATCAGCCCTAAGTAAGTACAAAAAGATCGAGATCATACTGTGCATATTTTCCGACCACAATGCTACGAAACTCGAAATCAACCACGAGAAAAAACTTGGAAACGTAACAAATATTTGGAGACTGAAGAACATCCTACTAAAAAATGAATGGGCTAACCAAGCAGTTAAAGAAGAAATTAAAAGTATATGGAAGTCAATGAAAATGATAGCACCACAACCCAAAACCACTGGGACGCAGTAAAGGCAGTAATAAGAGGAAAGTATATAGCAATACCGGCCTTCCTAAAGAAGGAAGAAAGATCTCAGATACACAACCTAACCTTATGCCTTAAGGAGCTGGAAAAAGAACAGCAAATAAAACCCCAAACCAGCAGAAGACAGGAAATAATAATTAGAGCAGAAATTAATCCTATCGAAACTAAAAAACCAGTACAACAGATCGATGAGACCAGAAGCTTTTTCTTTGAAAGAATTAACAAAATTGATAAACCACTAGCCACTTTGATCAAGAAGAAAAAGGAAAGGACCAAAATAAGTAAAATCAAGAATGAAAGAGAAGAAATCACAACCAACACAGCAGAAATAAAAACAATAATAAGAGAATATTATGAGCAATTATATGCCAATAAAATGGGAAATCTGGAAGAAATGGACAAATTCCTAGAAACCTATATACTACCAAAATTGAAACAGGAAGAAATAGAAAATTTGAACAGACCCATAACCGGTAAGGAAATCGAATGAGTAATCAAAAATCTTCCAAAAAACAAGAGTCCAGGGCCAGATGGCTTTCCAGGGGAGTTCTACCAAACATTTAAGGAAGAGTTAACACCTATTCTCTTGAAACTGTTCCAAAAAATAGAAATGGAAGGAAAACTTCCAAACTCTTTCTATGAAGCCAGCATTACCCTGATTCCAAAACCAGAGAGAGACCCCACTTAAAAGGAGAACTATAGACCAAATTCCCTGATGAACATGAATGCAAAAATCTTCAAGATGTTAGCCAACCGGATCCAACAATACATTAAAAGAATTACTCACCACAACCAAGTAGGATGTATACCTGAGATGCAGGGCTGGTTCAATATCTGCAAAACAATTAACGTGATTCATAACATCAATAAAAGAAAGGACAAAAACCATATGATCCTCTCAACAGATGCAGAGAAAGCATTTGACAAAATACAGCATCCTTTCTTGATAAAAACCCTCAAGAAAGTAAGGATAGAAGGATCATACCTCGAGATGATAAAAGCCATATACATGTGACCCAATGCTAATATCATCCTCAATGGGGAAAAACTGAGAGCTTTCCCCCTAAGGTCAGGAACAAGACAGGGATGTCCACTCTCGCCACTGTTATTCAGCATAGTATTGGAAGTCTCAGCCTCTGCAATCAGACAACATAAAGAAATAAAAGGCATCCAAATCGGCCAGGAGGAGGTCTAACTGTCACTCTTGGCAGATGACATGATACTCTATATGGAAAACCCAAAAGATTCCACCAAAAATTGCTATAACTGATTCATGAATTCAGCAAAGTTACATGATATAAAATCAATGCACAGAAATCGGTTGCATTCCTATACATCAACAATGAAGTAACAGAAAGAAAAATCAGGGAATCGATGCCATTTACAGCTGCACCAAAACCCATAAAATACCTAGGAATAAATCTAACCAAAGAGGTGAAAAATCTATACACTGAAAACAATAGAAAGCTGATGAAAGAAATTGAAGAGGACACAAAGAAATGGAAAAAGATTCCATGCTCCTGGATAGGAAGAACAAATATTGTTAAAATGTTGATACTACCCAAAGCAATCTACATATTCAACGAGATCCAAATCAAAGTAACACCAGCATTCTTCACAGAGCTAGAAAAAATAATCCTAAAATATGTATGGAACTAGAAAAGACCCCCAATAGCCAAAGCGATCTTGAAAAAGAAAACCAAAGCAGGAGGCATTACAATCCAAGACTTCAAGCTATACTACAAAGCTGTAATCATCAAGACAGTATGGTACTGGCAGCAGAACAGACACTCAAATCATGGAATAGAATAGAGAGCCCAGAAATGGACCCACAAATGTATGGACAAATAATCTTTAACAAAGCAGGAGAGAATATCCAATGGAATAAAGACAGTCTCTTCAGCAAGTGGTGCTGGAAAACTGGACAGCGATATGCAGAATGAACCTGGACCACTTTCTTACACCATACACACAAAAAAAACTCAAAGTGGATGAAAGACTTGAATGTAAGACAGAAAGCCATCAAAATCCTCGAGGAGAAAGCAGGCAAAAACCTCTGATCTTGCCTGCAGCAATTTCTTACTCAACACGTCTCTGGAGGCAAAGGAAACAAAAGCAAAAATGAACTACTGGGACCTCATCAAAATACAAATCTTCTGCAAAGCGAAGGAAACAATCAGCAAAACTGAAAGGCAACTGACAGAATGGGAGAAGATATTTGCAAATGAGATCAGATAAAGATTTAGTATCCAAAATCTACAAAGAACTTATCAAACTCAACACCCAAAACAAATAATCCAGGTAAGAAATGGGCAAAAGACATGAATAGACACTTCTCCAAAGAAGACACCCAGATGGCCAACCAATACATGAAAAAATGCTCAACATCGTTCATCATCAGGGAAATACAAATCAAAACCACAATGTGATACCACCTGACACCTGTCAGAATGGCTAACATTGACAACTCAGGCAACAACAGATGTTGGCGAGGATGCAGAGAAAGAGGATCTCTTTTGCATTGTTGGTGGGAATGCAAGCTGGTGCAGTCACTCTGGAAAACAGTATGGAGGTTTCTCAAAAAACTAAAAATAGAACTACCCTACGACCCAGGAATTGCCCTACTAGGCATTTGTCCAAGGGATACAGGTGTGCTGTTTCAAAGGGACACATGCACCCCCAGGTTTATAGCAGCACTATCAACAATAGCCAAAGTATGGAAAGAGCCCAAGTGTCCATCAATGGTTGAATGGATAAAGAAGATATAGGAAGATGGTGGCATAGGAGGATGCTGGGCTCACCCACATCTGCCTAAATAACCCAGAAAACCACCAGAAGACTAGCAGAATGGACTCTCTGGAGCCAAGCATAGACAAGTGGACCACGGAAGAGGGTAGGAAGGGCAGAGAGGCGGTGCACGCTACATGGACTGGTGGGAGGGAGCCAGGGTGGTGTAGGGGCAGCCCGCCTGACAAGGCAGAGCCCCCAAGTCTGACTTGCAAAAGTGGAGGGGCCAGAGAGTGTGAGTTCTGACAGCCAGCGGGATTTAACATCTGGAATGTTATAAGTCAACACTTCTGCTCAGAGAGCAGGAGGATGAAAGGACATCGGGAGGGAGAGGTGTTGAGCCCCGGAAGACAGAGCTCAGCTCGTTGGGGAACAAAGGCGATGGCCAGCAACATCTTCCTTGCCCAATCCCCAACCAAAATCCCAAAGGAAACCAGTTCCCGTCACCAAACTTGCTTACACCTCACAAACACCCAATGCTGTGCTTCTGTGGTTCCATCCCTCCGAAGGGTCTGCCTGCCTCCCTCCCGGTGCTGCAGGGCCCCTCCCACAGGTTGCCACCAGCGGCAAAGTGAGCTAAGCCTGCCCCTCCCACCCCTGTGCACCTTGTGGATCCACCCTGGTTAATACGCCAGAACCCATCAAAACAGTACCACAAGCCTGGCAGTGTGCAAGTAGCCCACACAGAGGCCACACCACTCCACAGTGAGTCCTGCCCCTAGGAGAGGGGAAGATAAGGTACACACAAGTCTGACTGTGGCCCCAGCAGTGGGCTGGGGGCAGACATCAGGTCTGACTGTGGCCCCGTCCACCAAAAAAAGTTACTCCAGACAGCACAGGGGAAGTGACTTGCAGTTTCGCGCCACTCCAGGGACTATCCAAAATGATGAAATGGAAGAATTCTCCTCAAAACAAACTCCAGGAAGTAGCGACAGATAATGAATTGATCAAAAACAATTTAAGCAATATAATTGAACATGAATTTAGAAAAATAGTCGTAAAGTTAATCGCTGGGCTTGAAAAAAGTATAGAGGACAGCAGAGAATCTATTATTACAGAGATCAAAGGACTAAGAAACAGATGACAAGATAACAAAAATGCTATAAATGAGGTGCAAAATAAAATGAAGGCGGCCACAGCTCGGGTTGAAGAGGCAGAGGAGAGAATAGGTGAATTAGAAGATAAAATTATGGAAAGAGAGGAAGCTGAAAAAAAGAGAGATAAAAACAATCCAGGAGTATAAGGGGAGAATTAGAGAACTAAGAGATGCAATCAAGCACAACAATATCCATAAAATAGGAATTCCAGAAGAGGAAGAGAGAGAGGAAGGGGATGAAGGTGTACTTGAACAAATCACAGCTGAGAAATTTCCTGATCTGGGGAGGAAAAAAGCATTGAAATCCAAGAGGCACAGAGAACTCCCTTCAGACATAACTTCAATTGATCTGCATGACATATCATAGTGAAACTGGCAAAATACAAGGATAAAGAGACAATTCTGAAAACAGCTAGGGATAAACGTGCTCTAATATATAAAGGGAGACTGATAAGTCTAGTGATGGATCTATCTACTGAAACGTGGCAGGCCAGAAAGGAATGGCAGGAAATCTTCAATGTGATGAACAGAAAAAAATATGCAGCCAAGAATCCTTTTTCCAGCAAGTCTGTCATTCAGAATAGAAGGAGAGATAAAGGTCTTCCCAAAAAAACAAAAACTGAAGGAATTCATCACCACTAAACCAGCCCTACAAGAGATCCTAAGGAGGATTCTGTGAGTGAAATGTTGCAAGGACCACAAAGTACCAGAGACATCACTACAAGCATGAAACCTACAGACATCACAATGACTCTAAACCCGTATCTTTCTATAATAACACTGAATGTAAATGGATTAAATGCTCCAACCAAAAGACATGGGGTATCAGAATGGATTAAAAATGAGATGCATTTATTTGCTGTCTACAAGAGACTCATTTCAGACATGAGGATACCTTCAGATTGAAAGTGAGGGGACAGAGAACTATCATGCAACTGGAAGTCAAAAGAAAGATGGATTAGCCATACTTATATCAGACAAACCAGACTTTAAATTAAAGGCTGTAACAAGAGATGAAGAAGGGCATTATATAATAATTACAGAGTCTATCCATCAGGAAGAGCTAACAATTATAAATGTCTATGCGCTGAATACTGGAGCCCCCAAATATATAAAACAATCACAAACATAAGCAACCTTATTGATAAGAATGTGGTAATTACAGGGGACTTTAACACCGCACTTACAACAATGGATAGATCATCTAGACACACGGTCAATAAAGAAACAAGGGCCCTGAATAATACATAGGATGAGATGAACTTCACAGATATATTTAAAACTCTGCATCCCAAAGCAACAGAATATACTTTCTTCTCAAGTGCACATGGAACATTCTCCAAGATAGATCACATACTGGGTCATGAAACAGCCCTTCATAAGTATACAAGAATTGAGATCATACCATGCACACTTTCAGGCCACAATGCTGTGAAACTTGAAATCAACCACAGGAAAAAGTCTGGAAAACCTCCAAAAGCATGGAGGTTAAAGAACACCCTACTAAAGAATGAATGTGTCAACCAGGCAATTAGAGAAGAAATTAAAAAATACATGGAAACAAGTGAAAATGAAAATACAACAATCCAAACGTTTTGGGATGCAGCAAAGGCTGTCCTGAGAGGAAAATACATTGCAATCCAGGCCTATCTCAAGAAACAAGAAAAATCCCAAATACAAAATCTAACAGCACACCTAAAGGAAATAGAAGCAGAACAGCAAAGACACCCAAAACCCAGCAGAAGAAGAGAAATAAAGATCAGAGCAGAAATAAACAATATAGAATCTAAAAAAACTGTAGAGCAGATCAATGAAACCAAGACTTGATTTTTTGAAAAAATAAACAAAATTGATAAACCTCTAGCCAGGCTTCTCAAAAAGAAAAGGGAGATGACCCAAATAGATAAAATCATAAATGAAAATGGAATTATTACAACCAATCCCTCAGAAACACAAGCAATTATCAGGGAATATTATGAAAAACTATATGCCAACAAACTGGACAACCTGGAAGAAATGGACAAATTCCTAAGCACCCACACACTTCCAAAACTCAAACAGGAAGAGATAGAAAATTTGAACAGACCCATAACCAGCAAAGAAATTGAATCAGTTATCAAAAATCTCCCAACAAATAAGAGTGCAGGACCAGATGGCTTGCCAGGGGAATTCTACCAGACATTTAAAGCAGAGTTAATACCTATCCTTCTCAAGATGTTCCAAAAAATAGAAAGGGAAGGAAAACTCCCAGACTCATTCCATGAAGCCAGCATTACTTTGATTCCTAAACCAGACAGAGACCCAACAAAAAAGAGAACTACAAGCCAATATCCCTGATGAATATGGATGCAAAAATTCTCAAAAGATACTAGCAAATCTAATTCAACAGCATAAAAAAGAATTATACACCATGATCAAGTGGGACTCATTCCTGGGCTGCAGGCCAGGTTCAACATTTGCAAATCAATCAATGTGATAAATCACATTAATAAAATAAAAGAACCATATGATCCTGTCAATTGATGCAGAAAAAGCATTTGACAGAATCCAGCATCGTTTCTTAATAAAAACCCTGGTGAAAGTTGGGATAGAAGGAACATACTTAAACATCATTAAAGCCTTTTATGAAAAGCCCACAGCTAATATCATCCTCAATGGGGAAAAACTGAGATCTTTCCCCCTGAGAACAGGAACATGACAGGGGTTTCCACTCTCACCGCTGTTGTTTAACATAGTGTTGGAAGTGCTAGCATCAGCAATCAGACAACAAAAGGAAATGAAAGGCATCAAAATTGGCAAAGATGAAGTCAAGCTTTCACTTTTTGCAGATGACATGATATTATACATGGAAAATCAGATAGACTCCACCAAAAGTCTGGTTGAAGTGATACATGAATTCAGCAAAGTTGCAGGGTACAAAATCAATGTACAGAAATCAGTTGCGTTCTATACACTAATAATGAAGAAACAGAAAGACAAATAAAGAAACTGATCCCATTCACAATGGCACCAAGAAGCATAAAATACATAGGAATAAACCTAACAAAAGATGTAAACAATCTGTATGCTAAAACTATAGAAAGCTTATGAAGGAAATTGAAGAAGATACAAAGAAATGGAAAAATGTTCCATGCTCATGGATTGGAAGAATAAATATTGTTAAAATATCAATACTACCCAAAGCTATCTACACATTCAATGCAATCCCAATCAAAATTGCACCAGCATTCTTCTAGAATGTAGAAGAAACAATCCTAAAATTTGTATGGGACCACAAAGACCCTGAATAGCCAAAGTAATTCTAAAGAAGACCAAAGCAGGAGGCATCACAATCCCATACTTTACCCTGTACTACAAAGCTGTCATCATCAAGACAGCATGGTATTGGCACAAAAACAGACACATAGACCAAGGGAATAGAATAGAAACCCCAGAATTAGACCTACAAAAGTATGGCCAACTAATCTTTGACAAAGCAGGAAAGAATATCCAATAGAAAAAAGACAGTCTCTTTAACAAATGGTGCTGGGAGAACTGGAAAGCAACATGCAGAAGGACGAAACTAGACCACTTTCTTACACCATTCACAAAAACAAGCTCAAAATGGATAAAGTACCTGAATGTGAGACAGGAAACCATCAAAACCCTAGAGGAGAAAGCAGGAGAAAACCTCTCTGACCTCAGCCGCAGCAATTTCTTACTTGACACATCCCCAAAGGCAAAGGAATTAAAAGCAAGAGTGAACTATTGGGACCTCATGAAGATAAAAATCTTGTGCACTTCAAAGGAAAAAATCAACAAAACTAAAAGGCAACCAATGGAATGGGAAAAGATATTTGCAAATGACATATCGGACAAAGGGCGAGTATCCGAAATCTATAAAGAGCTCACCAAACTCCACACCCGAAAAACAAATAATCCAGTGAAGAACTGGGCAGAAGACATGAATAGACACTTCTCTAAAGAAGACATCCGGATGGCCCACAGGCACATGAAAAGATGCTCAATTGTCGCTCCTCATCAGGGAAATACAAATTAAAACCACACTCAGATACCACCTCATGACAGTCAGAGTGGCTAAAATGAACAAATCAGGAGACTAGATGCTGGAGAGGATGTGGAGAAACGGGAACCCTCTTGCACTGTTGGTGGGAATGCAAACTGGTGCAGCTGCTCTGGAAAACAGTGTGGAGGTTCCTCAAAAAAATTAAAAATAGACCTACCCTATGACCCAGCAATAGCACTGCTAGGAATTTACCCAAGGGATACAGGAGTGCTGATGCATAGGGGCACTTGTACCCCAATGTTGATAGCAGCACTTTCAACAATAGTCAAATTATGGAAAGAGCCTAAGTGTCCATCAACTGATGAATCGATAAAGAAGTTGTGGTTTATATATACAATGGAATACTACTTGGCAGTGAGAAAGAATTAAATATGGCCTTTTGTAGCAATGTGAATGGAACTGGAGAGTGTTATGCTAAGTGAAATAAGTCATACAGAGAAAGACAGATGCCAGATGTTTTCATTTTTGTGTGGATCCTGAGAAAGTTAACAGAAGACCATGGTGGAGGGGAAGGGAAAAAAAAGAGGTTAGAGAGGGAGGGAGCCAAACCATAAGAGACTCTTACAAACTGAGAACAAACTGAGGGTTGATGGGGGGTATGAGGGAGGGGGAGGGGAGTGATGGGTATTGAGGAGGGCACCTTTTGGGATGAGCACTAGGTGTTGTATGGAAACCAAGTTGACAATAAATTTCACATTTAAAAAAATAAAAATAAAATAAAAAATAAAAAATTATACACACACACACACACACACACACACACACACACACACACAATGGGGTATTACTCAGCAATCCAAAAGAATGAAATTCTGCCATTTGCATCTACGTGGATGGAACTAGGAGGTATTATGCTAAGCGAAATTAGTCAGAGAAAGACAAATATCATATGACTTCACTCACGTGAGGACTTTAAGACACAGAACAGATGAACACAAGGGAATGGAAGCAAAAATAATATAAAAACAGGGAGGGGGACAAAACATAAGAGACTCTTAAATATGGACAACAAACAGGGTTACTGGAGGGGTTGTGGGATGTGGAATGGGATAAATGGGGAAGGGGCATTAAGGAATCTACCCCTGAAATCATTGTTGCACTATATGCTAACTAACTTGGATGTAAATTAAAATAAAAAGGGAATGGCCATGCAGTTAATTGCCACAAACACCATTGTGCGTAAGGTATCTTTGTGTTAGCCTCTCAGATTCATCCAACAAGAATTGTGTTTTAGTCCTTCTAAATGACCACTAGAGAGTTACAGGTGCTTAACTGTCTGAAACAGCCATGCGCTCAGTAAAATCTCCAAATACTTTTAAAATACGTGAAGTGACAATTGTTCTCAAATCTCTTTGTAGAAACACTTATACTTAATGGCTTAAAACTACCCTGTTTCAAGACTGGCTAATAACTTTCAACACATGGAAATAAACTTACTGAAACATTATCTATGAGGAATAGGAAATAGCCAAGTGCATAAATGCTTGAACATACAGTGTTCTTCAAAGGGGTTTCATGTAGGATTTCTGGAATAGGACCATTTGTTTAAATACTCCATATTTGCGAGAAGGTAATGGGCTGGCCTGCATTTCTCTTCTTCAAGGTAAAGGTTGTGTTTCAAGTTGCTTGCATAGGACTCTGACACAGAAAAAATATGCTTATAGTAAAGCACTAGAGGATGGACATGGCCTTAACTCCATGAATCTGCCATGTGCTTAAATTCAGTTAACATTATAGGTCCATGTAGGAGGAAGAGCTCCTAACTCCTGTGTATACAAACTAGGGAAGGGCCTACTGTTTAATTGACTAAAGGCTACTCACTGCTGAAAATGTCTTACATAAAGCTTTTGACAGACATCTCACTGGAACATTTGTTTAAACAGTGTGTATTAGCAATAGGAATGGCCATGTGCTGCACTGCCTAAAACCACACTGTTCTTCAAGTGGCTTTCATTTTCCCCCTTTAAAGTTTTTTTTCATTTTCTTATTATTTCTTGAATTCCATTTAGTTAAAATACAGTATTATGTTAGTTTCTACTTTACAATAGGTTGACTCAACAATTCCATACACAACACTCAGTGGTCATCATGACAAGTGCACTACTTAATCCCCAAAAATTCTTTAACATGTCCAACCATCCCATCCACTCTGGTAACCAGTAGTTTGTTCTCTATAATGTGGAGTCTGTTTTTTTTTTATTTTCCTCTCTCTTTCTGTCCCCTTTGGGTGTTATTTATATCTGTTTCACTTAGATCTCTGCTTGTCCTTTCATTTGGGACAAATTTCTGTCTTCTCACGTTCTCTAAGTCTCCGTGCCTGTTTCTGTGCCCAAAAATATGTGTTAGCAGTACAGACAGGCCGTGTGCTTCACTGCCAGAAACAACACTGTACCAGAAGCATATTCTTAGATTTTTCCAGTAAGGAGGGTGCTTACATAATTATGTATAAGAAGTAGGAAATGGCTATGTGCTTAACTTCCTGAAAAAGCTGTGTGTTCACTGAGGATTCCATTAACTTTTAAGTTCATGTAGTAGCAAGTCTTCCTAAACTTCTTCATGGCCTAAAACTACACTGTATTTAAAGGGTCTTGAAGGACCATTTAGATATCGTTCCAATGGCCATGATCATAACAGCTTGAAATTGCGCTGTGCTTAAAGCAGATGTCAATTTGTGTTGTAGTAAGAAGTATTCTTAATCTCTCTGTAAACTCTAGAGAGGGGTCTTGGGCCTAAGTGTCTGAAACTCCATTGTGCTTAGGACATCACTCATGTAGCCATCATATACATATCATAGGATTTCTTGTTGAAATACTCTCTGTTGTAGAAAACGACCATGTTCTAACTGCCTAAAACTACCTGGTGCTTCAGGTGTTCTTCATGTAGTCTTTTACAGAAGTCTCATAGGAGCTTTTATTGAAACACTCTATTAGCAAAGGGAATCACCATGTGCTTCTCTATTATGCTTTGTATCAAACCCAGCTCAAAATATTTATGGATACACACACTCATAACTATTCCTATTCTGTTGTAGAAGCACTGGCAATGCCCTTGCTCTGAAGTATCTAAAATATACACGGTGGTTAATGCATCTTTTGTGTCATTTATAATGGACATCTAGTATAAACTTTTGTTTAAATCCTGTCATTTTGGCCTTAAGAAATGCTTTTGTGTTTAGTTGAAGACAAAAGACTGTGATTAAAGCATTTTTGAGTTAGATTCTTGGATTTATTCAGTAAGAAATATGGTTAAATCCTGGTAAGCACTAAGAAATGCCCATGTGTTTGTTTAACTACCTGAAATACCTGTGTACTCGAGTTTTCCAAATGTCTCCTGAATAAAATGTTCTTAAACTGCATTAGATCAGCAATAGGGAAGGGTCTTCTGTTCAAGTTCCTAAAACTACACTGTACTTCAAAAATTCTTCATTAGCCTTCACATTTGTCTGATAGGAACCTTTGTTGAAACACTATATATTAGCAATACACAATGGCCATGTACTGAAGTGCCTAAAAACTACTGTTTTTCATGTCACTTGCATGAATATATTCCCATTTAGTAAAAAGTGTTCCTGGGGTGCCTGGGTACCTCAAGTCAGTTGAGTGTCTGACTCTTGATATCAACTCATGTTGTGATCCATTGGTGGGATCGAGTCCTACATCAGACCCTACACTGAAAATGTGGAGCCTGCTTGGGATTCTCTCTCCATCTGTTGTTACCCTTCACACCTTCCCCCACATGCATGTGCCCTGTCTCTCTCCCCCTCTCTCTCAAAAATAAACATAAAAACATAAAAAAATAATTTTTTTGTAAAAGTTCTTCTAAAATGTACTCCATAAATATTAGACACATGCCTTGACTATAAATAAACTTAAAATTGTTTATTTATATATTTTGAGAGAGAGAGGAAAGAGTGCACAACTGGGGAAAGAGAGAGGAAAAGAGAGACAGAATTCCAAGCGAGATCCACACCATCAGCACAGATCCCAAAGCCATCAACACAGAGCCTGATGTGGGGATTGAACACATGAATTTTGAGATCATGACCTGAAACGAGATCAAGAGTCAGATGCTTAACCAACTGAGCCACAAAGGTGCTCAAGAAATACCTTTTCTTAACTACCTTGAACTATAGTCTGCTTAAAGCAGCTTTCAGTGAGAGTGCTTTAAGTGAGTGAAAGTGTCTCTCATTCTCATTTTAGATGAATGTAGTCAAAAGTATTCTTAACCTCTCTGTATAAACCCTAGGAAAGAGTTTGTCCTTAACTGCTTGAAACTACACTGTGCATTAAGCATCTTTCACGCAATGCCTGAGATGGCCAGTTTGCTAGAAGAGTCCCTTAATACTCAGCATTCTCCAATTCTAATTTCTACTAAAGAATGCTGGTCTTCCAGGTATCCCTTGTCATCACTCTGCTCAATTTTTAAGGGAGGTTATCCTTAGGGCCCATTCAGAGTTGGGCTCTCTGAGGAATATCTTCAGTTTGAAGTGGGGAGTCTGGTGACATCCTTGTAACTGCCGGGTAGTGCTGCACATCACTACCTTTGAATTCTGTTTCAGAACCATATGGACATCCAGAGGCACTGGCCATGTGAAGGTTCCCAGCATAGTAGGATTGTGGGTATGGTGAGCCAGAGGTTTTGGAAGGGAGTCTGTCTCTTTTCTGGGGTGAGTGGAAGTGAAGTTAGACATCTGTCCAGATTGATTCCATTCCCAATGGTGTATGGTGAGCCAGAGGTTTTGGAAGGGAGTTTGTCTCTTTGCCGGGGTGAGTAGAAGTGAAGTTAGACATCTATCCAGTTTGATTCCATTCCCAATGGAATAGGGAAACGACATGGTGAGCTTCCAGGTTACATGCCGAGTGAGCCTGCACCGTTTCTGGACCGCAGGCGGGTGCTGTTGTAAGACTTTGGGAATGGGTCCCCATGGGAAAGAGCCTTAGCTAGGGTTAGGATTCGTTGCAAGGAAGTCGCCAGGGCAGAAGCAATTCCGGTTTCGTGATCTCCCTCGAGAGCTGAAGTGAGGGCCCATGAGATGGTGCACCACAAGTGGAGGGTTACGGGGTCAGGCCGACATAGGTTTAAGTGGAGAGTCCCCAAGGGGAGAGAGCCTTATGTAGGGTTAAGGTTAGGTCCAGGGACGTCGCCAGGGCCGAAGCAACTCCAGCGTCCTGATCTTCCTCATGGGGTGAAGTGAGGACCCAAGGGATGTTGCGTGTCAAGTGTAGGTTAGGGTTCAAGATAGGGTTACGTTTCAGTTGAGGGTTCTGGTTAGGGCTAGGTTTAGTGTTACTGTTAGGTCCCAGGATGCTCCAGGCACTGATCCCACAGCAGTGCAGTTGTGTCCCTGAAAGGCAGAGTGCAGGACACATGGGAGATGCCAGTCAGGATAAGTCTTTGGGTTCCAAGGCCAGACAACTCTATGGACCACTGGTCGGGTATGCCTCGGGAATCCTCTCGGGCAGCTGCAGCTGGGCCTTGGAAATGACATGGTGATGTTCCAGGTTCTACGCCTAGTGATCCTGTACCGCTTGTGGACCCCAGGCGCATGGTGCATTCACAATTTAGTATTTGGTCCCCAAGGGGAGAGAGCCTTAGCTAGGGTTATGGTTTGGTCCAGGGACGTAGCCAAGGCCAAAGCAACTCCAGTGTCATGATTTCTCTCGAAGGCTGAAGTGAGGGCCCATGGTATGGTGTGGGTCAAGTGTAGGGTTTCAGTTCAAGATAGGGTTAGGTTTCAGTTGAGGTTTCGTGTTAGGGTTAGGGTTAGGGTTAGGGTTAGGTCCCAGGAGGCTCCAAGCGCTAAACCCACAGCAGTGCCGTTGTCTCCCAAAAGGGCTGAATTGAGGACACAAGGGAGGATGCGGGTTAGGATTAGTCTTTGGGATACAAGGCCAGACAACTCTTTGGGTCACTGGTCGCATAGACCTCAGGAATTCTCTTGGGCAGTGGCAACTGGGCCTTGGACATGAGATGGTGATGGTCCAAGTTCTATGCTGAGTGATCCTTCCCCACGTCTATTACTCAGGTGCGTGGTGTTGTCAGACTTTGGTATTGGGTCCCTATGGGGAGAGAGCCTTAGCTAAGCTTAGTGTTCGGTCCAGGGACATCGCCAGGGCCGACGCCACTCCAGGCTCGGATCTCCCTAAAGGGGTGAATTAAGGGCCCATAAGGCAGTGCGGGTCATGTTTATGGTTAGTGTTTGAGATAGGGTTAGTTTTCAATTGAGGGTTCTGGTTTGGGTTAGGGTTAGTGTTAGGGTTAGGTCCAGGAGGCTCGATGCTCTGAACCCACAGCAGTGAAGTTGTGTCCCCGAAGGTCTGAGTTGAGGGCACAAGGATGGGTTCTTGTCAGGATTAGTCTTTGGGTTCCAATTCCAGACTATTCTATGGGTCACTGGTCAGGTAGGCCTCAGGAATCCTCTCGGGCAGCTGCAGCCAGGCATGGGAAAGAACCTGGTTATGTTCCAGCTTCTATGCTGAGTGATCCTGCACCGCTTCTGGACCCCAGGTGCGTGGTGTCAGACTCTGGTATTGGGTCCCCATGGGGAAAGAGACTTAGGGAAGGTTAAGGTTAGGTCCAGGGATGTCTCCAGGGCCAAAGCAACTCCAGCCTCATGATCTCCCTCAAGGGGTGAAGTGAGGGCCCAAATGATGGTGCGGGTCAAGTGTAGGGTTAGGAATCAAGATAGGGTTATGTTTCGGTTCAGGGTTCTGGTTAGGGTTCTTCTGGACCCCAGGTGCATGGTGTAGTCACACTTTGGTATTGGGTCCCCATGGGGAGAGAGCCTTACCTATGGTTAGGGATCGGTCCAGGCACTGATTCCACTGCAGTGCAGTTGTCTCCCTGAAGGGCTGAGTTGAGGGCACAAGGGCAGGTGCTGGTCATGATTAGTCTTTGGGTTCCATGACCAGTCAACCCTATGGGCCACTGTTCATGTATGTCTCAGGAATCCTCTCGGGCAGGTGCTGCCCAGCCTTGGCAACGACACAGTGACGTACCAGGTTCTATGCTGAGTGATCCTACACCGCTTCTGGACCCCTGGCACGTGGTGTAATCAGACTTTGGTTTTGTGTCCCCAAGGTGAGAGAGACTTAGCTTCAGTTATCTTTCTGTCCAGGGATATTGCCAGGGCCGAAGTGACTCCAGTCTTGTGATCTCTCTTGAGGGCTGAAGTGAGGGCCCACGCGATGGCGTAGGTCCAGTGTAGCGTTAGGGGTTGAGATAGGGTTAGGTTTTGGTTGAGGCTTCTGGTTAGGGTTAGGTTTAGTGTTAGGGTTAGTTACCAGGAGGCTTCAGGCAGTGAAACCACAGCAGTGCAGTTGTCTCCTTGAAGGGCTGAGTTGGGGCACAAGGGTGGTGCCGGCCAGGGTTAGTCTTTGGGTTCCATGGCCAGAAGCTCTATGGGCCATTGGACGGGTATACCTCAGGAATCATCTCGGGCAGCTGCAGCCAGGCCTTGGAAACGACATGGTGATGTTCCAGGTAATATGTCAGGTGATCCTGCACCGCTTATGGACCCCAGGTGTGTGGTGTTGTCAGACCTTGGTGTTGGGTCCCCATGGGATGAGAGCCTTAGCTAGGGTTAGGGTTCTGTATGGGGAATTTGTCAGGACTGACACGACTCCAGTCTCCTGATGTCCCTTGAGGGCTGAAGTGAGGGGCCATGTGACGGCGCGGGTCCAGTGTAGTGTTAGAGTTCGAGACAGGGTTATGTTTCGGTTGAGGGTTCTGGTTAGGGTTAAAGTTAGGGTGAGAGTTAGCATTAGGTCCCAGGAGGCTCCAGGCGTTGAATCCACAGCAGTGCATTTGTTTCCCCGAAGGTCTGAGTTGAGGGCACAAGGGAGGGTGCTGGTCAGGAGTAGTCTTCTTTATAACAAGTTCATGTTTACCTGAGTTGAATGGACTCCCTGAGTCTACCCTCAGCTCTGACCGTGCTTGAGGCTGTTCTGGTTATAGTTAGGGGTAAAACCCGGAGAGAGATACGCAGGAAATTTCATGGCGGCTAAGGTGGTAGAGCATTGGAGAGAAAGTGTTCTGAACCGGGAAGAGAACAGTCTCATTTCTCCCAATCCACAAACATCTGCCATCTTTGTTGTCTACCACTCTTCAGCCGCCTCCTCCCTTCATTGGGTGCTTATAAGCAGGCAGGTGAGCAGGGGCCATTCCCACTTGAGGGGGCCTTCCTGAGAGTTGCATCTTCCAGAATTTGATCATTGCAGGGCGACTTTTAGTAGAGTTTTGAACAAAAATGCAGTAGCCATTTGACCAGTATCACCCAGGCAGAAGTGCGGGGAATGTGAAAGAGTCCTCAGCCCAGCACCACTGCCAGCAGGAAGTGACCTTCTGGTTGGACCTGATGCTGCCCAGAACCTACCAGGAGGGTAAAGAAGCTTATCTAGACTCAACACAACTTGAGCTTGTCCACTTTTGGGGCTTACACAACAGAGCTTTGAGGAAACAGCCTTTGTGTTGTAGCCTAGTACACACACACGTCTGTATGGGTATATATGTGGCCAAAAGAGAAGTTTCACATAACACTTCTTACATGTGATGTCTTAGGATTTCTTTAAAATCGATCTTTGCCTCTATAAAATGGATATCACAACCTAATAACCTGATTTCACAATCAATTAGGCGGTCACAGTAGCTAAACAACACTGTTCTGATGTATAATTTATCACGGCAGCATTGAGAGTTCTTTCCAAACGAACATCATACTTTTACCTAATATCACATCTTACTGTATTATTTCTATCTGTAATGATCAAATTATCTGCTAATTGTGGAGAGTTATTGACATAGAGTGGTATAGGCATTTGGGGGAATCAATAATCTGTCCCTAGTTAAAGCATTACTAAACTGTGGTCGCAGAATTTCCATCTGTCGCCTCTGTCCCAGGGAGTTCCTGCTATTTACCCAGGGATTCTATGCTGGTCTCTGTTTCTGTGCTTTTGCTGAGTTTCTCTCTTTTCCCTGTCACTTCCTTGGGGCTTGATTTGCCCTTTGGGAATGGCTTCTGCCACGTTAAACTTCCCCTTCACCTCCTACATTTCCTCAACCTCTTTTGCTTTCTTAGGCATCTCTTCAACTGCTCTGGTTCTCTCTGCCTCTTCCAGTTGGTTCGTTCGCATGAGCTAAATGATTGTGGACTCACTGTTAGTACAGTCACCACACATCATCACTGGGATGGCTCGGCCCATAGCAGATTGTAAAAGCAGGGCCCAGGAAGAATGGGCAAACCAAGTAGGGATAAAGAAGTTACCCTTCAGCAATGGAAGACTCCATATTACCTAAGAGGCAGTGTCTGTGATAAACACTTTCCTGGAATGCTGGTCAAGTCAATTCTTGGCTTTAGCAGATAGTGCCCTGCAGTTAAGAGACAAAACATACCTAATGCCTTGTTTCCCGAGATTATTTCAAACATGAAGCTAATAATACTTACCTTGTATATAGAAGCTTTGGGTATTATGACAGTGGTAAAACACCCCGAAGTTCTCATAACCTGTGACCTTTGTCCTTACTTGTCTTAGTATTCTGTTGCTACATAATAAATTACTACAAACTTATTACAGTAAAAACTTGGATTGCAAGCAACTCGTCCTGCAGGTGTTCTGCAAGACAAGCAAACATTCCTAATAAATCTTAAGTTGATAAACAAGTGATGTCTTGCAATACAAGTTGTACATGATGCTGAATGTCACGTGATCACAACTGAGCCAGTGGTTCTTGAAATTTGTTTTGATTATACGAGTGCTTTGGATTACAAGCAGTTTTCTGGAATGAAGTATGCTCGCAAACTAAGGTTTTACTGTATATTTATTATCTTATAATTTTTATAGATGACAAGTTTGGGCATAGCATCTATGAGTCCTCTGCTCTGGGTGCCACAAATCTGAAATCAGGAAGTTGGCTGGGTTGTGTCCTCATCTGTAGCTTGGAGTTCTGTAAGTTCATGCAGGTTGGCAGAGTTCAGTTCCTTGTGCTTGTCAGACTGAGGTGCCAGTTTCCTCATTGGCTGGTTGGTGGTTGCAATCAGCTCCTGGAGACCACCCTCAGTCCAAGCCATGTGTGCCTCTGACAACACAGTAGCTACTTCTTGAAGCCAGCAGGAGAGCCTTAAATAACATACAAACTTACATAATATTCTATAATCATGGGGGTGGCCATTTCATCATATTCGTAGGACCCCTTGCTAGGGGAGGGGATCATGCACACCACATACACAAAGAGGTGAGAATCTTGGGGCCATCTTTGAAACCTGCTTGTCATATTATCACATTTATCATGAATCCAGCGTAATTGCTGAGGATTCTCTTTACTGATGCATGATAGAAAAGAGTTTCATCTCTTTTCATTTACAATTAATTGTTTGGACTCCACCTACCCTAAAAGCAAGAAGTCCTTTTTCTCCCTTGAATGCTCCCCTCTTTCTCCACACAGATGTGCACACGCACACACACACACACACACATGAGCACACACATATTGGTTACTCAGGACCATGGAGATTCTTGAGGAGGAGGGCACCACAGGGTCACTGTGGACGATGCTGTGCATCACATTAACAGAGGGTGCTGTTTGGGCAGTGCTGGGTCCTTGCTGGTCCAGCCCTGGCCCAGATTCCCTACCCCCACCCCCAGCCCCCTGAACAGGGCAGTTCATCTCCTCTCATGCTCTATGCTTAACCACTCTTCTCCACAATGCAGCCACAGTCCCTGTGCGACTGGGACTGGAGGGGCAGCAGGTCCAGCCACCCCAGAGCCACACTCTTCCACCACTGAGGCCCTTGTGCTGGCCCAGGTCATTGCCAGGCTGCATTTCTGTGTGGTCTCTGCTCAGATGTCACCTTCTCAGTGAGTCATCCCTCAACTCCTTGTTTAAACTTGTGTTATTATCTACTACCCCCTCTCCCTTGCTCTCAGCCTGCCAGGTCTTACTTTATTTTTCACTACAGTGGGACTTACTGCCATCCAACACAGTTCATATATTTTTTTTATTTATTGTTTGCCTCCCTTTTCTGGATAGGAAGCTCCTCCTTGGCAGGGACTTCTGTCTGGCTTTTCATTGTTCCATCCCTCACGCCCCATCCAAGGGTCCAGTGCAAAGCTAAGCTCCTTAGTAGCACCTTGGTGTGGCTTTTTAATGGATGCATAGATTATGAGAACCCATGGCATTTTTTAAATTTATTTTTTATTTTTATTTTTTAAATATTTATTTATTTTTGAGAGAGAGAGAGAGAGAGAGAGAGAGAGAGAGACAGAGACAGAGTGTGAGCGGGGGAGGGGCAGAGAGAGGGAGACACAGAATCAGAAGCAGACTCCTGGCTCTGAGCCGTCAGCGCAGAGCCCGACACGGGGCTCAAACCCACAAAGTGTCAGACCATGACCTGAGCCAAAGTCGGATGCTTAACTGATGGAACCACCCAGGCACCTCTAAATTTGTTTTTTAATTTAAATATAATTTATATACAGTGTCACACTAGCTTCAGATGTACAATATGATGATTCAGCAATTCTATACATTACTCAGTGCTCATGAGAGTAAGTGCACTCTTAATCTCCTTCACTTGTTTCACTCTGCCCCACCTACCTCCCCTCTGGGAATCGCCAGTTTATTGTTTGTATTTAAGAGTCTGTGGATTTGTTTGCTTCTTTTTTCCTTCGTTCGATCAGCAGCATTTTTAGGCACACACTTCAGTGTTCTACTATGTGTTGATTGATTAAGGCAAGTTAAACAGATCACCTTATGTCACCGATTGATGGAAGCATCTCATGGAAATCATAGCAAGTTCTATCTAGTACATAGAAGTCCGTGTTTGTGGATTATGGGAGGACTGGATGTGAAAACATCTGTATCATATGGAGAATGAGGTACTGGTGGTGGTGATGACTGGGCAGGAGTCTCTCAGATCAGTTTTGTCCTTGAAGTGATAGATTTAGCAGCAGTTGGGTGCTGGGTATTTACAAAGATAAACACAAGAGGGCTCCAAGGTGGCTCACTCAGTTAAGTGTCCGACTCTGGGTTTTAGCTCAGGTCATAATCTCTCCATTCGGGAGTTTGAGCCCTGCATTGGGCGCTGTGTTGATGGCATGGAGCCTACTTGGTATTCTCTGTTGCCTTCTCTCTCTGCCCCTCCCCTGCTCACAGTCTCTCTCTCTCTCTCTCTCTCAGAAATAAATAAACATTTCAAAAATAATAATAATAAAATAAAAAGATAGACTCAAGCCCTGGGAGCCAACCAAGGAGAAACGGCATAGGAACTCAGGTCTGCTGAGTTTCACTATAACTCCTAACTCTCCGTCTTAACTAATCTTCACTAATACTTCCCAGGGAGCTATTTTCTACACAATTATTCATAAATCAAGCCAATTTGTACCAGAATTATCTACAGATTCAGTTTCTAAGATCCTGGATCAAATTGTGTATTTCTCCCGGCCATTTTTTAAAAGAAGAAAGTTGGCAGGAACCTAGATGGCAACTATATGATCATCCAACATTACTGAGAAACAGTCCACCTTCTCCCTTTTCCCCACCTATGGCCACATGGACTCAAGTCACTGAAGTGACAGTTTCTCTGTACATACCAAGGAGCAGAACCAAGGGGCTTCAGCTTTCATAGTCATCTCTCTTTTCCAAAAAAAGAGGGTGGCAGGCATCTTAAAAGAAGCTGGGTTGACTCCTTGGAGCCTGCACTGAGTCCGAAGGGCCTTGACTGGGCAGCTCTTCTAGGGGAGGAATAGCCCCTGAGCCCCACTTGCACCTCACAGGGCCCCAAGCCTCAGGCACCCTGGAGGGGAGGGGGGCAGTGAGACAAGGACAGTCCCATCAGCGGAGTATATAAGGATGTAGCACTGTAAAGGGGTCCTGCCCTCCCACCCCTTTCACTGGGAAACTACAAAAACTCAGTTATGGGGAAACTGAGGCTTGCAGAGGTCCAGTAATTTGCCAGAGTCCCATAGCCATTAAGTGGCAAGACCAGAACTAAACTTGCTAATCTGTCTGACTTCATAAGCTCTGCTTTGAACCTCAGGGGACTTGCCAGTGGCATGCTCCCAGCTTTGGACCATCATCAGGGCTCGAGTGCTAAGCAGGGTCTACAGCATGTAGACACGGGTCTGTTGAACTTCCTTCCCATTGCAGTGCTGGCGTGACTCATGCTGGCCTTGGTTCACAGGCCCCACCAGAAGGGAATCATTGTGATTCAGCATCTGGAGATGGTAGTGGCGCTTTGAGTCACACTGATCTGCACTGGCCACATCCATCTCTGCACCTTCTGTTTGGACCACCAGACAGCACTCAGTTCTGGTTGGTGAAGTGCAGTGGTGGCGTTTCTGCCCGTTGCCCTGATTTGGCCTGGATCTCATGACTGGTTCAGACTTCCTTCCAACCCAGGACACTGACTGGCCTCTGCCCCCTCTCTCCTACAGATGCTGCCCTTACTAGGACTGCTGTGGCTCCAGGTGCTGTGTGCGGGCCCTCTCCATACAGAGGCTGTGGTATTTTTGGTAGGTTGCAACCCCTCCTCGTCTCAAATGCCTTGGTCTACCACCCACCCCACAAGGCTCTGCCAGCCTTATTGTCATGTCACCTTCACCTGAGGTCTTGGTCTCGGGGACAGTCTCAGTCAAGCACACAGGCATGTTCAGGTTGCCTCACCAAGTTTTCAGAAAGCTTGTTCCCGTTTTCACAGGCGGTGGCTGGAAAGAAGAGTTTGTCTTTGGGAGATAGGCTGGAAGACTGTTGGTCTCCAGAAGCTGCTGTGCCAGTTTCTGAGATGGAGCTGAGGATGACTGTCCGAAAGACTCAGAATTAGCCAACTTGTCATCAAGTCTGTGCTTCCTGGAAGTCATTCCCACTCATGGTGTCAGCTGAGTAGATAACTTTCAGGACAGACAGCCTGCATCCTTGTCCCTCTTCCAGCTCTCCTAAGGGAAGTCTGTAAAATTCTACCTTGAGAGGGGATGAGGGAGTGACGCTGATGAAGCATCCTGGAAGGGGAGAGGTGCAGTTTCCGTTAATAACAGAATTCCCCAGGGGATTGCCCTCTTCAGAGGGTGCCTGCTTGGGGGTGTGCCTAAAAATGTATTTGGGTCTATAGTTGAGAGACACTGCTTCAGATCTCAGGGACGGCAGGGTGTGAGTGGGAGAGGATGTGCCTAAAACCAAAAGAGCATTTCCTGTACCCGCAAACCCTCTCCTCTGCTCCATTGCAATGGTAGTGTCATCCAGGCAAGCTCCACAAAGAGTTAAGACTTAAGCTTCTCTATGACTTTTAGATTCTGAAATCACTGACTTCCGAAGACTTTAAGACTTTTACTAATAAGCATGTTACAGCAGCCACTTGAAATTTTTTGTGAGGTTTTGTCTTTCCCTTCTGACAACTGTTCCCAAGTTTGATTAGGGAAAATGCCAGTAAGTGGGATTCCACATGTCACGTTGTCTTTGATAGGATAGCCTGCTTCCATATCACCATCACCACCTCCTTGATGGGGCATTGGCCATTTGGGGGCTCAACTCACCTGTCACGTCGGGCCCTGGCCTGGCCCCCCTTAGGGTTGGCTTGGACATCCCCTGTCTTGATGTCACTACCTCTGGCAAGCCCTTCTGAACCAAGTGCCACGTTGGTGCCTAAAACTCTATAATAGAAGGTAAATTTTTTTTAGCCTAAGATCTTCTGAATGTAAACATCTCTGAGTACACTTCAAGTAAAGTGGGCCAGTACCAAAGCAGGGACCAGGAGGACCAGGATAGTTGGTATTTCAGAGCTTTGCCTAGTTTCATGCATGCTTTCCCTCAGAACTTTCCTCCATGGGGCCTTGTGGTAGATGGAGACAGGACTGTCTGGGGCAAGAGTCCTGAAATGCTTAGAAAGTTATCCCAGGTTAGCCTGAAGCACCAGATGTTCCTAAAAATGAAAAAAAAACTTGTCAAGGTTTAGGTATCAGGTGATTAAAAAAAATTTTTTTTACATTTATTCATTTTTGAGAGACCAAGAGAGACAGAATGCAAGTGGGGGAGGGGCAGAGAGAGGGAGACAGGATCTGAAGCTCTGAGCTGTCAGCACAGAGCCCGATGTGGGGCTTGAACCCATGAACTGTGAGATCATGACCTGAGCCGAAGTCAGACACTCAACCAACTGAGCCACTCAGGCACCCCATCAGGTGATTTTTTAAAAAAATTTAGAGTGTAGGAGAAACATAAGGGCCTAGAAGCTACAGCATCTTCTGTTGGCTTTCCCAGGAAACTTTACCTGAGCCAGCAGCCAAGTGCCTTTTAGAGGCCAGCCAGGGTCACTTGTCAGAGTTGGGACACATTGGTAAGACAGTATGCAGTGAATGAGCAGGATCCCTGCACAGAGACATCTTATGAGTGCCATCAAACGGAGTGCCAGATGACAGAAGAGGAGATTCTGACAATAGGTTCTAAAGTGGGGGTACATCCAGAGAACAGCTGGAGATGTGAGTCTGAGGTGCCCCAGCTAAAGTCAAAGGATGCTTGGGTCTGGCTCCTATGCATTCCATCTCTCAGTAAACATGAAGTGTCTTGTACACACCAGAGCCCCATGGAGAGGCACTTAGGGTAGTCAGGCTCCTAAAAGAAGCAGGTGTCTAAATAGGTAATTCTATGTGGAGAGTTTTAAACTGGTGTTCTGGAAACACAGGATGGAGCCTCTGATCCCAGAAAAGTTGGGAAAAGCTGCAAAGCTTCTGACTGGGTGTCAGAGAGGGTGTTCTGTTCAAAGGGACCAGCATGTTGGTGGGACAAGGAGGTAAGAAGAACCAACATGGTGAGAGAATGGCAGGAGAGTCATGTGGGAGGCAGGTGTTTGAGGGGGAAGCATAGGAGATAGAAATATGGAGCTGGACATAGAGGGAAGGAAGGGCTACTCTCCAACTTTGGTCCCACCTCATTTTTAAGGAATTCTGTCTCCTTACCATCAAACAAAGGTTTGGAGGAGAATGCTTCCAAAAGTCCCCCCAGTTCTAAAATCTTGAGTAATCTTTGACCAATGCAGTCTGAATGAAATCTTCATGGTTTGAAGAACTAGACCAGTAGCACCCTTGAGTAGAGCTGGAAAGTACACTATGAAGGAGTAAAAACCAGCAGGGTTATTATGTGCGTGAGCCCTGCCGCTGGGGGCTCCCACCCACCTGGGTCTGCATCATGGTTCACGTGATGCCTGGGATGTGCATTCAGGGAGAGAGCTGCTGTGCTGAGTGCTGGGCGGGGGGGCAAGAAGGGATTGAAAAAACACATTGAATTGAAGAAACCAGATTACTTTGGATAATAGAAAAGGCATGAACTTCCTCCCTTCATCCCCGCAAAGCTTCCAAAACCTGCTCAGCAATGAAAGGGAACATCTAGAGCACAATCACCCTTTAGTGCTTCAAAGAACAGCTTTTCTTACTATACTCTTCTTTTTCCCCTTCCTCTCTTTCCTTGTTCTATAAGCTCATTTTCCTGACCCCTTGTCAGTTTCTCTCTTAAAATAAGTTCTCTCAGACCAATATTTCAATGAGGAATGAATCTGATGATTGATACCGAAGCTGGTAGTCAGTCTCCTACCTTTTGACTTGTTCTGCCCATGCCTGGTACTTACTTGGTCTCTGTTAGTCTAAGGTGCAATATCAGATGAGGTGCCTCAATATCATTCATATCTGGCTAGGAGAAGAATAATTCCATGTGATAGTGGAACCAACACCGTGGCCTGTCCCATGGAAGAGACCCCTATCTCAGATTTCTTGTGCATTTTTCAAAACCAGGGAGCCCATCTCTTGGGACTGAGTGGTAGCACTGTTTGAAAAACGCTATAAATCCTGTACCTAAACCCTTACGCACAGTCAGCCTCTCTGTGCTCAGATACTTACAATTCAGCCCACTGTTGAATGTAAGATTACCATTGAGTTCACCCCAGGGAAATTAGTCTTAAGAGCCGAAACAGTTCCCTTTGTGATTCCAGCATCTCGGTGCCGAGATGCCAGGCCCCTGCACAGTGGGATTCTTTGGTATCCCAAGACAGCAGCCCCCTCGGCCTCTCCCCCGTCTGCGGCCCACAGCAATCCTCTGGGACCTCTTGCTGACCCAGCTTCCCGCTGGCACACATGTGCTGTTCTTTCCACCCAGAAAGTGCCTTCCCTTCCCCTCAACTGGCCTCTTTCTTTCCATCCTTCAGAACTAAGCTCAGATACTGCTTTGAAGGAAAAGAAGTTTTTTGGATCTCCTCGCTATAACACATACCCTTGTTTAAAACCTCTTGTTGCACTGAATTGTACACATAGAAATGGTGAAAATGGTCACTTTTACATTATGTATATTTTACTGTATACACACGTGGCTGTGCGCGCGTGCACGCGCGCACACACACACACACACTTATGACTGCACCTTCAGTTTTCCTTCTTAGCACTTACCAGAGTTGTAAATCAGTGATTTTGTAAATTTGTTGTTTGCTGTCCCCTTCCTCTATCAGAATTCAGGTTTAGTGGGTGGGGAGGGACTTTACCTTACTCTTTATAATGCGCAACATGGTTCTGGGACGAGAGCATGTGCTTAAACATTATTGAATGAATAATGAACTAGAACACAGGTCTGAGAGACACAATTTCAGCCCTTTCCTGAATCATTTCCTGACTGACTGATGGACTTACACTTAACATCGTATTCATATTCTTAAAGACTTTATCGCCTCCTTTTTTCTTAAATTTCGTTTCTGTGTGGTCACGTGGCTTTGACCACGATGCAGCTGGCTCTCCTGCTCATTCATCTTTCACAAGGTAGTAGGGTGCCCACACAGTGTGGGCATATTGGGTGAGGTTCTGGAAGGTTCCACGAGTCCCATCACAGTTCCCCAGCCGTGTCTGTGCAGGACAGACAACTTGGCCCTTCTCAGAATGACTTCCCGTGTTTCTAGAAATACAAGGTATAGTACAAATGTGAGGTGGGAAGAACCATTTATCCATTTGTCAGTCATTTATTGAATGCCAGTGATGTGACAACATCAGAGAATTTTCAGATGAATTAGACAAAGGTCCTGTCCTTAAAGCAGTCAGCTCTACTCTTCATTAGACTTTAAGGTCACATAGGAGGTCAGCCATACTTAGAATGTAGAGATTTTATATCTGCGGCTCTTTTATGGAGTATGAGTACTTTCTCTAGTCCTGTAGTTTTTCTATATTTAAGGTGTGCTCTCTGAAGGTCACCATGTAAAATTTATTTCTGAATATTCACGTAACAATGGAGAAAAAATGGCTAGAAAGGATAAATGTTCTTATCCGTGTTGCTTTCCCAGTGAAGAATGGAAAATGGGGGACATGGGCAGCGAGGCAAAAGCTGGGTCAGCCATGGCATTCAAGCAAGATTGAGAAAGCATCTCCTGTTTTGACTAAAATTGAGTTTAGGTCAGAGCCATGGACAGGAAAGAGATCGCACCAACCCTTGCAAGGCAGCTAAGCATTTGGAGCTATTTGAGACAGAAAGCTCACTGAGAGACCTTCTAAGTGTGAGTGGGCTGCATTCAGGGGCATCCCAGAAGTCTGCAGGCCAGTGGTCTCCCTGGTGTCACACAGCCAAGAAGGTCCTGGGGGAAATGTCAGAGGAAGGCTAGCCTGAGGAGCCGGGTGCTGAGCCCCGCCCTCTGACCCTAGTCCAGGGATCTCCGAGTCCATGGGCCCAGGCCAACGACTGTGTGCCCTGAGCCCCACCTCCCCACTGTGTCCCGACTCCCACCTCACCGCTGCACCCTGAGTGCCGGCTGCCCGCTACGCTCTGAACCCCATCTCGCCTCTGTGCCCTGAACCCCAGCTCCCTGCTGCACCCTGAGACCCACTGCTGTGCCCTGAACCCCAGTATCCCAGCTGCGCCCTGAGCCCCACCTCACCGCTGTGCTCTCATTCAGGATCCTCTTGATGATAGGTGAGCTCTTCTGCTGCGGAGCTGGCTTCTTCATCCAGAGGCACATGTATCCCCCACTGCTGATCTAGGAGCCTGCCTTCAACGTGTCCTACACCAGGCAGCCCCCAACGCCACTCCAGGTCAGCCCACCCCTCATCCTTGTCTCTGCTCTGTGCACTCTATGTGTCCTCTGCAAGCATTTGTGAAAGTCACTGCTATGGAATTTGCTAGAAGAGAAAATTCAGGCCGTGTTTATTCATTTAGTTCTGATGTGCATCTGGTTCTCACTGTGCATTTGTGTTGATATAAAGCGCAGCATCTATTGGACTGTATGTCTGTTACCTCATATTCTTACCTAATTAGTGGTGCACCTTTTATGCATGTTTTTGCAGTTCCTATAACCATATTGTTTGCTCTCTGTCGTCACCCTTAAAAATTATTTCGTATACATTTCTATACAAGCAGTAGTGTCCCTGCCATCATAATACATTGGGACTAAATATTAATTATGCTACTAAATGGTGATTTGCTTAGATATTCTGTCATTGCTGACCATTTGTTTTCTCTTGTTTTTCTTTTTATTCATTCATTCAGCAAGTATTTACTATGCATTCACTAGTATTCTGAGTACTTATAAATAGAGCACATTTTTGCAAAGTTACATTTGGCCTAATAGGGAACATTACCCAAAGTGATGCCACAGACTCAAAAAAAAATTAGTGGTTTCTTAATTCTTACAAAACTGCTTTCCCTATCTAAAACTCTCAGGTACTATGGAGGGTGATTTCTGGCCTCCCTTGGGACACAGGCTGGTTCCCTATTGTTGACGTTATATGTGAGATGTTTTCCTTCCCTTTGAGGGCACCTTCTGAGAAGGAAGGGATAGCAGGGTGGCTGGGGATTGCTCAGTAGAGCTCCTGTCTTTTGGCCACTATGTGCTGAGGCGAGGCGACAGGCATCCCTCCTGTGTTTGCTGCCCTACTGGACACAGTCTCCACCTAGGCAGTGGAAGGCGGGAGCTCTCTTTTCATTACACGCCCCAGGTAGACACAATTCTAGGAGCAGTTCCTGCCTTGGTTTTTACGAAGTTTCAGTCATGGAGGATGAATATGTCCTAGAGATGTACTTTACAGTGTAGAGCTTATGGTTAACAGCACTGTATTGTCCACTTCAAACTTTATGAAGACGGTAGCTCTTACATTAAGGGTTCTTATCACCATAATAACAGTAATAAATTTGGAGGTGATGAATAGATTTACGACATATATAATGGTGCCGACTTCACAGTATGTATTTATCTCCAAACTCACCAAGTTGTATACATTAAATAGGTCCAGCTTTTTGTATATCCATCATAAATTTTTTTCAAAAAAAAAAAAGCATTGGGGGGATTGAGTGTAAGTTTTCTCACTCCTGTTCTCATGAGGACATGCTGTTCTCAAGATGCAAGGGGAGTGGAGACAGACATTTATTTTTTAGATCTTTTACAGTTTTCTTCCACCAGATACTCCCCAGTTTTCTTTTAATTTTTTTAAAGTTTATTTATTATTTTTGAAAGAGAGACAGAGTGAGAGCAAGGAGGGGCAGAAAGAGGGAGACACAGAATCTGAAGCAGGCTCCAGGCTCTCAGCTGTCAGCACAGAGCCTGATACGGGGCTTGAACTCACAAACTGTGAGATCATGACCTGAGCCAAAGTCAGACACTTAACCGACTGAGCCACCCAGGCGCCCCTCCCCAGTTTTTTTTTTTTTTTTAAGGAATCGCCTTTATTATTTTTTTAATGTTACTAAAAGATCTGAATATGTATTTTCTGTAACAGTTCAGAGGTTGCTGTGCATTAAAAGCTTTCAACCAGGGTTAGTACCACTTTTCACGTGTAAGCGGATTTTTATTCTTTCATATTCCAACATCAGGTGAAGTGCAAATTTTCAGTTAAAGTTGGGGGGTGGGGCTCAAAATCAGATTTCATCTGGATTAGTCTGAGTCCATCTTTTTTTTTCCCCTCAAGAAAGAAACAAATCAGAGAAATTGGGTCAAAGGCTTCTAAATTTCTTCTTTTTTTCTGTCATCACTTCCTGCTTTTCTCTCCTGGGTGCTTTGCCAAATGCATTAACAAGCATTGATTGTGCTGAATTTTAATCCCTTCTGTATACTTTGGGCCCCTCAGTGAGCCCGTGCTTCAGTACGATTCACATCTCAGGCACCAGGCAGTCTTATGTCTGCCAGCTGAGGGAACTGGTCAGCCCACGGTCGGGATTCACAGTGGCCACGCTTGGAGCACGGAGCTCCGGGCCATGCAGGACGTGGCAGTCTAGGAAGAGAAACTCAGTGCGCTGACATCATATGGTAAGTTTGCAGGATAAGCATTATGCAGAATCAACCGCTCAGGAATATGGTATCTTCGCGAGACACAAGCCAGTATTTGTGGACTTGCTGGGGTGGCTCCCTTTCTCCTCTGTTGATCTGGGGGGTGGGAAGTGGATTTGGTGAGCTTTGCTTATGCATGAAGAAGAAAAGGCAGAAGGTTTTAGAGAACCTACTAGCTCACTGGAGGACGGGGGAGAGTGGCAGCTCACGTCCTGGTACGCACAGGGACACACAGCTGTGTTCCAGCTGGGACCAGCACCCCAGGCCAGCGTGGCTGAGTGGAGGAAAGAAGATCTACACCATTGCAGACCTGCTTCTACCTGGGACAAGGGGAGAACTGTGACCTCAGAGCAATACCTAGGGGAAGATACTGACAAACAAGGTGTGTAACTGAAGTTCAGAGGTAGGGCTCCAAGTCTGCCCAGGAACCAGAAGAAACCAAGGGTGAAGCTTAGGGCCTACCATTAGCTCATTTGGGCCTTGAGCTAGGTGAGAGATGTGCAGAGAAGCTGTGGTCTGGGAAACAAAAAGGGGCACATGGACAGGGGCTTAGGAGGCCTAAGGTCTGTGAGATCAGAGTGGACCATGTCCCTTCTGAGCCTCAGCACTTTATCTGCAAAATGGAATCATATAAAGAAAAGCACTCCTCATTTTCATTAGTCTTTCTATATAGAGGAAGCCAAAATGTCACTGGAGAAAGCCAGAGCTCCCTAAATGCTGTCTCCCCCCTACCCCGATCTTTCCACATCATGCTGCTGACAGGGCCCATTGGACATGTCCTGCTGGGTAGGGAGGAAAGATAGACTTCACTCATTCATTCAGACATTAGCTAACTTGGCAGCAGCCGCTGTGTTCACACAGGAGGAGAGGTGTGACGAAGACGTCCACACTGCTGCCCTTTCACAGCTTGTGGCACGAGGGGTGGGATGGGGAAGAGGGTCAGAGGTACAAGCTTCCAGTAATAAGGTAAGTAAGTTCATGGTGACTATAGTTAACAATACTTTACTGCATATTTGGAAGCTGTTAAGAGGGTAGATCTTAAAAGTGCTCATGACAAAGGAAAAAATATATATGTAACCATGCAAAGTGATGGATGTTAGATAACATTGTGGTGATCATTTTACAATGCATAGGTATATATCAAATAATAATGTTTATATCTTCAACTTACACAATGCTCTGTGTCAGTTATACCTCAGCACAACTGGAAGAAAAAAGGAACTTTGAGAACAATCAGAAAAAACATAAAAGCCGTGGTAAAGCAGAGTTGTGGGTCTGGAGGAGGGCAGGCAGGGCCTGGATTTCAGGAAGGTCTGAGTGGTGGCCTGAACTGAACGTGGTGCCCACAAGAGGAATGTGGGGAAGGGGGAGGAATGGGGGCTAACAAGAAAAGGATGATTCAATGATGGCCTCTCTTCTTTATGGGATATTATGTGGTCACCAAAGTTAATGGTCAAAATCAAGGCCATGTAACTAACCAGACAACTGTAAAGCCATGTTCAGGTAAGAGGGCAGTGGGTGACATGCTATTTTGAGTACGCGATTCCGACTGTGTAATCGCACAAATGCACAGAGAGGGATCAAAGAGAACAGTCAGTAATGACATCGGGGGTGTTAAAACGATCTGAGTTTTCTTGAAAGATGATTTGCTTTAATACTGATTAATGTGACTAATACTGATTTAAAAAGATAGAAGATGCAGCATCCCATCCAGTATTCCACTGGGAGATACATTTTTCTTCCTTTCCAGTGGTGCATTTATGGTGAGTTTGTTGATGGTTTTCTGACTGTTCTAATGTCTCAATCTTGTACCAAATCTGTCAACCTGCAGTGACTCTAGTGGTCTGACTGAATGACCCCAACTGCAGGAAAATGGAAATAGTGGGGAGTGTGTTTTGACAGTTTAATAGCCTTCCAAACCAGGGCTGAGACACAAACAGAGCTGCTTCAGTTCTGGGGCAGCCTGTTTTAGAGCCAGGGGAATAAGCATTAAGTCTTCAATGAGACAGTGCTTCAGGTATGAGGAGACAGTGATGAGACAGCCCTGCAGTCACCTGTCGCCATCTCTGACCTCTGCAGCTCTAAGGTGTTCATGGTTTTGAAGAGACCCAGGTGAGTCGGGGGTGGGAGGGACCCTGAGCTTCCCTGGGACTCTCAGCCATTCCCCTCCACTGTGTTGCTCTTGGGCACCCCCTTGAGGATGAAATTAGTTTAGAATTTATGGTTTTGGTGAAAGAAACTAACTGGAAATCTTTAAGTTATTTGTTTTAAAAGTCACAAATGCCTGTGTACAGATACTGATATACTTTTCACAGCTACCAGGGTTCTTCTTACCAGTTCATCCCAATGGCAGAAGGTGACTAGCTGACCAGATAATTAGGGTTGGTGGAGAGGTGTGGTTTGAGATTGGTTTCATCTAGTGAAGCCCAAGAATTATTTCCTCACAGCATGGAGTTCCTCCTGGATATTTTTTTTTCCCAGAAAGTTCCGTGTGTCTGTCTGATTTTCTGACTGTGTGTCTCACTCTTTCTGCCATTGTTACTCTGATAATTCTTTCGAACTCTGATGCCCTTTTTTTCCCCCTGTGACAACTCAATTGCTATTTCTTACAATTTGCATTACTCAGTTCATATAAAGTAGATACATCTAGAGTCTTCTCCCATATAAAAATGGGAGTTTAATTTTTTTCCTGTAATTTGAGGTTTTTTTCCCTGCATAAAAGCATTTACTATCTTTAGCTACTAGAGATAGATAACACACTTCACACAGAGTGCAATTCAAAAGGAACGGCATTTTTCATAGCCTGCCCTGTTGCTAGGCAGCTCATGTTGTTACTTTAATAACAACAGCATTCCCATCTATAATCTTTGGTCACCGGGGACAGAATCTTCTAGCATATTTAAGTCTCCTGTTTCTTATTCTGCGCTCTGCCAATGACAGAGAGAAGACAGAGTCTGAGCACCTAGTCCAAGTTCTTAAAAACTGCTCATACCTCCGGGAGGACGACACAAGTCTGAAGTGTGTTCCTTACATGATTCCAGCATGTAGAGCTGGTCAGACAGATTGTCTCCACCCCCTTTGCTTGCATTTAAGGTCCTTAGCTTACCTTTCAAGTCTGCTTCTTCGTCTGTCCAGGCCACCTCCCCGGTCTGTCATCATGAACTTTTCCCCCTAAATTCTTTGAAATGACTTCAGTTATTTCAGAGCTGAAGTAAGGACACACTTGGGTCAAACTAGACAGAGGGCAGAGCAGTGGCAGAGAGGTCCCCAAATGATGGTGTGTACCCACACAGTTTCCTTCTGTCACCTGCCAAATGTGTCTTTAGCACAGGTGCCATGTGTTAAGTGCTGTGCTTAGCCTCAGTGCCATACAGTGGATATTAAACAGATGACCCCTGCCTCTGGGCTCCTGAAGGACAGCGAGACAGTGTGATGGCAGTAGAAACTCCTGACCTCTGCTCTAATAGAAAAATGTGGAAGCTATAGATCCCACAGTTAAAAATGATGAAGTTTGAAATTCTTTTTCTCTTATCTTACACATTTGGGTCGTCTGTGGAACTTCAGCCAAAATACAATGTACATTTTCCATTTGACCTGCCTTTTACCTTTTCAGTTGATCTTTTATAAACTTTTAGTGTCCTCTAAAACATTTTCTATTTTTTTTAGACTTTTAATGTCTTAGGGAAGTACTTTCAAATGATGTGAGATATTGTTTTTCTGTCTGCTGTTTGTTGTACATTGATATTTTAACCCTTACATCTCTGTGGAGGAAAAGCTGTCTGGTGGGAAGGTAGGCTGGCTACTCATTTGAGACCCTTGAAGGTAATCGTTATTACTGAAAACAGAATGGGCTTAGCACTGGGTTTGTGGCCAACAGGAATGTTTTATTAGCTCCAAAAAGGAGGAGAGAAGATCCTATGAAGTGACAGGATCCTACCAGTAGTCGGGTTCCAGCCCGCCTTCCAGCTGATGAGCCAGTTCTCTGTGTTCTGCTCCCCACCCCCAGACTGGCCTCCCATTTGTCAACGGACGCTGCAGTGAAACAAAGTCAGCTCCAGTGTTACTTTTGCCGTCCATGGGTGCCTCTGCCCAGCATTTTTGTTTGTGAGGCTTCTCCAAACCGGGGAAGCACACGATGAGGTGGGAAGCAGAAAGAGCATGTCTATCCCAGGTTCGGTTGATAACGACTAGCAGAGGAGTGGACGGGAGGGACAAAAGGAACGCCACTATTGAGTTTGATGGTTTATTATACATCTTTGTAGTGTTTACTCTTGGGATTAAGAGTAACATGTGTGCATTCTAAATCAGCATCAAAGATAGTAATAAACTTTTTTCAAAGACAAGAGAAACATGGAGGAGTTATAAAAGCAAACTATGATGGCAATAGAAGACTACCTACAATATATATTACAGTGACTCTAAATGTGTTAAAGTATCATCAGGTTGTGTTAAAAACCCAATTTCTTACTGCTTTGAAGAGAGACGAAGAACGTAACAGAAAAGGAATAGGAATGCCTTAGGGGGTGTTTAGCAGAGAAGTAGAATGATCAAAGGTGATTTGACAGCAGCGGTGGCCTGGGTGAGGGTGGTGGCAACAGAGCAGCGTGGGGTCCTTCTGGGCTTAGAGCTCACAGGACCTACGGAAGAGTTCAGGTGAAGGGAGGGACCTAATCTCGTTATGACTCCGATTTCTCTTCTGAGAGGAAGAATAATAATATGTTATGAAGATCAACAGGTACTTCTAAAGTGTCTAGTTCTTGCTACTCAAAGCTGGGGCTGGAGACATAAGTGCCCCCCTGGGAGCTTGTTAGGAGTGCGGACTCTCTCCAGACGACCTGCTGCGTCAGCATCTGCATTTTAACAAGATCCCCAGTGAGTAGAATAGGACCGCACAGGGGAGTACTAGGTGTTGGATAAGGAACAAAATGCGGGGGGCCAGTGATGGCAATAAGTAATCTCATAGAAGCTAAGCATCAAAACCTGCGGATGAACCATTGAGATCCACAGGACCGGAGTAGAATTTAGTCCATGTGTGCTGGGGTGATGTGATGGCCGTTGTTCTTTTTCTGCCTTGTGTTCTAGGATTTGCTCTGTGGAATACCACTTAACACTGAATTCTTAGCAGTTATTTTGGCTTCTGTTTCAAAACATTGTCAGAATTGAGCAAAACTATTTTCTTCCATCAACTTCTGATTTATACAACCAGGAAAGAAAAAGTCAAGACTTTTCGTGGAAGGTTTTTTTTTTTTTCTCCCTACTTAACCTTGCTCACAAAGTTTGGTGACACATTGGGGCCCCAGCGTTCACATGTGTCTCAGCTGTATTTCAACTGCATCATCTCTATAAAACCCTGACAGGTCAGGATGAAATTATTAGGTACCTAATACAGATACTCCTTTTAACTCCTTCCCCCTCCTCCCAAAGAAGCAGTAGAGTAAGCCCCCCCCCCTTTTCTTTGTGATGGGTAATACATTCAAGTCAGTTCTTCTCCTGGTTCCCTTCTTTCAGCTTACCGATATTTTTTAACAGATATTTATCTTTGAAGACATAATCCATGATTTTCTGGATATATACACATATATAAAGGAAGCCTTTTTCACACTATTAAGATAATTGTGTATTGTGAAGACATAACTTGAGTTATATGTATTGAATAACTTCAGGTGTGTGAAACAAACACTTAGAAATGAAAGGAAAGAATGTGGAGTGCCCTTGCATTACTATTGACTTGATCGAAGTATAAAAATTAATGGAGCACTTAAAAGAATTTATCGAATTGTACACCACAAAGAAAATCTGGGTAGGTTTACAAAAGCAGAAATCACATACCTCAGGGTCTGGGCTAGGATGCTCTCGGGTTCATTTCCGTCTTCATGCCTCTCTATTAGATCTTGGGAATGTGACTCAGTTTCCCTAAGCTTCAAGCTCCTGACTATGAGGCTGAGATCGTAAGAGACTTTCTTAGGGTAATTGTGTATGAGTTGATCCGTAGACTATACTTAGCTCCGGGCCTGAGGCAATGCTCCCTAAGTGGCAATAGTTGCTTCTCCTACTGTTTCTAAACCTTGTAGTTTTAAGAAATCTATAAATGAGCAAATAAATCATCTGCTCCCACTTGGGAATAAAAGAATACCCCCTACATCATTAGCTGAGCAAATGAAGGAGAGAAGTGAGGGAGGACCCCGAGGGCCTGGTCTTCACCCCACCTCATCCCAAGCCTCCCCACCCAATCTTCCCAACTCAGCAAAGGGCTAGTCTGTTCTGCCAGTTGCTCAGGCTAAAAGCCATCATGACAGTTTATCCTGTCTGCCCCTCTCCTGCTGCCTCCTTTTATCCAGATTACCATAGGAGCCTCCTCACTAGCCTTGTTGCTTCCCCCTTCCCCAGCTTTGGTCTGTTTCCAACAAAGCAAATGGTCAAAGAGAGGTCAGGGCTTCCACTCACAACTCTCCAAAGTCCACCCACCTTGCCCTGCTCACAGTCAGAGGTCTTTGCAATAGCTAACAAGGCTCCTCTCCGTCTCTTAAGTCTCCCCCTCTTCCTACTCTTCTGTTCCCACATACCTCTCCTGCTCCTGTCCTCCTGGCTCCTTCCACTCCCACTGCACACTGGCCTTTGCTTTACCTCAAACCTACTGGGCTGTGATGTTGGTGTCTTTTGCACTGTGATTTCTTCTGCCTAAAAGACTCTGTGTCCATCTAAACCCTCCCCACCATGTATACATGGTGTGCTTCCCCATCACCCTCCTCTTATTTACACATGGCTGTTCCCCCATCACCAGCATCCCCCCCCCGCCATGTACCTATGGTGTACTCCTCATCACTTACTGCCCCCAGCTACACATGGATGCTCCCTCATCACCCTCCTCCACCATTTACACATTGTATACTCCCCCACATACATCTCCTCCATTACCCTCACGCCAGGTGCAAGTGGACCCGTGTGGGTCTGCTTAGGTATGGATTTTTTTTCGATACATAAAGTACAGTACAGGTGGTATATTTTCTCTTCCTTATGACATTCTTCTAACATTTTCTCCAGCTTACTTTATTGTAAGAATGCAGTATATAATACATATAACATACAAAATATGTGTTAATTGACTGTCTATGTTGTCAGTGAGGCTTCTAGTCAACAGTAGGCTATTACTAGTTAAGTTCTGAGGGAGTCAAAAGTTATACACGGATTTTAACTGCACAGGCAGTTGGTGCTCATCACCTTGGTGTTGTTTGAGGGTCAACCGTATTTTGGAATTTTTAAGTCTCTTGAACGCTTGTCACTTACAGGGAAGAGTTGGAGGGTAAATTACGGTTCACCTGGTCAATTTCAGCTCTCAGCTCAGTGGCAGTCACCCGTCCTCAACTCAGGCCCCTTGAAAGGCCACTGGGCACATATTCCTTGGGGAGCTTGCACATAGCAAGCAGGAGCAGGGTGGGCAAAGGGACCCTGTCCTTCAAATATAGGTACTCTGCACTCTGATGGTGTTTGCTGCTACTGACTAAAGAGGCAGGCAGCCCCTGTTGCACCTCCCCACGCTGTTGCAAGTGTCTCCCTGCTCTGGCTGAGAAGGCCAGTGCCCTTCTCCCCATCCCTTCATTTTTCACTTTTTCCTCTTTAAGAGCTAGACAGTAAAGACTAGGATGTTCCAAACCAAGTGCATATACCAGGAAAGTTAGAAAGAGAGCGTGCATCCCAGGGAAAAGCTCGGAAATGACCTGAGAAGTCCATAAGTCTATACTTCAGGCTTATTCTCAGCACAGAGACAGCCTACAACAATTAATTTTATAAAATAAAAATAAAAATATTAGCAAAACAACAGCAAACTGTGGGGAAGGAGAGGAGGATGTTATTTCCGTAGTTATGACATTATTAGATTCAAATGTCTGATGTTCAACAACAAAAAAATCACAAATCTTACAAAGAAACAGGAAAGTATGGCCCATTCAAGGCAAAAATTAAATAAAGAGGCTGTTCCTGAAAAATACCTAATGGTACATCTGCTAGACAAGTCTTTAAAATATGTGTCTTAAAGATGCTCAAGAGAAACAAATAGCTCAGAAATATGTGGAGAAGGTCAAGAAAACAATGTATAAACAAATGGAAATATCATTAAAGCAATAACCTAAAAAAAGAACAACAAGGAATTCTGAGGCTAAAAAGTACAATAAGTGAAGTGAGAAACTTACCACATGGATTCAAATACAGATCTGAACAAGCAGAAGGAACAATCAGGGAACTGAAGACAGGACAATAGAATTGATCAAGTCTGAGGGACAGAAAGAAAAAAGATTGAAGCAAAGTGAACAGAGCCTAAGAGTCTTGTAGGGCACCATCAAGCAGACCAACATATGCATTGTGGAAGTGTCAGAAATAGAAGAGAGATAAAAAGGGGCACAGAGAATATTTGAAGAAATAATGTTTGAAAACTTCCAAAATTTTATGAAAGACATGGATATAAACATCCAAGAAGCTGAACAGACTCCAAGTAAGAGGAACTTAGAGAGCCACACCAAGGCACATTATGATCAATCTTTCAAAAGCCAGAGACTTTGAATATTGAAATTGAAATTGAAAGAAAGAATATTGAAAGCAACAAGAGAGAAGTGAATCATCACATACAGTGGATCCTCAATAAGAACATAAGCATATTTCTTTTTTTTTAATGTGAGTTTTTTTTTTTAAACTTACATCCAAATTAGTTAGCATACAGTGCAACAATGATTTCAGGAGTTGATTCCTTAATGTCCCTTATCTATTTAGCCCATCCCCCTCCCACAACCCCTCCAGTAACCCTCTGTTCTCCATATTTAAGAGTCTCTTATGTTTTGCCCCCTCCCTGTTTTTATATTATTTTTACTTCCCTTCCCTTGTGTTCATCTGTTCTGTGTCTTAAAGTCCTCATGTGAGTGAGCACATATGATATTTGTCTTTCTCTAATTTCACTTAGCTTAATACCCTCTAGTTCCATCCACATAGTTGCAAATGGCAAGATTGCATTCTTTTTGATTGCCGAGTAATACTCCATTGTGTGTGTGTGTGTGTGTGTGTGTGTGTGTGTGTGTATACCATATCTTCTTTATCCATTCATCCATCATTGGACATTTGGGCTCTTTCCATACTTTGGCTATTGTTGATATCCATAAGCATCTGCCATAAGCAGATTTCTTATCAGAAACTATGGAGGCCAGAAGGCAATGAACTAATATATTCCAACTGCTAAAAGAAAAAATCTGCCAATCAAAAACCCTGTATCTGGACAAAACTTTCCTTCAGCAGTGAGGAAGAAACTGGGGTGCCTGGGTGGCTCAGTCGGGTAAGCGTCCGACTTCGGCTCAGGTCACGATCTCATGGCTCGTGAGTTCGAGCCCCAAGTCAGGCTCTGTGCTGACAGCTCAGAGCCTGGAGCCCACTTCAGATTCTGTGTCTCCCTCTCTCTCTGCCCCTCCCTCACTCACCTCTGTCTCTGTATCCTTCAAAAATAAATAAACATTAAAAAATTAAAATTAAAAAAAAGAAGTGAGGAAGAAACTAAGACATTGCCAAATAAACAAAAGCTGAAGGCGTTTGCAGCCAGTAGACTTGCCCTGCCAGAAATGCTCAAGGGAATCTTGAGAGGTGAAATGAAAACACACTAGAGAGTAACTCGAAGCCATATGGAGAAATAAACATCTCAGAAAAGGGAAATGCCTTGGCAATTATAAAAAGTATTATTGTAACTGTTGTTTGTAATGCACTTTTTGTTTTCTACACTGTTTAAGAGACTAATAAATTTAAAGAAAAATGATTATTAGTGTAAAAACTAACATTAATGTAACATTAATTTGTAACTTAAAATCTTGTTTTCTACATAATTTAAGAGATGAATGCAATTATGGAAAGAGCCTAAATGTCCATCAACTGATGAATGGATAAAGAAATTGTGGTCTATATACATAATGGAATACTATGTGGTAATGAGAAAGAATAAAATATGGCCTTTTGTAGCAACGTGGATGGAACTGGAGAGTGTGATGCTAAGTGAAATAAGTCATGTAGAGAAAGACAGATGCCATATGTTTTCACTCTTATGTGGATCCTGAGAAACTTAACAGAAGTCCATGGGTGAGGGGAAGAAAAAAAAAAAGAGGCTAGAGAGGGAGGGAGCCAAAGCATAAGAGAATCTCAAAGACTGAGAACAAACTGAGAGTTGATGGGGGGTGGGAGGGAGGGGAGGATGGGTGATGGGTATTGAGGAGGGCAGCTTTTGAGATGAGCACTGGGTGTTGTATGGAAACCAATTTGACAATAAATTTCATATTAAAAAAAAGAGATGAATGCATTTAAAATAACTAATGATTTATGTTTTAGGGTACATCACATACGAAGATGTAATTTTGTGACATCAGCCATTGAAAGGGAAGGGACAGAACTGTAAAGGAGCAGATTTTGTGTCTGTTATTGAAGTTAAGCTGGTAAAAATTCAAATTAGTGTTTAAAATGTTTTAATGTTTATTTTTTGATAGAGGGACAGATAAGAGCAGGAGAGGGGTAGAGAGAGAGGGAGACACAGAATCTGAAGTGGGCTCCAGGCTCTGAGCTGTCAGCACAGAGCCTCATGTGGGGCTTGAGCTCATAAACCATGAGATCATGACCTGAGCTGAAGTCAGATGCTCAGTCGACTGAGCCACCAGGGCACCCCCAGATTACAGTGTTTTAACATTAGAGTGTTTCATACAATCTCCATAGTAACCACAAAGAAATAGCTATACAATATACACAAAAGGAAATGAGAAAGGAATTAAGCATTTCACTACAAAAAATCAACTGAAAACAAAAAAAAGATGGTAATGCAAGAAATAAGGGACAGAAAAACTATAAGGCATATAGAAAACAAATAGCATGAGAGAAGTCTTTCCTTATCAATGGATACTTTAAACACAAATGAATTAAACCCTTCAATCAAAAGAGATTGGAAGAATGGATAAAAACACATGATCCAACTATATGCTGTCTACCAGAGACTTTTTTTCAGGCCAATGACACAAACAGGTTGAAAATGAAAGGAAGAAAATGTATTCCATGCAAACAATAACCAAAAGAGAGCAGTGGTGGCTATATTAATATAGCCTAGGATGAAGAGGGAGCACTAGGTTCATGTACAGCCACCTCCCTGTGAAACCAACTTTGCAAAAGCTTCCTGGGTCTCTTCAGGGGTGACAGGGAGGTCTCCAACCTGGGGAGGAGACACCTGACAGTTCCTCTCCCACTGGCCTGGTCTCTGGAGCCCTCTCCTGGCTCCTGGGCGTCAGGCTGGTGGGTAGGCGGTCAGACCATCTGGTGGGCGACCGAGGTGCGTTGTTGCAGACTCTGGCTCCCAGCAGCTGTGCCCCCTGCGGATGGGGGCGGGGGGAGGTGAGGAGGGAGGGCTTGGATCCGGACCCAAGCAGGTGTGCAGGAGCAAGGGCATGGGTGCGCGCAGGCGCATGGGCCAGGGGCGGAGCCCAGTGAGGCAGCTGAGGCTGCATCTGTGCCCTGCGTCCTGGCTCCCAGACTGCCTGCTGCCCCAAGCCCCCAAGTCTCTAGGCAAGTCAGGGGCTGAAGCCCACCCCACCCCCCACCGGGGACGTGCTGCTGCCTGGCGCCTGTGACCCGGTAGCTGTGGAGGTAGCAGTAGACTTAGCAGTAGCGGGGCACTCGAGGAGAGGACTCGGAGCCATGAGCCTCCAGCCCCGGAGGGTGGCGGCCGTGCTGCTCCTGCTGCTCCTGGAGGCAAAGGCCAAGGTGTGGGCCGCGCTCCCTGGGGCACCTCTGGCTGCGGCTGCGCTGGTGGAGTGCCAACACTGCCAGGGGCTGAGCGCGATGCGATGCCCCCAGTCGCCCCCAAGACCATCTGCAAGAAGCCTAAAGGTGGAGCAGCTGAGACCCACAGCCTCCCTCCAGGACCTGCCTCAGTCGTGGTGCTGCCGAGGTAGGGATCCCCGTGACAGGGTCCCATGTGGCCTTCCCCTGCCCCTCTCTGTCTTCCCTTCCATTCCCACCCCCTCTCCCTTGTGCTCCCGGGTTCTTCTTGAGCTCCTTTCTGGCTGTTGTCTGGAGGACTCAGGAGTGACTTTATGGGTTGTATCCTGGTTCCCTGGAGGAGGAGGGCCCGAGATCCAGTAGGGGGTTAGGCTCCTTTGGTGGGGAGCAGCGCAGGTACAGAGCAGGGGTCGCCCTGAGTGCCCTTGGAGGTCTGACTGGGTTGGTGGCTGGAGGGTGGAGGTGCGAACGCACGAACGAACGCGTGGACCTGAGGGTGTGGGAAAATGCCAAGGCAGGGCCAGGGAAGTCGCAGCCATGAGCAGGAGGCAACATTCCTGCCTGTGAAAATGAAGCACAGGGACTTCAGATTCCAGAGAAACATTCCAGGGAGAGTCAGGGTGGTGGGCCTGAGTTGCTGGAGCCCAGCCAGGGAACTTGTTGAAGCCATTTAGAGTGGAAGCCTCAGGTGAACACAAGCCTCCTGCCTCCCCCCTCCACACCCCCTGCCCTGCCCCGCCTCACCCCTGGCAGCAAAGTTGCACTCTCTGCTGGGGCAGGGAGATCCCACCCCGCTTTGTGCTAAAGGCGGTCCTCTAACATGGGAGTTAATGGGACTATGGGGTGTGGAGTCTGAATTAGGGGTTGTGCAACTCCCTGTTGAGCTCTTCATTTCTGAAGGCAATTTGCATTCAATCAATGAACTCAAAGCAAATGGGCGATGAACAAGTGGAGCTTCTTTCTTTTAGAGGGTGGTCCAGACTCTTTCCTACTTGGAGTTGTTTGCTGGAGAGGACTGGGTTTTTTGGATTGAGTACAAAGTCATCTTTTTGGGAAATGTTGGGTGGGAATGTCTTCTTCTCACTCTCCCAAGGAAAGTGGATGGAAAAGTTCCTTGGTCCAGGCAGACTTGTCAGTTTTATTCTTCATATCCGTGGGGTGTGGTGCTTCATGTTTCTGTGGAGCGCCTCCTGTGTTGCATTCGTTCTATGTTTCAAGAGTTTCAGACCTTAGGAATCACAACTCCTCCGGGACTCACCAGGGAGCATGAGGGATAAGTGACTCTGAGCCCACCGTGTCCCTAGAAACCAGTGCATGTGTACTTGAGCAGGCAGTGCTCGCCTCTCAGCCTCCTTTTGAAATCAGCTCTTGAGCAAATGCTCTTTCATTCCATGGGTTCTACCTCTCCCAGGTTGTTGGGGTGTGTGTGTGTGTGTGGTGCCGTGGCCTGTATGTAGTCCGGACTGCGTTAGAGACCCAGTTCTTTCCAAAGACACTGTTTTGTTGCATAGGAATTTCTCATTTCAATAGAGTGTTCCAATCCTGTCTCAAAGGTTGAAAACATCCTGAAGGCAGCACCGTGATCTCACTGAAAGCAAAAGCCTAAGAGCAGAGGCTTTCACAAACTTACATATCAAGATGACTGGTACTTTTATGTTTTCAGTAAGATGGTGTGGTGTAGGCCACTTTTAGCAGCTCACGCTCCTAAGCATCTGTTTTGTCCCCAGGGGGTGAGTTGTCTCTCTGAGGAATTAAGGAGATTATGATTATCTTGAATATCATTATTTTCATGATTACCATGATTACTATATTCTGCATAACCCATCACATGGAATTTGATACATGAGCTCGATTCCCAAAACATTTCATTGCAAAACACTCGCTACAACAAGGAGAAAAAAATCACTTTTGTGTGATGGACAAT
The DNA here is from genome assembly GCF_018350195.1 of Panthera tigris. Classification (NCBI taxonomy): domain Eukaryota; kingdom Metazoa; phylum Chordata; class Mammalia; order Carnivora; family Felidae; genus Panthera; species Panthera tigris. The sequence continues at coordinate 88,514,882 of NC_056660.1, read as the reverse complement.
GTACCTTACCTTTATTGTACTGTTTCAGTGGCATGTGCATATGGTAAGAGTGATGAGAGTGTCCACTTAGATCAAAGCAGATTTTTGTGACATAATGATACTTCAATAAACCATAAAAAATAATTGAAAATCTAATATACCTAGTAATCTAAGCACTCTGTCCTTTTTGATATGAAATACTAAGTAAAGAACTCATCTTTCAAAAACTGCCGAGTCATAAAAATTCCTTATTATTCAGGTAGGTCTGGTGAATGGAATGGAATGAACTAAGGTCTTTGAAATAGAGCAAGCTAGAATTTGAGATATTGAAGTCACATTTACTCTCTATTTTGCTCTTGACATGGTCTTTTTTATTCACTGATGTCTTTTGACCTTTAAGCTATTTCCCTCCTTCCTGCCCCTCACCTTTGCAATCATCTTTATGTATTTATGGGTTTGTTTTATTATGTTTTGAGGATTTTTGTAGTTTCTTTTCTTATTTTTTGTTTCAGTTTCCACATATATGTGCGAGCATTTTGTATTTGTCTTTCTCTGTGTGATTTATTTCACTTAGCATAATGACCTCCAGGCTATTATAAATAATGTGGCATAATACAGGTGTGAAGGTATTTTTGGGAGTTAGTGTTCTGAGTAATACCTAGGAGGGTAATTGAAGGAAATTGCTGGATGATATGGATGTTCTCGTTTGAATTTTTTGAGGAAACTTTATATTGTTTTTGACTGCCGCTGCCACAAGTTCCAGTGCAACAACAGAGCACAATGATTCGCTTTCCCAACACTTGTAATTCTTGTCTTTTTACCCAACACTTGTAATTTCTTGTCTTTTTGATAAGACCATTCAGACAGGTTTCAGGTGATATCTCTTTGGGTTTGGCTTTTCATTTCCCTAATGTGGAGTGACATTGCACATCTCTTCATGTATGTGGTGGCCATCTGTATGTGTTCATTGGAAAAATGCCTCTTCAGGACTCTGCCAGTTTCATAATTGCTCTTTGCTTTTGCATTGTTGTGCTGTAGGAGTTCTTTATATCTTTTGTATATTAACCCTTTACCATGTATGTAGTTTGCAAGTATTTTCTCCCATTCACTATGTTGCCTTTTCATTCTGTTGAAGATATTTTTACTGTGCAGAACTCGTTTTTTTAGTTTCATGTAGTCCCACTTCTTTATTTTTCCTTTGTAGGTTTGGCTTCTGGTGTCAAATCCCAAAACTCAGTGTCAAGACTGAGATCAAAAACATTCTCATGGGTTCGGCATTTGGCTTTGTCCAGCAAAGCCAAGGACAGCAGAAATGATTGCTTAAGACTCCATGCAAGTCAAGAGAGGTGACAGGGAGTTTAAGGGACATCTCCACGAGCTGCTCTCAAGCTCCCATAGTCATTAAACCTACAAACAATGTGCAACACATCAGTGGGCCACATGCTAGAAAGAATGTATTGAAGACATGGTGCAAACCAAATTTAGACACTAAAGACTTTGTGAGCACATGCAGAACCCAACCCCTAGATACACATCCACTAGGTAAACGAAGTCTAGCCTGCCCCCCAGATACACACCAACTAGGTAAGTGAACTGCTGCTGGCTGTTTGCAGAAAGGCCAGAGAGCAGTGGTCTGCTTTGCAAAGCGTCCCCTATAATCTCCTAACTCAGGACATAGTTGTGCGAATTCCCACACCTTCTGCCCAAGTTCTTATCCAGGATTTTTCTGGTTTTAGGTCTTAAGTCTTTAACACATTTTGACTTCGTTTCTGTGTGTGGTGTTAAATACGTGTCAAGTTGTTTTTCTGTGCATGTTGTTTTTCTGTGCCCAGGGTTTCTGACACCACCTATTGAGGAAACTGCCTTTTCCTCATGTTATATTCTTGGTTCTTTTGCTGTGAATTAATTGGTTACATATGTTTGGGTTTCTTTCTGGGCCTTCAGTTCTGTTCCAATGATCCGTGTGTCTGTTTGTACCCCAATACCATAGTGCTTGGGTTATTGTAGCTTTGAGATCTAGTTTAAAATCAGAAAGCATGATGTGTCCAACTGTGTTCTTCCTTCTCAAAATGATTTTGGTATTCAGAGCCTTTTGTGGTTCTGTCCTCATTGAAGGATTATTCTATTTTTGGAGACGTGCTTAAACTTTGATAGGGAACACACCTAGGGAATGTGTAGATGGCTTTAAGTAGTGTGGACATTTTGACCATCTTAATTCTTGGGATCCACTAGCATGGAATGTCTTTCTGCTAATTTTTGTCTCTTAAGATTCTTTCTCCACTGATTTCTGGTTTTTAGTAAAGAGGTCTTCATCTTCTTGTTTAAAATAATTCTTTTCTTTTTTAACTTCTCTATGTTTATGAGAAAGATAGATAGATAGATAGATAGAGAGAGAGAGAGAGAATGAGTGGGGAAAAGCTGAGATAAAGGGAGACACAGAATCTGAAGCAGGCTCCAGACTGAGTTGTCAGCACAGAGCCCAATGCAGCGCTGAAAACACAAATCATGAGATCACGACCTGACCCACAGTCAGATGCTTCACTGACTGTGCCACCCAGGTGCCCATAGGCTAAATTTATTCTTAAGTATTTTATTCTTTTGGAGTGATTTTAAATTCTTTCCTTAATTTCTCTCTCTGATAGTTTGTGATTCATGTAAAGAAATTAAGCACATTATATATATCGACATACATATCTTAACATTACTGAAATCATTTATTAGGTGTATCAGTAATGTTGTAGAGTCACTGAAGTCTCTATATAACATATCATGCACTCCTAATAAGTGAAAAAGTACCTGGGAATATAGGATGATGTGATCGAATTTAGATGAGAGTAAGCAGATATATGGAGTGATACTATGCAAATTTTCTGAAATGTTTTGTGGTTGATACAAACAACTCCATAAATAAGGTTTGTTTGGATATACGTTTTCTTTAAAAAAGACACAGAGAGCTGTGACATAGACATATCCTTCCCAACACATTCCCACAACACACCTTGTGCATCTTGGGAGGCAGCCACCTTGTCTCTATTTTCTGTCCTGGAACCCAGTGCCTGGCTCCACTGCTCAGTGAATTCATCTCAGAATACTGCAGTTGGGAAGAGACCTATATTTTTCATAGACTTCCTGAAAGGCACCTCAATGTCATTGAATTTTACAGAGTTGTTTCTGATCTGCCTGGAATCCTCTGAGGATGTCTAAGTTGGAATGGCACTTTCTTTGCTGAGAGATCAGGGAGCCCTGCAGTATTCCTGTGTGTCTTGTGGTCACCAGAGGGTGCTGTGTGGCTGCTCATGACAAGGACACTGTTCCCCAAAGATGGGGCTGGCAGGTGCAGGGCTTCACTGCTGGAGGAGCCTGAAGGGTGGGGGGGGGGGAGGTTTACTTGGTGCCAAACCCTTGACTGAGTCTCCATCCTGCAGTCTCCTTGAGCTCCTGATGTGCTTTGTAAAGGACTTTCTTGCTTGCGGAGGTTCAAGTGGTTCTTGCTGCTGTCACTCAGTCCTCAAGATGAACACATTCAGGTCATGGTCTTTAACTCATTGACCTGACTTGCGCTTATGGGTACTGGGTGGAGGGCCATCAAGCAGACAGCAGTGGCCCAGGCTGCATCCTCCACTGGCCTGAAAGCAGGGACTGGCTGCTCTACTGAGAAGCAGAGCTATGGAACAGGAGGCGCACAGGTGGCTGGGGTTTGTCATGGGATGGGGCCTGGACGAGTGTGTTCCGGGACATGGGGCAGGGATGCTGTGCAGGAGGTCAGAATGAGGGAGTGTGGTTTCTTTCCTGCCCCATGGGTCACTCCTAGGTACCCTGATGGCCTCAGTGCTGGCTTGTTCTCCTAATTCTTCAGTTATCCAGGCAGTCCCGGGGGTCCCTGCTTTTCACATAAGGCCCCAATGTAATAAAGAGACTGTAGATACTGGAAACTGGAGGCAGCACCCAAAAAATGCATAGAAATTATGTTGTGCTAGGTGTACACGCCTAAAGAAAGAGAGATTTGTGGTACAGATGTCCCCTTCTGTACAATGATGCGAGTCAAGATATTGGAATTGGCCCAGTCATTCAGTTTCTGGAGACGCAGAGTAAATGATGATGTGTGGCCACTGAGAATGCAGAATGGGACAGGACTGTACCTGTCCACTGTGGGGACATCACGTACTACAAGACCATAGTCCAGGATCCTTCCACACCCAACCTGTCACACCACTCGTAGACTCAAACACAGACACCTGCTGCACTCAAAGCAAAAGGACTGGGAAGATGACACCATGTCTTATGGGTAATTATTTCTTCGAAGAATATAAATTTTTTCTCCGTATTTATTTATTTTTTCATATCTATTTATTTGGAAAGAGCGAGAAGGAGAATCCTGACCAGGGCTTCAAGCTGTCATTGCAGAGCCTGACTTGGGACTTGATCTCAAGAACCATGAGATCATGACCTTAGCCAAATTTGACTCGGAAACTCAACCGATTGAGCCACCTTGGTGCCTGTTCTCATTATTTAAATATTTATTTTACTAAATAAATGTCACCTGTAGAAAACCTTTAAGAACTTTATACTTTATTGCTTAATAGATTAGCATACATGGAATATTGAATATTTCATTTAGGTATTTTTATAATATTCACATTAGACCAATATCAACATGGCCTGTCCAGGAAAATGAAAGATTTTCAAGGTATTGCTCTGGTCCAGACATTTCTCTTCTGGCTTCTGCTCTTGTGTCAAACCTCAAAGGGTCCCCATGCCAGATAATGAAGATATTTCAAATAGGCGCTTCACATAATCTTTGTTCTTTGGGGAATATTCCTCTGTCATAAAAATATTAGTTTCAATGAAATTTTAACCAAGTATTAATCACCCTTATGTTGTAGCCAGACACAACAGGCCATGTTGTGTGTTTGCATACCTGATAATTTTAGAGGAGCTAAAGCAGCAGAAACCGAGATCGGTGGTTGCAGAGACTGGGGAGAGGGAATGAACCATGGTGATTAGTAGTACACATGTCTCTGTGATGGAAATGTTCTAGAAGTACATAGTGGTCATGGGTGTAAAATCCAGTGAATGTATGTGATGACACTTGAAGTTGTAATTTAAAAGGATCAGAGTAGGGGGTGCCTGGGTAGCTCAGTCAGTTAAGCATCCGACTTCGGCTCAGGTCATGATCTCACGGTCCGTGAGTTCGAGCCCCACGTCGGACTCTGTGCTGACAGCTCAGAGCCTGGAGCCTGTTTCGGATTCTGTGTTTCCCTCTCTCTCTGACCCTCCTCTGTTCATGCTCTGTCTCTCTCTGTCTCAAAAATAAATAAACGTTAAAAAAAATTTAAAAAAAAGGATCAGAGTAAATCTTTTTGAAGTTAATTTATGTTTTATTTATAAAACAATACATAAGGACAGTAAATACCTCCATACAAACAACAAAAATTACCAACAACGCAATGACAGGGTCAGGGAATTCATCTTTTGGGGCTGCAGCCAACATGAGGCGCTGCTCGGGAGCTGAGGCTGGTTGCCCAGCTGCAGCAGGTGGTTGCTCCAGCCCGTCCATGACTCCGCCAGCTGGGGCTGGAGGCTGCTCAGGTTGTGGGTCCACCAAAGGGGCAGGTGGCTCTTCCAGCTCCTGACAGTGAATCAGAGCTAGGACTACCACTTCCACTGGTGGGGACGCTGAAGGGAGGGTCACCGCTTCCTCTAACTGCTGAGCTCCAGAATGAGTGGTGGCTTCAGGCAGCCTGGGCTGCGAAGTTCCAGTGGGCACCACAGAGATAGTGGGGGCTAGCTCCTGAGGGACATCTGGATCTTGCTCTGGAGCTGGTACCATAGCTTCAAGAATACAAAGTGTCATCACCGTGATTGCCATTCCATGACCCTTCCAAATAAAGGAAACCTCTCCCGCAGACATTGTCATCTGAGTCAAAGAACCCACCAGGAGGAAGTCTCCCAGATGGCAGGTTAATGGAACAGTGATCTGAGACTACTCACAACTCCTAGCCCACTCGCAGTCTCAGGAAACGTGCTCTGTGTGGCAAACCCTGTCCCATCCACATGCCCACATCTCCCACCCAGAGTCCTCCTCACCCAGAGACTCTGATTCATTGGTCTCACAGTTTCTCCACGTTGAGTAGAGAAGGCGGGTGTGGTGCTGCAGCTCGGAGCCGGGCATGTGGGTCCCTACATATGCCTGCAGCATCTTCTGGCTGATGAAATATGGGGGCTGGAAAAAGTCTTCGGGGTAGTGGTCCAGCTAGGTGCCCAGGATGGAGGAAATGGCCCTGGGGATACAAAAGTAGCCAGAACAATCAACATGGGGTGTTCCTCCCGCACTGATGTCTCAGGACAGGCCTGTGGGACCTGGCCTCTATTCCTCCTGCTCCTGGATGTACAGAGGGTAGTTCTATACCTTGTCCACCTGTGATTTGGCAGTCCCGCCTGAGAGAGTCCTGGTCACTGAAGAGGAACTGTCAAAATTCTATTTGACGGGAACCCCTTAACCAATGATGTGGTCGTCTCTGTCCTTCTTGAGGAAGCCAGACATACTCTTTGGTGTGTCCTCCTGCCTACCTCTCACTAGAATTCAATTCTGTGCGTGAGTGGAGGGGTGGTGTCAGGATGAGTCAGTGCCTTCACTGCATACACTAGTGCTACATGAAAATCTGAACAAATTCGGGACAAAGGGACTCTGTCTCTTGCCTGGGCTTGCTGGGACCCTCCTCATACCTTAAACATGACGACCTGTGTCTCTATGCTGCTTCATTCACTAAGTGCACATGTGGGTGTCCTCCCACTGACACTGGTCTCCCATAAGTTGGGTGATATGTAGTCCTTGAGCCCTCACTGTGTCTCCTGAACTCTTGCTAAGCACACACTGTTGATGTTCCACAAGGTGGTGAGCGTGATGCTCCCCAAAACCTTTATTCTGGGTCCCCTGATGGGGGTAGAGGCAAGCCTGTGAGTGGGAGGGGATGGGGTTGGACTCTCTAAGGGGCAGAATCTGTCCTTGGATGCCCTCTGCTGTTTCACTGTGCCCACAGCTCATCCTCTACCAGACAGGACAAGACCCCTTTCCTTGCTTCCAGGGAGAAGCCCTCAGAACTCTGCCCTCTCACAGGACTCTCAGATGTGTGGGATGCTGGGTCCTGCAGCCCCTCCCACACACAGTCTCAGCACTGCTGTCTTGGAGAAGGAAGGCCCTCCAGCATGAGCTCAGCCTACTCACATTTTCTCCTCCTCCCGGGGTCCACCATCCTCCTCAGTGTCAGGAAGGAAGCAGCCATATCTGGAGGAGGCCAGAAGGGCATCATATCAGCTGTCTTGTGGATACTACCTCTTGTCATATCCAGAGTCACTGACTGCTGACTAGAATTGAGCTCTGGAGGGGAGGGTGCTGTATGCTCTGTGCATTGGATCCTAGTCGCTCCTACAGAAGTGCCTGCATGTAGTGGGGCTTTCTGTATGTTTGATGAATGATAGGCCCCCAATCAGCTCCATCACACATATTGGTGTGGGTCTGGGCCTCCTGCTCATCCTGGGCATCCTTGACTGGTTTGACCCAGGACTCAGACACACAGAGCCTCAAATCTCCTTTTCAAATGGGAAAAGAGCCCAACTCAACACCTGGTGACAGTGGGGGATGAGGCAGAAACTTGATCATGGGGAAGAGGACAAAGATGACCCAGCACAGACACAGCCCTGCTAGCAGATCTTTCCACAGGGCCAGGGTCACTTTCTATGCAGGGCCCCCACTGAGTACCTGTAGTTATTCTACTCTGATCAGAAGAACAAAGTGACACTCAGGGAGGTTTGGTGACTTTCCTTAGACTCAAAGCTTTAAGGGGCTGAATTACACTAGGCTGTGAAGGTCAGGGTGCTCACCTCATAAACAATAGTTCCAGGACCTGTTGGGTGGTAGCAAAAGCTCGTATATGCCCAAGAATGTGAAGAAGTAGGTGGAGTCTCTCCCCAGGAAGGCGGGCACCAGGTGCTCCACTTGCTGCTTCAGCAGGCCTGCATCGATGGTCGACTCCACACAGTTCTCATTCTTGTTCACGGGTGTGGCCTTTTTATCCTGAGGTAGAACAGAGGAGGGACACAAAGTCAGACACAGCACCATGGACATCAGAAGGGTTGGGGTCCAGAATGCAGACCAAACCCCAAGCCCTCAGCGACTTGTCGAAAGAATGAGACCTGGTGCCCACAGTAGGAAAAAGGATCTTGGCATTCACATGAGAATTTGAGGTGGGGAATGACTGAACACGTTAGGATCTGAGGTCAGATTGTTAGATGAGTATGGACAGCACCTCCCTGCATTAACAGCATTTTCCCTGCGATTTCTAACACCACGGTCCGTTCTAGGGATCAGAAGACAGGGACATTTCCTGGCAGAGGTTACATCAGGGTAATAGGACATGTAGGATGTTCAGTGCAGCACTGCGACATGGTAACAGAAGGGAATCATGTCACAGTCCCACATTTGTGAAGGGCTGAATGGGTGAGGTAAGTGGTCTCATTTCCAGAATGATCTGGAGGGGCCCCAGGGGCATGTTCCTTGGCAACCAAAGTGCAGAGTAATAGACATAATACAATGAGCCCCATGTCCTTTGGGTAAATATCTCCCTGTTCATCATGAACATATGTGAGACATGAAGAAGGTGTGCAAGGATGGTCAGGTGAAAAGGGACACCTGGGAATAGTCCTTGAGGAAACATATACAACAATGGCAATATATTCTAGACAGAATGGGACGTGAAATGGTTTCACATCTCTTTTCTGATATTCTTACAAATAAGTGGAGAGTGAGTGACGTTGCATCTGGCCATGGCAGGGGCTGGGTCATGAGGGCATGTTTGGGGATCAGATGGGGCTCCAGATTCATCTGGGATCAGGAGTCTATGAGAGATACCAGGGGAGTATCAGTGTGTTTTCTGTGCCCTGGGATTCTTTTCAATGCCTCTGGGCCTTGGGTGTTGGGTTTCCCTGGTACCTTCACTCACCCTGAGCCAGTGCAGCATCCTGCTGATGGCACGGGGCTTCCTCCTGTCCTTCAGGGAAGTAGAGCAGGGGTTCTCATCATTCAGCTCCTGCCCCATCTCTGCAGTGCACCTCTGTAAAGACAGTGCCCAGCAGGCAGTCAGGGGCCTCAAAGCCCTGTCTGCTTGCTTCTGCTTGTCCTCAGACCCATGTGACTTCAGTCTAAATATATGACACCACAGTGTGCACACCCCCCCACCCCCAAGGAGGAGAAGCAACATGGTTTGAGAGCCTTGGACTAACCCTGTTATAGGTTAGAGGGACCTCAGAGATCCCTTTTGCCTCCTTCCCAGCATGACATCTGCATGGCCATGATGGGTCCACCAGGTCGTCCACTGCCATCCAACCTCCTCCAGTCCAGGACAGGAGCACCTCACGTGTCCCCCTTTCCTTGAAACTGAATACGGGGGGATGGGGGTGCCCAGGGATGGCTCAGAGCTGTGACCTGACCTGACCTGACCTGGCCTGCTCTAGGCTGCTCTGTATTATCTTATGTGACCTCCTGGAAAACATCCTGAGGCATCACCAGCATGGGTGAAGGAAACCCCTCCAACATCCGAATAATCCTGTACACTACACTGGGGTTTCTGGTATCCAGAGCCCTGGTAACTGGGAAAACAACAAGAGAATATCCCAAACTCTCTGTGTCTGTAGACAAGTGAGCCTGGTATGGGACCTAACTAGAACATGGGTGCCAGGTTACAGGAGTTCCAAGCTCTCCTGAGACCTATTGTGAGCAAAGTGATGTCACTGACTACGATCCACCTCCTGAGTCCGCTCCTGGGATAACACCTATGCAAATCGTCCTCTATTTGCTGACTGCTCACCCCCATTATCCATGAAATGTCACATCGGTCCACAGTTACACCAATGCACCCCTCTCCACAGCCCCCTGGGAAGGTCTGGGGGCAGCCAGGGTCCCAGCTGTAAGACATATCTGGGTTGAGACATAACTCTTCATTCTTACCTCTTTCTGGTCCCAGATTCGTGATTGTGCTTCTCAGGGATGGTCCATGTCTTTTCTGCCCAGTGGAGATAATTCTAGCATGTACTTCCTCAGGATGTCCTCAGGCATATGTGGGATGATACCTGTGAAATTGGAAGAATGGTGTCACCTGATGGAAATTTATCCAACCACATTTACTTCAACTTCTCACCTCCTTTGTTTCTGTTGCTCCTCTGATCCCAAGTGGGCGTACGTGTGCGCATACGTGTGTGCATTCAAGTGTGTGTGTGTATGTGTGTTTACCAGTGCTCATTTTCTGGAGTCCCAGAAGATAACATCCCCACCTAGGGAAGGATGGCCAAAAATTTCTTAAGAGCTTAGGTTCTCTAATTTCTAAAGCAATCGTTACAGAAGGGATTGGAGTTGTGGCCTAGTAGGTCAGAACTCTCTTTTATGTAGACTTTGTCAGTAGTGTGCCACGAGCCATTCCCTCCCTTTCCACTGGGTACAATGGGAACAGGGTGGCACTCAGTGGGTTGCCCTAGCCTTGGGTCCTCCTCAGGGAAGACCATGCTGGAATGTCTTCTGCTATGCTCCTCTTCAACCTCACCCCCACGCCACCTCCATGTCTGCACAGAGATACAGTAACACAACCTTTTCCCAAGCCCCCTCAGAAAACCTGGGTCAAGTCAAGGACCCCATTTTGAGGATATGGAGTTGGGTTCATGCCTGGTTCTGACTTTTTACCAGTCTGTGATTCTGGGCAAGGCACTGACCCGGCGAGGGTCTTCACTTTCTCCTCCCCTCCCAGGGGCTCCCTGGGATCCCCACATCCTGTAAACACATACTTGTGTAATCTCTTTCCTGGAGTGTGATATGGACTTAGTGTTTGATTTCTGTTCCAAAGAAGATGGGAATATGACCCCAAGCCAACCAAATTTTGTTGATAAAGTGTCCATGGCCCAGCCACATGCTCACTGTCACTCTCTGTGTTGTCTCTCAGATCCTCACACTGGGGAACCACCCCCGTGTTGAGTAATGACACAGACAGGTACACCCAGCCTAGCCCTGAGAGACAACAGGGAAGAACTAAGGCATTCGATGTGGACTGAATGCTGCCACCACCCTGAAGTGAGCTCAGGGGTTGAGTGAAGCAGGTTCTGTTTCAGTGATGACAACATCCCCAACCTCCTGAGAGGCTCTGTCAAGGCCCTCAGCTGAGCACTGCTGAATTCCTGGCCCCCTGGGCCTGTGAGATGTTAAGTTTATGGGGAAGCCACTAAGGGTGAGGGAATATTGTCACACAGCACTAGAGCAGAGTAGTGAAAATGTCATCCTGCCCCAGGCCCTGGCCCTCCTCACCCTCCCTCTCTGCTGTCCTCCCCAGCTCTTTCCAGGCTCCCTGGTCTCCTTTCAAATGTCCACTATGACAACACCAACCTCTGCCTCCGAGTGTCTGCACCACTGTGCCTTTTGCCAAGCTACATATACTCGGATTTGTGCAGGGCTGACTCATTCTTGCACTGCTGCAGGAAATATTAATGTTTCCTCAGCACAGCCTTGTCAGAACCTAACCTGGTGGAACTCAGGACCCAGTTGTAGCACCTCGATTTTTTCTATGGAGTCATTGCTCATGTCATTCCCATTTTTGTTTCATGGTCTTTCCACCTTCCTGTCTAGACCTTGAGCTCCTAGAGGGAAGACCTGGCTGCCTTACCATCACTGCCACTATCTGAATGCTCAGATGTTCATTCCCAGTGGCTGAATGAAGAGGTAAGGGGATCCATCCCACCATTTAGCATCTCAGTCATTATAACCTAATTTACTTGGGTCATTTTTCAATACTTATTTTATTTTGTATTTTTTCAGTCAACTATACTCTTAACTTGGGGCGTGAAATCACACTCCAAGATCAAGAATCTCATGCCCTACTGACTGAAACAGTCAATGTTAATGGAACTAGACTGAATTCTAAGTTATCTGCAGGTAAACATTTTGTAGGTATATTAGGTTATGCTGAATTACCAGAGAACGCCCCAAATTTCAAAAGCATGTCCCCATAGATTTCCTCACATGACAATGTTGGGTGCGTGTTTAGATTGGAGACTAAAAATCTTCATGTGGACATTCAGGAACCCAGCGTTCCTCCATTTTGTCCCTTTTCCCTCCCAAGGATATCAGGTACTTCCACAACCAACAGGACAGGGGTGATAAAGGGGAAAGAGAACAAGGAATTGCACATGGGAGCGTGCTATCAGCCAGGTCTAGAGTGCCTAAAATATCCACCTTTACACTCATTCCTTGTTTTAAAGGCAAGGGTTTTTAAGTAATCTGTGAGAAACGATGTCCCACAAAACATAGAAAATGCATCCCTAGATATGCACAACAAAATATACAAAAGGTAATTCCTGAGCTGAAGGAAAAGTTTCTCCCTCCGGTACACATTGTATGAAGGAAATAAGAAGAGTACTATGTGTGTGTTTGTGTGTGATTTATACATATTAATGAATATGAGGTTTTATGAATATATATGAGTATTTTAAGAAGTGAATGATCATTGACTTTTAAATAGAAGAATTAGTAAAACAATAAGTTAAAAATCATAATTAGTGAGCTTACAGACATATAGTATTAAGATATATGACAGTATCAGGGCGCCTGGTGGCTCAGTGGGTTCAGCGACTGACTTTGTCTCAGATCATGATCTCATGGTTCGTAGGTTTGAGCCCCTCATTGGGCTCTGTGCTGACAGCTCAGAGCCTGGAGCCTGTTTCAGATTCTGTGTCTCCCTTTCTCTCTGCCCCTCCCCGACTCACGCTGTGAGTCCTTCTGTCTCAAAAATAAATAAACATTAAAAAAAATTTTTAAATTACATCAAGATACATGACAGTATGAATTAAACGACTGGTGGTTGAGAAATCAATTAAGTGCCTCTTAAGATTGATTGTTTTCGGGAGGTTCCGGAAGATGGCGGCGTAGGAGGACGCGGGGCTCACAGCGCGTCCTGCCGATCACTTAGATTCCACCTACACCTGCCTAAAGAACCCAGAAAACCGCCAGAGGATTAGCAGAAGGGAGTCTCCGGAGTCAAGCGCAGACCAGAGGCCCACGGAAGAGGGTAGGAAGGGCGGCGAGGCGGTGCGCGCTCCACGGACTGGCGGGAGGGAGCCGGGGCGGAGGGGCGGCTCGCCGGCCAAGCAGAGCCCCCGAGTCGGGCTGGCAAAAGCGGAGGGGCCGGACAGACTGTGTTCCGACAGCAAGCGCGACTTAGCGTCTGGGAGGTCATAAGTTAACAGCTCTGCTCGGAAAGCGGGAAGGCTGGAGGACAAAGGGAGGGAGAGCTGCTGAGCCCCCGGACGGCAGAGCTCAGCTTGGCGGGGAACAAAGGCGCCAGCGCCATCTCCCCCGCCCATCCCCCAGCCAAAATCCCAAAGGGAACCAGTTCCTGCCAGGGAACTTGCTCGCTCCGCGCAAACACCCAACTCTGTGCTTCTGCGGAGCCAAACCTCCGGCAGCGGATCTGACTCCCTCCCGCTGCCACAGGGCCCCTCCTGAAGTGGACCACCTAAGGAGAAGCGAGCTAAACCTGCCCCTCCAGCCCCCGTGCACCTTGCCTACCCATCCCAGCTAATACGCCAGATCCCCAGCAACACAAGCCTGGCAGTGTGCAAGTAGCCCAGACGGGACACGCCACCCCACAGTGAATCCCGCCCCTAGGAGAGGGGAAGAGAAGGCACACACCAGTCTGACTGTGGCCCCAGCAGTGGGCTGGGGGCAGACATCGGGTCGGACTGCGGCCCCGCCCACTAACTCCAGTTATACACCACAGCACAGGGGAAGTGCACTGCAGGTCCTCACCATGCCAGGGACTCTCCAAAATGACCAAACGGAAGAATTCCCCTCAGAAGAATCTCCAGGAAATAACAACAGCTAATGAACTGATCAAAAAGGATTTAAATAATATAACAGAAAGTGAATTTAGAATAATAGTCATAAAATTAATCGCTGGCTTGAAAACAGTATACAGGACAGCAGAGAATCTCTTGCCACAAAGATCAAGGGACTAAGGAACAGTCACGAGGAGTTGAAAAACGCTTTAAACGAATTGCAAAACAAAATGGAATCCACGATGGCTCGGCTTGAAGAGGCAGAGGAGAGAATAGGTGAACTAGAAGATAAAGTTATGGAGAAAGAGGAAGCTGAAAGAAAGAGAGATAAAAAAATCCAGGAGTATGAGGGGAAAATTAGAGAACTAAGTGATACACTAAAAAAAAATAATATACGCATAATTGGTATCCCAGAGGAGGAAGAGAGAGGGAAGGGTGCTGAAGGGGTACTTGAACAAATTATAGCTGAGAACTTCCCTGAACTGGGGAAGGAAAAAGGCATTGAAATCCAAGAGGCACAGAGAACTCCCTTCAGACGTAACTTGAATCGATCTTCTGCACGACATATCATAGTGAAACTGGCAAAATACAAGGATAAAGAGAAAATTCTGAAAGCAGCAAGGGATAAACGTGCCCTCACATATAAAGGGAGACCTATAAGACTCGTGACTGATCTCTCCTTTGAAACTTGGCAGGCCAGAAAGGCTTGGCACGATATCTACAGTGTGCTAAACAGAAAAAATATGCAGCCGAGAATCCTTTATCCAGCAAGTCTGTCATTTAGAATAGAAGGAGAGATAAAGGTCTTCCCAAACAAACAAAAACTGAAGGAATTTGTCACCACGAAACCAGCCCTACAAGAGATCCTAAGGGGGATCCTGTGAGACAAAGTACCAGAGACATCACTACAAACATAAAACATACAGACATCACAATGACTCTAAACCCATATCTTTCTATAATAACACTGAATGTAAATGGATTAAATGCGCCAACTAAAAGACATAGGGTATCAGAATGGATAAAAAAACAAGACCCATCTATTTGCTGTCTACAAGAGACTCATTTTAGATCTGAGGACACCTTTAGATTGAGAGTGAGGGGATGGAGAACTATTTATCATGCTCCTGGAAGCCAAAAGAAAGCTGGAGTAGCCATACTTATATCAGACAAACTAGACTTTAAATTAAAGGCTGTAACAAGAGATGAAGAAGGGCATTATATAATAATCACAGGGTCTATCCACCAGGAAGAGCTAACTATTATAAATGTCTATGCGCCAAATACCCGAGCCCCCAGATATATAAAACAATTACTCATAAACATAAGCAACCTTATTGATAAGAATGTGGTCATTGCAGGGGACTTTAACACCCCACTTACAGAAATGGATAGATCATCTAGACACACAGTCAATAAAGAAACAAGGGCCCTGAATGATACATTGGATCAGATGGACTTGACAGATATATTTAGAACTCTGCATCCCAAAGCAACAGAATATACTTTCTTCTCGAGTGCACATGGAACATTCTCCAAGATAGATCATATACTGGGTCACAAAACAGCCCTTCATAAGTTTACAAGAATTGAAATTATACCATGCATACTTTCAGACCACAATGCTATGAAGCTTGAAATCAACCACAGGAAAAAGTCTGGAAAACCTCCAAAAGCATGGAGGTTAAAGAACACCCTACTAACGAATGAGTGGGTCAACCAGGCAATTAGAGAAGAAATTAAAACATATATGGAAACAAACGAAAATGAAAATACAACAATCCAAACGCTCTGGGATGCAGCGAAGGCAGTCCTGAGAGGAAAATACATTGCAATCCAGGCCTATCTCAAGAAACAAGAAAAATCCCAAATACAAAATCTAACAGCACACCTAAAGGAAATAGAAGCAGAACAGCAAAGGCAGCCTACACCCAGCAGAAGAAGAGAAATAATAAAGATCAGAGCAGAAATAAACAATATAGAATCTAAAAAAACTGTAGAGCAGATCAACGAAACCAAGAGTTGGTTTTTTGAAAAAATAAACAAAATTGACAAACCTCTAGCCAGGCTTCTCAAAAAGAAAAGGGAGATGACCCAAATAGATAAAATCATGAATGAAAATGGAATGATTACAACCAATCCCTCAGAGATACAAACAATTATCAGGGAATACTATGAAAAATTATATGCCAGCAAATTGGACAACCTGGAAGAAATGGACAAATTTCTAAACACCCACACTCTTCCAAAACTCAATCAGGAGGAAATAGAAAGCTTGAACAGACCCATAACCAGCGAAGAAATTGAATCGGTTATCAAAAATCTCCCAACAAATAAGAGTCCAGGACCAGATGGCTTCCCAGGGGAGTTCTTCCAGACGTTTAAAGCAGAGATAATACCTATCCTTCTCAAGCTATTCCAAGAAATAGAAAGGGAAGGAAAACTTCCAGACTCATTCTATGAAGCCAGTATTACTTTGATTCCTAAACCAGACAGAGACCCAGTAAAAAAAGAGAACTACAGGCCAATATCTCTGATGAATATGGATGCAAAAATTCTTAATAAGATACTAGCAAATCGAATTCAACAGCATATAAAAAGAATTATTCACCATGATCAAGTGGGATTCATTCCTGGGATGCAGGGCTGGTTCAACATTCGCAAATCGATCAACGTGATACATCACATTAACAAAAAAAAAGAGAAGAACCATATGATCCTGTCAATCGATGCAGAAAAGGCCTTTGACAAAATCCAGCACCCTTTCTTAATAAAAACCCTTGAGAAAGTCGGGATAGAAGGAACATACTTAAAGATCATAAAGGCCATTTATGAAAAGCCCACAGCTAACATCATCCTCAACGGGGAAAAACTGAGAGCTTTTTCCCTGAGATCAGGAACACGACAGGGATGCCCACTGTCACCGCTGCTGTTTAATATAGTGCTGGAAGTTCTAGCATCAGCAATCAGACAACAAAAGGAAATCAAAGGCATCAAAATTGGCAAAGATGAAGTCAAGCTTTCGCTTTTTGCAGATGACATGATATTATACATGGAAAATCCGATAGACTCCACCAAAAGTCTGCTAGAACTGATACATGAATTCAGCAAAGTTGCAGGATACAAAATCAATGTGCAGAAATCAGTTGCATTCTTATACACTAACAATGAAGCAACAGAAAGACAAATGAAGAAACTGATCCCATTCACAATTGCACCAAGAAGCATAAAATACCTAGGAATAAATCTAACCAAAGATGTAAAAGATCTGTATGCTGAAAACTATAGAAAGCTTATGCAGGTAATTGAAGAAGATATAAAGAAATGGAAAGACATTCCCTGCTCATGGATTGGAAGAATAAATATTGTCAAAATGTCAATACTACCCAAAGCTATCTACACATTCAATGCAATTCCAATCAAAATTGCACCAGCATTCTTCTCGAAACTAGAACAAGCAATCCTAAAATTCATATGGAACCACAAAAGGCCCCGAATAGCCAAAGTCATTTTGAAGAAGACCAAAGCAGGAGGCATCACAATCCCAGACTTTAGCCTCTACTACAAAGCTGTCATCATCAAGACAGCATGGTATTGGCATAAAAACAGACACATAGACCAATGGAATAGAATAGAAACCCCAGAACTAGACCCACAAACGTATGGCCAACTCATCTTTGACAAAGCAGGAAAGAACATCCAATGGAAAAAAGACAGTCTCTTTAACAAATGGTGCTGGGAGAACTGGACAGCAACATGCAGAAGGTTGAAACTAGACCACTTTCTCACACCATTCACAAAAATAAACTCAAAATGGATAAAGGACCTGAATGTGAGACAGGAAACCATCAAAACCTTAGAGGAGAAAGCAGGAAAAGACCTCTCTGACCTCAGCCGTAGCAATCTCTTACTCGGCACATCCCCAAAGGCAAGGGAATTAAAAGCAAAAGTGAATTACTGGGACCTTATGAAGATAAAAAGCTTCTGCACAGCAAAGGAAACAACCAACAAAACTAAAAGGCAACCAACGGAATGGGAAAAGATATTTGCAAATGACACATCGGACAAAGGGCTAGTATCCAAAATCTATAAAGAGCTCATCAAACTCCACACCAGAAAAACAAATAACCCAGTGAAGAAATGGGCAGAAAACATGAATAGACACTTCTCTAAAGAAGACATCCGGATGGCCAACAGGCACATGAAAAGATGTTCAACGTCGCTCCTTATCAGGGAAATACAAATCAAAACCACACTCAGATACCACCTCACGCCAGTCAGAGTGGCCAAAATGAAGAAATCAGGAGACTATAGATGCTGGAGAGGATGTGGAGAAACGGGAACCCTCTTGCACTGTTGGTGGGAATGCAAATTGGTGCAGCCGCTCTGGAAAACAGTATGGAGGTTCCTCAGAAAATTAAAAATAGACCTACCCTATGACCCAGCAATAGCACTGCTAGGAATTTATCCAAGGGATACAGGAGTACTGATGCATAGGGGCACCTGTACCCCAATGTTTATAGCGGCACTCTCAACAATAGCCAAATTATGGAAAGAGCCTAAATGTCCATCAACTGATGAATGGATAAAGAAATTGTGGTTTATATACACAATGGAATACTACGTGGCAATGAGAAAAAATGAAATATGGCCTTTTGTAGCAACATGGATGGAACTGGAGAGTGTGATGCTAAGTGAAATAAGCCATACAGAGAAAGACAGATACCATATGGTTTCACTCTTATGTGGATCCTGAGAAACATAACAGAAACCCATGGGGGAGGGGAAGGAAAAAAAAAAAAAAAAGAGGTTAGAGTGGGAGAGAGCCAAAGCATTAGAGACTGTTAAAAACTGAGAACAAACTGAGGGTTGATGGGGGGTGGGAGGGAGGGCAGGGTGGGAGGGAGGGCAGGGTGGGTGATGGGTATTGAGGAGGGCACCTTTTGGGATGAGCACTGGGTGTTGTATGGAAACCAATTTGACAGTAAATTTCATATATTAAAAAAAAAAAAGATTGATTGTTTTCAAGTACTAAAACTCTTATAAACCACATGACTGTAAATATAGTGTAAATATTGAAACTCCAGCCCAGTTACGCAGTTAAATTGAAAGAATTACATATATCTAAGTACATTTATGCTTAACCATCCTACTCTTTATTTCTGCTGAGGTCATGATCTCTCGGTAGTGAGAATGCTGAGAAACAGAGGAAGTTCAAAGGCGCACCCTTGTGTCTTGGTGCGGGTGACATGGAGGGGGCTATTGTGGGACCCCATGTTTTCCTAGGTGTCCCCAGTCCAAGAATATTACAACCCTCCCTCATTCCCCTGCACAAACCGGGCTGGGCGAGGAAGTTCTGGCTGCCACAACTTCCTGTGAGATTTGGCTCAAGATCTCTACAGATTTGACCTAAGATCTCATGAGATTTGCCCCTAGATATCATGACATCTATCAACAGGACAGAGCTGGCCATTTGCTTTGAGATTAGAAGAAACACAGGCTGCCCTGAAGGTTCCACAGCCTGGGAGAATCAATGAGGGCTTATTGTGTGTTCAGAGGAGCCAGGTCCTGTGCACTTTCCTTTCCCCCACACCTCCTCACCTCCTGTTTCAATCCCTTCTAGCTTCACAGAAATAAAGGGCCACCAGGCCAAGTCTTCCATATTTTAGTGGTAGTTCTTACCCCCGCTGCTCTTAGAATGCTGGATAAGTTGGAAAGTATGAGCCAGGGACCTCATATCCTTATGGTGATGGCCTTGGGTTGTTTGTGGGACCCTGGGTGTTGGTAGCAGTCCACAAACCAGGAGTGTCCCAACCCTGCCAATTTAAGCTGCACAAAGGTGACTACACTAAGGAGTTCTCCTGCCTGCCCCCTTCTGGCTATATTTGGCCTGACATCTCGTGAGATTTGGCCTGGAGATCTCGTAAGATTTGTCAACAGAGCAGAGGTGGCTGCATCTTTTTGAGTCAGGACAGACACAGACTGCACTAAGTGTCCATGGTCTAGGAAAGCGCTCAGGGATACTTTTTCTGTGTTCACAGGAGTCAATTTCTGTGCACTGTGCTTCACCCCACTCCTCCTTCTCTCCTGTGTCTTGCGCCTCTAGTTTACTGGGAATAACGGGCCAGTCTGGTCCATCAGTCCCTGTTTCTGTGACCAGGTGTTTCACCCACCACATCTAGGATGCTGAGACAGACTGGATATGAACACGACCCCTCGTGTCTTGGTGCTGGTGACATGGCAGGGTCTATTGTGGGACCACAGGTTTTCCAAGGTGTCCCCAACCCAGGCATATCACAACTCTACTATTTTATCCTGCACAAAAGAGTTTATGCTACCTAGTTCCTGCTCCTGCCAAGTTCCAGGAGGTTGGAAGAGATCTTGCCAAATTTGGCCATAGATCTCATGAGATCTGCCCCTAGATCACAGGAGACTTGTCAACAAGGACAAGGTGGCTGTGTTCTCTGGTTGCAGGAGAGACACAGAATACCCTGAAGTTTCTGCACCCTGGGAGGTGCAATGGCAGGCTGCCTGTGTGTTCAGAAGAGGTGGCTCCTATGCACTTTCTTTCTCTCTGTACCTCCTGATCTCCTGTTTGTATCACCTCTAGTTTAACATGAACAATATGAAGTCCAGCTGTTACAGCAAATACTCAGTGCCCAGAAAGGGACAAGCCACAGAACTCGGGGAATCGGAAAAAAACTGTTTATTGTACACGCATGATGCCCCAGTGGAGTCACCTCCAAACGCTGATCCCTGTACCTTGGCATTCTCCTGCTTATCTGGCTGTGATGCTAGGCAGTTGAGAGACAATAGAAAAATAGAAGGGTCCTTATCAGTGGTGCTACATGGATAGTTGGTGGAGGCAGGAGGCAAACAAGATTACAGAAGCCAAAAGAATTCATGGGGAGCATATGGCTTCAGGCATCTGGCTGGCCCCTTTTATCTTGTTGTTGTTGTTTTTTTTCCTTTTTATGTTGTTGTTGTTGTTGTTGTTGTTGTTTTTCCTAGCTTTTTTTCTCACAGCCATTCTTTCCTAGGTCAGTGGTCCTTGTTACCTCCACAGCTCCTAGAATGCTGGGAGGGATGGGGAGTACTAGTAGAGACACTTTATGGCATTTTGATGTTGGAGTCTGAAGACATTTGTAGGACCCCAGGTGTTCCTAGGTGTCCCCAATCCATGAATGTCCCTGTCCTGCCCAAACCAGACTAGGTTAGTGAGTTCCCACTCCTCCTGAGTTCATGTGAGATTTGTCCCGAGATCTCCTGTGAGGTGCAGTATGATTTCGCATGATTTGGCCTTATATCTCCAGAGAATTGTCTGTAGATCACGGGATACTTGTGAACAGGGGACTGTGGCTTCGTTTTACGGACTCAAGATAGACACAGTCTATGCTCAAATGTCCAATGTCTGGGACAGCTCTCAGGTAGCCTCTTTGTGTGATCACAGAAGCCACTTTCTGTGCATGTTGTTTCTCCCTTCCCCTCCTGCCCTCAGGTTTCTCTGTCCTGTAGTTCAGTTGACAAAGGGGCCTCCGGTGCCTCCCATTTGTTCTTATTTCATTGGTCCGTATTTAGCTCTAGTGTACCTAAAGGCTGGGAGCGGCAGAAAGTATGAGCGAGGCCCTTCGTGTGAATTGTTTATGGTGTCTGTTGGCTTTTGTACAACCCTGGATGTCGCAGCAGTCCCCATCCAAAAATGTCCCAGCCCTGGCAGTGTGCCTTGCAGGTACCAGGAAAGACCAGGGAGTTCCTCCTGCTGCCAATTTCCTGTAAGATGTGACTCAAGATCTGGTGAGCTTTGGACACACGTGTTCTGAGATATGACCTTAGATCTCAGGAGATTTCCCCCTTTATCAAGCACTATTAGTCAACAGGGAAGAGTGGCTGTGAATTCAGGGGCAGGATGACACAGACTGCACTGAAATGTCCAAAGCCTGGGAAAGTTCTCAGGGACTTGGTTCATTTTTCAATCATCTATATCCGTCAATGACCACCCTGGGAGCCTCCTATTCCTATTGTAACAGATTACCACAAACTTAGTTTCTTCAAACTACACCAACTTATTCTTACCATCTGAACATGAAAAGTCCACAATGAGTCTCACTGCACTAAATTCAACATGGCAGCAGGGCTGTGTTTCTTTCTGGAGGCTCCATGGAAGAATCTGTTTGTTGTCCCTTCCAGCTTCTAGAAGATGCCCACATTGTCAGCTCAGAGCCCGTTCCATCTCCAAAGCCGGCCATGTCTGATCAGTTACACTCACATCACATTATCTTGACACTGACTCTCCCTCTTTCACTTACATGGACCCTTGTGATTACATTGGCCCTTCCAGGCTAATCTCAGATCAAGTTCGTTAATCTAATCACATCTACAAAGTCTCTATTGCCGTGTAAAGTAGCATATTCCCAAATTCATGGGGTGAGAATGTGGACATTTGTGGGAAGCTCTATTCTACCATAGCCACCCCCATCAGTGAACACATTTCTAAAGCATGTCAATCAATGCAATCTCCTCATTCCTGTAAATAAGCATGTTACCACACCTCAGTCTACTGCTTTTGAGTGCCAACATGTCAGCAGGTGACACCAACTCATTTATGTCCCTGACATTAACCATTTCCAGAACTCCACACTTCCCAAAAATTCTACCTAAGATCAGCAGTGTGGCCGGTTCAGAGAGACCGTGAGTGACTGACAGGGCTTGCCCTTCCTGAAGGAAGCAATACATTCAGCTCTGTGCTTGCTGCTGCAGAAATTGAGGAGAGCTTGTCATTTTTCAAAATATTTCCATATTACGTGTATACACTTACCAGAACATAACTGAATGAAAGGGAAAAGAGAAAGAAAGACTGTGCACGTGCCAGTGTTGAGGCATTTGAATTGGGGGGAGAGAAGGAGAAAATCTGTGGTGAGAGGAATCTGAGGATCCAGTGCTTTGAAGGTTCTCAGGGAACAGAGTTGTGTGCTGCAAGCAGTTTTGATGGGGGCACAGGGCTGGAGGAGTGTGTATGGACTGACTGTGTCCTGTTAAAAATTCATACATTGAACTCTAGTGTCCAGTGTGACTATATTTGCAGAAAGGCCTTTACAGAAGATATAAGGTTAAATGAAGTTAGGGGCATGGGGCCCTTGATCTAATAGGTTTCATGTCCCTGAAACAGTGAGCTGGAGCTCCCCACCTCCCACCCGAGCACAAGCACCCAGAAAAGGATACGTGAAACCCCAGGGTGAAGAGGGCCCTCTGTGAGAACAGGAATAGAGCTCTCACTCAAACAGTTAAAGATAGAACTATCCTACAACCCAACAATTACACTACTGGGTATTTACCCAAAAGATACAAAAGTACTGATTTGAAGGGGTGCATGCACCCCAAAGTTTATAGCACCACTATCAATAATAGCCAAATTATGGAAAGAGCCCAAATATCCATGGACTGATGAATGGATAAAGAAGATGTATGGGGCACCTGGGTGGCTCAGTCAGTTGAGTGTCCGACTTCGGCTCAGGTCATGATCTCACAGCTCATGAGTTCGAGCTCTGCGTTGGGCTCTGTGCTGACAGCTCAGAGCCTGGAGCCTGCTTCTGCTTCTGTGTCTCCCTCTCTCTCTGCCCCTAACCCACTCGCATTGTGTCTTTCTCTCTCTCACAAATAAAGAAACATTAAAAAAAAAAAGAAGAATATGTGGTGTATGTATATAATGGAATATTACTCAGCCATGAAAAAGAATGAAATCTTGCCATTTGCAATGATATAGATGGAACTAGAGTGTATTATGCTAAGGGAAGTAAGTCAGAGAAAGACAAATACCATATGATTTCACTCATATGTGGAGTTTAAGAAACAAATCAGAAGAACATAGGGAAAGGGAAGAAACATAAGGTAAAAACAGGGAGGGAGGCAAAACATAAGAGACTCTTAACTACAGACAACAAACTGAGTACTTCTGGAGAGGAGGTGGATGGGGAGATAGGCTAAATTGGTGATGGGCATTAAGGAGGACACTTGTTGGGATGAGCACTGTTATATAAAACTGGGATGGGGTGTTATATATAAGTAATGAATTATTAAATTCTACTCCTGAAACCAATATTACAGTATAGGTTAACTAACTAGGCTTTAAATAAAATCTTGGGGGGCGCCTGGGTGGCTCAGTCGGTTGAGCTACCGACATCAGCTCAGGTCATGATCTCACGGTTTGTGAGTTCGAGCCCCGCGTCAGGCTCTGTGCTGATGGCTCGGAGCCTGCTTCTGATTCTGTGTCTCCCTCTCTCTCTGCCCCTCCCCTACTCATGCTCTGTCTCTCTCTGTCTCAGAAATATAAATAAATAAATAAATAAATAAATAAATAAATAAAATCTTGGAACAAATATGAATGAATAAATAAAATTTTAGAGAGAGAAAAATAACATAATTAATGAATGAAAAAAATTCATTAGAGACCTTCCACACTACTCTATCAAGAAGAAAGGATCTGTGAACTCAAAGACCGGTCATTTGACATATTTCAATCAGAAGAAAAAAGAGTGAATTAAAGTGAAGAAACCCTATAGGATTTATAGCACTCTATCAAGTGAATCAATATATGCATTATGGGACCTTGAGAAGGAGAAAAGTAAAAAAGGAAGGGGTAGAAAGTTTGTTTAAAGAAATAATGGTTGAAAATTTCCCAGATCTTGGGAGGTATATAGCTATCCAGGCTCCTTAAGCTCAAAGTTTCCCAACAGGATCAACCCAAAGATTACATCAAGACACATTATAATTAAATTATCAAAATCCAAAGCCAAAGAGACAATTTTAAGTCAGCAAGAGAAAAAAGACTTGTCACATACAAAGGAACCACCATAAGACTATAAGCAGGTTTCTCAGCAGAAACTGTGTAAGCCAGAAAAGAGTGGGATAATATATTCAAAGTGCTGAAAGAAAAGAAATGCCAATCAAGAATATATTAACCAGCAAAGCCGTCCTCCAGAAATGAAGGTGAGATAAAGACTTTCTCAAACAAACAGAAGCTAAAGGAGATTACCACCACTGACGTGTTTTGCAAGAAATACTAAAGGGAGCGTCTCAAGTTGTAATGAGTGAATACTAATTAGTAACACAAAAACATGCCAGACATAAAACGTATGGTAAAAGTAAATATACGCCAAAATCATAATACTCCAAAATCATAATGCTAGTAAGTTTTAACTGTAGCATAAAAGGTTAAACACAAAAATGGTAAAAATACCCATACTTACACTAGTGTGTTAATGGATAAACAATGTAAAAACAAGTGTGACATCAATAGCACAAAATGTGTATATGGGAAGTATAAGTGTACAGATTTTATAGCAATTGCAGGTAAACTTATGACTTAAAATAGACTATAAGGTATTTCATGTAAGCCTCCAGATATACAAAAGACTAAGAGAAATGATTTTCAGAGCATAACCAAAAAAACAAAAAATCACAAAGGAAGACCACAAGAAAGGAAGAAAGGAATGAAGTACAAAAACATTTAGAAAACAACGAACAAGATGGCAAGAGAAAGTTCTTATCTATCAATAACAACTTTAAATGTAAATGGAGTAAATTCTCCAAACAAACAAACAAACAAACAAAAAAACCACAGAATGGCTGAATAGATTAAAAAAAAAAAAGACCCAACTATATGCTTCATACAAGAGATTCACTTAAGCTTTGAAGGCACACATAGACTCAAAGTAAAGGGATGGAAAAAGACATTTCATGCAAATGGTAACCAAAAGAGAGCAGGGCTGGTATATATATATATATACACACTTATATCAGACAAACTATACTTTCTATACTAAACTATACTTTCTATATTCTACTATCTCAAATAGAAAGAAGGTCATCAAATAATGATAAAAGTGTCAATTCAATGTATAACAGTTATAAATATACTAGCACTCAACATCAAAACATGTAAATGTATAAAGCAAACATTGACAGATCTGAAGGAGAAAAATATATGGCATACAATAATACTAGGCGACTCCACTCCATAATGTATAGATCACACATAAGGTATCCATAAAGAAACATCGGAAGTGAACAACACTATAGACCAAATGGACCTAACAGGCCTAGATAGAACTTCCCACCAGCAGCAGAATAGACATTATTCTCAAGTGCATATGGAACATTTTGCAAGATAGGTTCATGTTAGTTCAAGACACAAGCCTCAAGAAATTCAAGCAGGTAAAAATCATTCCAAGGTCAGACTTAAATGGAAGACCTGAAACTGCAAAATTCCTATAAGAAAATATAGGGGGAAGGCTCCTTTTTATTGGTCTTGGCAAAGATATTTTTTAATATGACACCAAGAGAAGAGCACAGGCAACAAAAGTGAAAGTAAACAAGTGGGACTATATCTAACTAAAAACAACAACAACAACAACAACAACAACAACAAACTTCTGCGCAGCAAAGGAAACAATAACATGAAAAGGCAACCTATGGGATGGCAGAAAATAGTTGCAAACCATATTATCTGGTAAGAGGTTAATATGTAAAATATACAAGGAAATCGTACAATTCAATAGCAAAGGAGCAAGTAACCCAATTTAAACATAGGCAAAGTACCTGAATAGATATTTTTCCAAAGAAGACACACTAATGGCCAACAGGTAACTGAGGAAAGGCCCAACACTAATCTTCAGGGAAAGGCAAATCAAAACCACAATAAGATGTCACCTTACACCTGTTAGGATGGCTATTATCAAAACACAAGCGACAACAACTGTTGGCAAGTATGTGAAGTAAAGGGAGCTGTGGGGCGCCTGGGTAGTTCAGTTGGTTAGGCGTCTGACTTCAGCTCAGGTCATGATCTCATGGTCCGTGGGTTCGAGTCCCATGTCGGGCTGTGTGCTGACAGCTTGGAGCCTGGAGCTTGCTTTGGATTCTGTGTCTCCGTCTCTCTGACCCTCCCCAGCTCATGCTCTGTCTCTCTCACTCTCTCTCAAAAAACAAAAACAAACAAAAAAAAAACTTAAAAAAAAAAGGGAACTGCTGTACACTGTTGGTGGGAATATAAATTGCTACACCCATTATGGAAAATGCCATGGAGTTTCCTCAAAACTTTAAAAAGAGAACTACTATGTGATCCAGCGATCTCGCTTCTGGGTATATATCCAAAAGAAATAAAATCACTGTTTTGGAAAGCTGTCTGATCCCTCATGTTCATTGCAGCATTACTCACAATAGCTAAGGAAACAACCAAAGTGTCAATGCATGAATGTATATTTACAAAGTTATATGGAAAAAATATAAATAACATTATCCCTCCTTTAAAAAGAAAGGGATTCAGCCATTTTCACAACATGAATGAACATGGAGGACATTATACTAATTGAAATAAACCAGACACATGAAAAAATATGACATTATTCCATTTATATATGGAATCTAAAAAAGTCAAACTCATAAAAGCAGAGAGTAGAACAGTAGTCATCAAGATTGGGAGAATAAGAAAATGGGGAAATATTATTCAAAGGGTACAAGTATTCAGGGCAGGATGAATAAGGTCTGGACAGCTACTGTACAGCGTGGTGACTACAGTTAATAAAACTGTATTGTAAATGTGAAATTTGCCGGGAGAGTTGATCTGAAGTGTTCTCACCACACATACAGAAAGGATAATTATGTGAGGTGACGGACACGTTAGTTAGCTTGACGGTAGTAATCTTTTCACAATGCATACATATATCGAAATATTACATTGTACACGTTAAACACATAAAACTTATTTGGCAAGTGTACCTTAGTAAAGCTGGAAACAAAAGGGAATAAAGAAAAGAGAATAAAGATAAAACTTAAAAGTGTCAGTTTTAAAAACCAGTTTTTCACACATAATAAGCAAACTAGTAACTGCTAGTTATCTCATCATCACCAGCATCTTATCTATTTGTTTGTAGATTTATTTTTAGTTTCAAGTTTTTATTTAAATTCCAGTTGGTTAACATATAGTGTAATCTTAGTTGCAAGAGTACACTTCAGTGATTCATCACTTACATATAACACCCAATGCTCATCAAAACAAGTACCCTCCTTAATGCCCATCACCCATCTAACCCATCCCCCCATTCAACTCCCCTCCAGCAACCCTCACTTTGTTCTCTATAAGGAGTCTGTTCATCAGTCAAGGGACATGTGGGCTCTTTCTATAATTTGGCTATTATTGATAATGCTGCTTTAAGCATCGGGATACATGTATCCCTTCAAATCCATATGTTTGTATCCTTTGGGTAAATACCTAGTAGTGCAATTGCTAGATCATTGGGTAATCCTATTTTTAACTTTTTGAGGAAATTCCATACTGTATTCCAGAGTGGCTGCAGCAGTTTGCATTCCCACCAAGAGTGTAAATGTGTTCCCATTTCTCTGCATCCTCACCAACATCTGTTGTTACCTGTGCTGTTAATTTGAGACATTCTGACAGGTGTGTCGTGATACCTCATTGAAGTTTTGTTTTCTTTCATTTTGTTTTTAAGTAGGCTCCACACCCAGCATGAAATGCAATGTGGAGCTTGAACTCACCACGATATCAAGAACTGAGCTGAGATCAAGGGTCAGATTTTTTCTCTGTGCAGTCATCACAGAGCCTGGGTATCCTATGCCCCCATCTCTGCCGCACCCCCACAAGAAAGAAATGCTTGTTCTAAATCTCAACCATGGATGCTCTGCGATGCACAGGTATACAGCTTCCAAGTGGCCTTTCCCACAACAGCTCACTTTGGCCTTTGCCATTGCTTCAAGTTCAGACCCTTTCCAACACCCCCATGGCTTACTTTAATAAAAATCAAAACAAAACAAAGAAAAAGAAAGATATCTCACCACAGTTGCCCCAGACTATTTCCACTAAACCTAAAAAATATCTGCACCTTCCCTCCTACCCACCTCCTCATTTCCCAACTCAAACCACATTCTCTCCCCTGAGGCTAACCTCTATATCCAGCTCCTGTTTCCATTCCCCCCTCCATCTGCTAAGCTTTTCTGCACCAAGGTCCTCTAGGTTAAGGTCTAAGAGGTTCACAGACCACAAAGAGGCAATTAACATACCTGAGCTAGGAGGTCCTCAAAGTGGTTTGCCCAGGTCTGGCACTTAACTCATACCTGAGGGAACAGTCAGCATCCTCTTCCCAGACATCAATCACCTAAGCCTCTTCAAGTATGGTGGGATTTCAAATGGCAAAGCAAGAGAGGAGGGAAACAAGCAGACATCATGTGGTACTCTCAGGGACCTGCAGCATCCAGGTTAGTCCCTGACTAAAGACTGCCAAGTCATCATCCCCTCAGAGACACTGTGCATCTGTTAAGAAATAAACATGCCAGAGGGCCTGCCTAGAGACAAGTTCACAATATGTTGATCCAGCCTACACAAAGAGTTAAGTTTCAAATGGGGGACATTCCCATGGCCTCCCACAACACTAAGGCACTTCTCCTTTTACAAGTGAACCAACTGAATCAATGAGAGCTTAAGTAATTTCCTCAAAGACTCCCAGCCAATGCACACAAAGTGGAGATTCTACAACACATGGTCATGTCATCATCTGCTAACATACATATATTCATGTCCCCTCAAAATCCTAATGCTTGATGTGATGGTATTAGCAGGTGGGACCTCTGGAAGGTGAGTAGGTCATGAGGCCCTCATGAATGGGATTAGTGCTCTTATAAAAGAGATGCCACAGAGACCCCTTGCTCCTTCTACCAAGTGAGGACACAGTGTTTGGCTATGAATCCGGAAGATGGCCCTCATAGGACTCAACCATGCTGGAGCCTTGATCTTAGACTTCCCAGCCTCCAGAGCCATAAGAAATAAGTTTCTGTGGTCTATTTTGTTAGAGCAGCCCAAATGGACTGAGACACTACCCAAACAGATGTTGACAAGTTTAACAAGATGAGATGAAGATTGTTAATGTGAAATAGAATTACAATAAATACATTGACCTCAATTTCAGGGTTTTTTTTTAACGTTTTATTTTTGAGAGAGAGAGACAGACAGATGGACAGAGCATGAACAGGGGAGGGGCAGAGAGAGAGGGAGACACAGAATCTGAAGCATGCTCCAGGCCCAGCACAGAACCCAACTCAGTGATCCAACACACAAACCGCGATATCATGACCTGAGTCAAAGTCAAACGCTCAACTGACTGAACCACCTAGGCATCCCATTTACAGTTTTCAAAAAATATAAATTACAGTATGCATCTCCACAACTGTTGTGAGGATTTGCGGGTTACCAGGAGCCCTTGTCAAAAGATTTTAATGTCACTGAAAACTCAATGTGAATCTCTTGGCTTATCTTATCTGCATATGACAAGGACCACAGGAAGGTTGTGATAGAGCTAGTCAGATCACACCTATAGAACAGAGTGTCCTGAATATTCAAGTAAGACACAATGGGGAAGACATAGGAGGCAAGCCAAGGGCTTCATAACAAAATATACTTACCACTGAACTCATTCTTTTTTAGTAGTGCACCAACAACCCAGCCCACTTAACTAAAGCAGCTCTAGAATCAATCTCTGGCAACAGGATCATAGGAAAGTACAACACAAATACCACACAAATGGACACAAAATGATCTTGCAGATCTCACAAAGATGTAGTACCTCATGAAGCCTAGTAAATGGACAAAGAATCTGGCAATTCAGCCAGAATAATGACCCAATACATGCTCAAAGGAGAATGGTAGGAAGAAAAAAGACCAAGAGAAGCTAAAAGAGGGCAATGAAGGTAGAGGGTTCATATATATATATATATATATATATATATATATATATATATATAGAAGCGCAATCAAGACATAGGCAAATCAGAACCCTAGAAGTGCCCCGCTGATGACCATAAAATTGACCAGATTCTTCTAGTGTCTTCGGAATAGTTGTTTTGCTTTGTTTTCAAGACATGGATTTTTTCCCTCCAAGGGCTGATTTGGATTGCAGAAATCTCATCCAAGGTGCAGTTGTGGAGGAACTCAAGAGAGGGATGAGGTGTGCCTGGAACCCCGTTCACCTCCTGCTGTGAACTCTCAGCTGGGTCTAAAGGGGAAGGTGGGATGGTATCCCTTAGACCTGCCCTTGCCTCAATCCTGGGATCCTTGTACGCCTCTCTCAAGAGGCACGAGGGGTGCCATGGTCCTGCTTTCAGAACCCACAGTGTAGAAGCAGGCACCCAGATGTTCAGTACGTGGAAATTTTGAAGGCAGGTGTCATCTTGAATGCACAGGGCTTCCTGACTTTTGGTCACCCTTCCCCCAACATTGGCCTATGGCCTGTTGTGCCCAGGCCTGAGGGGGAAGGGTTGGGGGGCAGGTGGCCATGAATGTTGCACTCTCCAGGATCTGATCAAACAGGGAGAAAGATTAGTGGTTCTCTTGCTGGTGGAAAGTTTTCCCTCATCTTCCCCTCAGGCTGACACAGCCTTTCCTGTGTTGGCCTGTGTAAAAGAAGACTTCAAGGCGGAGCCAAGCAAAACTAGATTAGCAGAGTACCTGTGCCTGACCAAATGGAACTGGTGGCTGTGAGCAGATACACGTGTTGGAACAGACTGTCTTCTCCCTCAGGCCACGGTGCCGTTGGCCTGTGCATGTTCTTCCCACCTGAGTTTTCGTTTGCGAGATTACCTTCACTAAGCACGCTCCGGCTATCTGCAAAGAGCTCCTTATCTGCTTGGTGAACTCACCTTTCATGGACTTTGAGGTCCTCTTCTGCTGCACTGGCTTGGCATCTATGTAAGAGCCTCCAGGCCCTCAAACCTAGAGGCTGCACTGAATCCTTGCTTCTATAAGTTATTATTATTATTTTTTACTATTGCCCGAAGTGTCTCCTCTGCTGCTCCCATGAAAGGAAGGTTTTGGCCCTCAAAAAAGCAGAATGGGAGAGGGGCTCTCATCTTCAGCTTCTTTTCCTCCCACAGGAACATCCTCTATAATTCCATATACCCCAACATGCCCTGATTCTGGGGATTCTTTCCTTTTCAACTGTGTCTCCCAAGACTAAGCCCAGGTCTCTCAACAGCAGTCAAATACATGTCTTGTGGTTCTGAAGAGTCAGAAGCACAGAAATTTCCCAAGAGAAAAAGAAGAGCATGCCATGTGGGGTCAAGGAGTCACCCTGCAAAATCTGGATCCAGATTTCCCAGGTCATTCTAGGTTGATATTTGAGGTCAAACTTGATCAAAAGAAAATCCAAGAAGATCTTTGGTCTAGGTCATTCCTACATGTAATAAATTGTGCTATGAAATCATCAACCAGGTGAGAAGTCATAGGTCAGTCATACCTGGCTGTCTCCATTGGTAGAGCATGTGACTCTTGATCTTGGGGTCAGTGAGTTCAAGCCCCACATTGGGCATAGAACTAACTTAAAAAATGTAAATTCACAGATCGTTTTTCACAAGGGTGAAGTGGACTGTGAGTGCCAGTTCTGGAATATAGACAAAACTGAGTTAGATTCTGGAAATGCCCAGGTAGGATAAGATGCTGAGACCGATGACTGAGTGACACCCACATTAGTCAGCTTGGGCTGCCTTCACAGAATACCACATACTGCATGGATTTAAGAGATAGGTGTTTTCTCTCAATTCTGG
Source organism: Panthera tigris (assembly GCF_018350195.1). Taxonomy (NCBI): domain Eukaryota; kingdom Metazoa; phylum Chordata; class Mammalia; order Carnivora; family Felidae; genus Panthera; species Panthera tigris. Next base: position 88,482,434 of record NC_056660.1, on the reverse strand, counting down.
AGGCTGGAAATCTAAGATCAAGACTGGAAGTTCTCAGCAATTCATGTTTGAGTGAGAGCTCTATTCCTGTCCTCACAGAGGGTCCATGACCAACTCATCCAGCATTCTAAGAGCAGCGGGGATAACAACCACCACGAAAATACGGAAGACTTCGCCTGGTGGCCCTTTATTTCTGTGGAGCTAGAGGGGATTGAAATAGGAGGTGAGGAGGTGTGGGGGAAAGGAAAGTGCACAGGACCTGGCTCCTCTGAACACACAATAAGCCCTCATTGATTCTCCCAGGCTGTGGAACCTTCAGGGCAGTCTGTGTTTCTTCTAATGTCAGGGCAAATGGCTAACTCTGTCCTGATGATAGATGTCATGATATCTAGGGGCAAATCTCATGAGATCTTAGGTCAAATCTGTAGAGATCTTGGGCCAAATCTCACAGGAAGTTGCGGCAGCCAGAACTTCCTTGCCTAGCCCGGTTTGTGCAGGGGAATTAGGTAGAGTTGTAATATTCCTGGACTGGGAACACTTAGGAAAACATGGGGTCCCACAATAGCTCTCTCCATGTCACCAGCACCAAGAGACAAGGGGTTTTCTTCAAACTTCCTCTGTCTCTCAGCATTCTCAATACCGAGAGATCATGACCTCATCGGAAATAAAGAGTGGGGTGATTAAGCGTAAGTGTACATAATATATGTGATTCTTTCAATTTAATTGGCTAACTGGGCTGAAGTTTTAATATCTACCCTACACTTACAGCCATGTGGTGTATAGGAGTTTTCCTACTTCAAAACAGTCAATCTCAAGAGGGACTACATTGATTTATCAACCACCAGCCTTTTTATTCGCAGTCATATATCTTAATACTATATGTCTGCAAGCTCACTAATTATTATTGTTAACTTATTGTTTTACTAATTTTTATTTTTAGAAGGCAATGATAATTCACTGTTTAAAATATTCATATATATTAGTAAACATTAATTTTCATGTATATATATTCATATTCAAATATATACTATTTATATGAATATATACATTTATATACACACGCACACATATATCATTACTCTTCTTTTTTCCTTCATGTAATCTGTAATTCAGGTAGAATATTTTCCTTCAGTCATAGGAATTACCTTTTGTATATTTTGTGGTGCAGATCTAATGATACTGTTTCTATGCCTGTGGGACATATTTTCTCATAGATCATTACTTAAATTCCTTGCCTTTAAAACAAAGAAAGAACATTGGGGTGGAGGAGAGAGGAAAATGGAGGCTGAGCACTGAGTAGGGTACTTGTTGGGACGTGTACTGGGTGTTGTATGTACATGATGAACCACCAGGAAACTACCCCCAAAACCAAGAGCACACTGTATATGCACTATGTGTTAGCCAATTTGACAATAAATTATATTAAAAACAGGCAAGGAATGAGTGTAAAGATGGACATTTTAGACAAACCAGACCTGGCCAATAACATCCTCCCATGTGCATGTCTCTGTTCTCGTACTACATGTGTTGATAGTTGCAAATTACGTGATATCCTAGGGAGGGAGAAGGGACAAAATGGAGGAACTCGGGGTTCCTGAGTGACCACATGAAGTAGTTTAACTCCAACCTGAACACACACCCAGAATTGTCATGGGGGGAACCTATGGGGACATGCTAGAGAAATTTTGGGGAGTTCTCTAGTAATCCAGCATAACCTAATATACCTACAAAATGGTAACCTACAAGTTAACTTCGATATCAGTCTAGTTCCCTTAAAAATGGCTGTTTCAGTCAGTAGTACAAGAGGCTCTTGATCTTGGAGTCTTGCTTTTGCACCCCATGTTAGGAGTACAGTTGACTCAAAATCAGTAAAATAAGTATTGAAAAATGACCCAAGTAAATTAGGCTATAATGACTGAGCTGCTAAATGGTAGGATGGATCCCCTTACCTCTTCATTCAGCCACTGGAATGAATATCTGAGCATTCAGATAGTGCCAGTGCTGATAAGGCAGCCAGGTCTTCCCTCCAGGAGCTGAAGGTCTAGATAGGAAGATGGAAAGAACATGAAACAAAAATGGGAATGACATGAGCAATGACTCCATAGAAAAAAATCGAGGTGCTACAACTGGGTCCTGAGCTCCACTAGGTGTGGGTCTGACAAGTCTGTGCTGAGGAAACATTAATATTTCCTGCAGCAGTGCAAGAACGAGTCAGCCTTGCACAAATCCGAGTATATGTAGCCTGGCAGAAGGCACAGTGGTGCAGACACTCGGAGGCAGAGGTCGGTGTTGTCAGAGTGGACATTTGAAAGGAGACCAGGGAGACCGGAGTGGGGGAGGACAGCAGAGAGAGAGGGTAAGGAGGGCCAGGGCCTGGGGCAGGAGGACATTTTCAGTACTCTGCTACTAGTGCTGTGTGACAATATTCCCCCACTGTTAGTGGCTTTCCCATAAACATTTACTGTCTCACAGTCTCGGGGGACCAGGAATTCAGCAATGCTCATCTGGTGGCTCCTGACAGAGCCTCTCAGGAGTTTGGGGCTGCTGTCAGCACTGAGGCAGGACCTGCTTCACTCAACCCCTGAGCTCACTTCAGGGTATGGCAGAATTCATATCCTGTCTGTTGTCTCTCAGGGCTAGGCTATGTGTACCTGTCTGTGTCATTATTCAACACAGGGGTTTGTTCCCCGGTGTGAGGATCTGAGAGACAACACAGGTCAGAGTGAGCCAAGGCTGTGCATGGACATTTTACCACCAAAACTTGGAGGGGGCTTTGGGTTACATTGACATCTTCTGTGGAACAAAAGTGAATCACTAAGTCTAGACCACACTCCTGAAAGGGGGTTACACAAGGATGTGTCCACAGGATGTGGGGATCCCAGGGAGTCACTGAGGGGAGGATAAATGAAGACCCTGACAGGATCAATGCCTTGCCCAGAATACAGGCTGGTAAAAAGAACCAAGCATGAACCCAACTCCATGTCCTCAAGGTGGGGTCCTTGACTTGGTGCAGGTTTTCTGAGGGGGCTCTGGAAAAGGTTGTGTTAGCATAACTGTGTGCAGACATGGAGGTGGCGTGGGGGTGAGGTTGAAGAGGAGTGTAACAGGAGACATTCCAGCATGTTCTTCTCTGAGGAGGACCCCAGGCCACGGCAACCCACTGAGTGCCACCCTGTCCCCATTGTACCCAGTGGGAAGGGAGGGAATGGCTCCTGGCACACAACTGGCAAATCTGAGGTAAAAGTGAGTTGTGACCTTCTAGGCCACAGCTCCAATCCCTTCTGTAGGGTTTGCTTTGGAATTTAGAGAGCGTATACTCTTGGGAAGGTTTTGGCCATCCCTTTCTGGGGGGGTTGTTGTCTTTTGGGCATCCAGAAAGTGAGCTCCAGTCAACACCCCATACACACACACACGCAAACACACGCACGCACTCACAAACACACACCAGTAAGGACTGTAGGGTGATACCTGACGAACAGCAGAATCAGAGGAGGTAAAGAGATGAAGTAAATGCGGTTGGATGAATTTCCTACACCACTCCTCCAATTTCATAGGTATCATCTCACATATATCTGAGGACATCCTGAGGAAGTACATGCTAGAATAATCTCCATTGTGCAGGAAAGACACAGACCACCCTTGAGACACACAATCGCTTATCTGGGGTCAGATACGGAAGAATGAGGAGTTGTGTCTGAACCCAGACATGTCTCAAAGCCGGGAACATGGCTGCACCCAGACCTTCGCAGGGGGCTGTGGAGAGGGGTACATTGGTATAACTGTGTACACATGTGACACTTCATGGAGGAAGGGGATGAGCAGTCAGCAAACCAGAGCACTATTTCATAGGTGTTATCGCAGGAGGGGACTCAGAGGATCCTAGGCAGTGAAGTCACTTCCTTGATCAGAGACCATAACAGAACATGGAACCCCTGTAACCAGGCAACCATGTTCTAGTAAGGTTCAATACCAGGCTCATCTAGTCACAGACAGTGACAGTTAGAGATGTTCTCTTGTTGTTACTCGACTTACAGGGGCGCTGGTTTCCAGAAACCCCAGTGTGCAGGATTATTCGGACATTGGAAGTTTCCTTAACCCACGCTCACGATGCCTCAGGCTCTTTTTCAGGAGGTCCTGTAAGGTACATAGAGCAGCCTAGAGCAGACCAGTTCAAGTCAGGCCACTGCTCTAAGCCATCCTGGGCAGCCCCAACCCCTCCTGTTCATTTGCAGGGAAAGCAGGACATGTGGGGAGGTCCTGTTCTGGACTGGAAGAGGTTGGATGGCAGTGGACAACCTGGTGGTTCCATCATGGCCACCATGATGGGAAGGAGGGAAAAGAGATCCCTGTGGTGCCTCTAACCTGTCCCAGAGTTAATCAAAGGCCCTGAAGATGTGTTGCTTTTTCCTTTTTGGTGGAGGTCTGTGCACACTGTGGTGTTGTATGTCTGGAATGGAGTCACAAGTGTCTGAGGACAAGTAAAGGCTGTCAGACAGGGCTCTAAGGCCTCCTGCCTGGCTGCTGGGCATTGTCTTTATAGAGATGCACTGCAGAGATGGGGCAGGAGCTGAATGATGAGAGCCCCTGCTCTACTTCTCTGAAGGACAGGAGGAAGCCCTGTGCTGCCAACAGGATGAAGTTCTGGCTCAGGGTGAGTGCAGGGACCAGGGAGACCCAAAACCCAGGGCCCAGAGGCAGCGAAAGGATCCCAGGGCACAGAAGCCACACTGCTACTCCCCTGGACTCCCTCATAGACTCCTGTCCCCAGATGAACCTGGAACCCGATCTCCTCCCCAAACATGTTCTCATGGCCCAGCCCTTGCCATGGCCAGACAAAAAGTCACTCTCCACATGTCTGTAGGAATATCAGAAAAGAGACCTGAAACCATTTCACGTCCCCTTCTGTCTAGAGCATGTGTGCACTATTGTACATATTTTCCCACCTCCTCTTTCCAAGTGTTCCTGTTGGCCTGGGCATCCTTCCATACCTTCTCCACATCTGGCACATGATCATGATGAACAGGGATATTTTCCAAAAGGGACTTGCAGTTCATGATATTATGTTGTTGCCCTTCAGTTTGGTTGCCAAGGAAAACATCCCTGGAGCCCCTCCAGATCAGGAACAGGGGCCTTACTGCCTAGACAACATTCCAGAAGGGATACTGGTTACCACACCCATTCAGCCCTTCACAGTTGTGGTGATTTCACATGATTCTCTTCTTTTGCCATGTCACAGTGCTGCACTGAGCATCCTACATGTCCTATTATCCTGATTCCAACCCCATCCCAGGAAATGCCTCTGTTTTCTGATCTCTAGAATGGAGTGTGTTGTTGGTAATCACAGGGACGATACTGTTAATGCGGGGAGGTGCTGTCCATACTCCTCTAACAATCTGACCTCAGATCCTAATGTGTTCAGTCATTCCCCACCTCAAATTCTCATGTGAATGCCAAGATCCTTTTTCCTACTGTGGGCACCCAGGTCTCACTCTTGCCACAAGTCACTCAGGGCTGGAGGTTTTGGTCTGCATTCTGGACCCCAACCCTCCTGATGTCCATGGTGCTGTGTCTGACTTTGTGTCCCTCCTCTGTTCTACCTCAGGGTAAAAAGGCCGCACCCGTGAATGAGAATGAGAACTGTGTGGAGGAGACCATCGAAGGAGGCTGGATGCTATTGGAACAGCGAGTGGAGCACCTGGTGCCTGCCTTCCTGTGGAGAGACCCCACCTGCTTCTTCACATTCTTGGGCACGTACAGAGCTTTTGCTACCACCCAACAGGTCCTGGAACTATTGTTTATGAGGTGAGCACCCTGCCCTCTGCAGCCCAGTTTGATTCAGCCCCTTAAGGCTTTGAGTCTAGGGAAATTCACCAAGCCTTCCTGAGTCTCAGTTTGTTTCTCTGATCAGGGTAGAATAATTACAGGGACACAGTGGGGCCCTGCATGGAAAGTGACCCTGGCCCTGTGGAAAGGTCTGCTGGCAGGGCTGTGTCTTCCCTGGGATATCATTGTCCTCTACCCCATAATGAGGTTTTTGCCTCATCACTCAATTTCACCAGATCTTGAGTTGGGCTGTTTTCCCATTTGAAAATGAGATGTGAGGCTCCATGTGGGGGTATGAATCCTGGGGCAAACCAGAGCAAAATACCGGGGAATAAGCATGAGGCCCAGGCCCACTCCAATATGTGTGATGGGGTGGAATGGGGCCCTAAAAATCATCAAACATACAGGAAGCCCCACTACATGCAAGCACTTCTGTAGGAGCTGACTGGGATCCAATGCACAGAGCAGACAGCACCCTCCCCTCCAGAGCTCCATTCTAGTCAGCAGTCAGTGACCCTGGATACGACAAGAGGTAGTATCCACAGGACAGCTTATATGATGCCCTTCTGGCCTCCTCCAGATATGGCTGCTTCCTTCCTGACACTGAGGAGGATGGCGGACCCTGGAAGCAGGAGAAAATGTGAGTAGGCTGAGGTCATGCTAGAAGGCCTTCCTTCTCCAAGAGGGCAGTGCCGGGACTGTGGGGGGAGGGGCTGCAGGACCCAGCATCCCACAAATCTGAGAGTCCTGTGAGAGGGCAAATGTCTGAGGGCTTCTGTTTGGAAGCAAGGAAAGGGGTCCTGTCCTGTAGGTTAGAGGATAGGCTGTGGGCACAGTGAAATAGAAAAGGGCACCAGAGGACAGAGTCAGCCCCTTAGAGAGTCCAATCCTATCCCTTCCCACTCCCATCCCTGCCTCCACCCCCACCAGGGGACCCAGATTAAAGGTTTTGGGGAGCAGCACGCTCACCACCTTATGGAACTTCAACAGTGCGTGCTTAGCAAGTGTTCAGGAGACCCAGTGAGGGTTCAAGGACCAGATATCTCCCACCCTGTGGGAGACCAGTGTCAGTGGGAGGACACCCACATGTGCACTGAGTGAATGAGGCAGCATATAGGCACAGGTCGTCACGTTTAAGGTATGAGGAGGGTCCCAGCAAGCCCAGGTAAGAGACAGAGTCCCTTTGTCCCATATTTGTTCAGATTTTCATGGAGCACTAGTGTGTGCAGTGAAGGCACTGACTCATCCTGACACCACCCCGCCACTCACGCACGGAGTTCAGTTCAAGTGGGAGGTAGGCAGGTCGACACACCAAGGAGTATGTCTGGCTTCCCCAAGAAGGACAGACTTGGCCACATCATTGGTTAATGGGTCCCAGTCAAAAAGACTTTGGCCAGCCCCTCTTCAGTGACTAAACTATCTCAAGCAGGACTCTGAAATCACAGGTGGACAAGGTGTAGGAACAGCCTCTGGACAGCCAGGAGCAGGAGGCATAGAGGCCAGGTCCAACAGGGATGTTCTGAACATCAGTGCGGGAGGAGCACCCCGTCCTGATTCTTCTGGCTACTTTTGTATCGCCAGGGCTATCTCCTCCATTTTGGGCACCTGGATGGACTACTACCCTGAGGAATTTTTCCAGCCCCAGAATTCCTCAGCCTGAAAATGCTGCTGGCATACGTGGGGCTGAACATGCAAGGCTCAGAGCTGGAGCACCGTGCCCACTTTCTCTTCTCATTGTGGAGATACCTTGAGCCCAATGAGCCAGAGTCTGTGGGTGAGGAGGACTCTGTGTGGGAGATGTGGGCATGAGGAGGGGACAGGGTATGCCACACAGTGCATGTTTCCTGAGACTGCGGTTGGGCTAGGAGGAGTGCATAGTCTCATATCACTGTTCCATTAGCCTGCCATCTGGGGAGAATTCTTCCTGGTGGGTTCTTTGACTCAGATGACAATGTCTGCGGGAGAGGTTTCCTTTATTTGGAAGGGCCATGGAATGGCAATCATGGTGATGACAGTTTCTATTCTTGAAGCTATGGCACCAGCTCCAGAGCAAGATCCAGATGTCCCTCAGGAGCTGGCCCCCGCTATCTCTGTGGTGCCCACTGCAGCTTCACAGCCCAGGCTGCCTGAAGCCACCACTCATTCTGGAGCTCAGCAATTAGAAGAAGTGGTGACCCTCCCTGCAGCGTCCCCACCAGTGGAAGTGGTAGTCCTAGCTCTGATTCACTGTCAGGAGCTGGAAGAGCCACCTGCCCCTTTGGTGGACCCACAACCTGAGCAGCCTCCAGCCCCAGCTGGCGAGGTCATGGACGGGCTGGAGCAACCACCTGCTGCAGCTGGGCAACCAGCCTCAGCTCCAGAGCAGCGGCTCATGTTGGCTGCAACCCCAAAGGATGACTGCCCTTCTGCTGTCATTGTGTTCTTTGTAATTTTTGTGGTTTGTATAGAGATATTTAATGGCCTTAGATATTTTTTTTGTAAATAAAACATAACTTCAGATAAAACTTTACTCTGATCTTTTTAAATTATACATTGACGTGACATTACGTACATTCACAGAATTATACAACCATGACCATTATGTACTCCTAGAACATTTCCATCACAGACACATGTATACTACCCATCAGCCATGGCTCAACCCTCACCCTGGTCTCTGCAACCACTGACCTCAGTTTCTGCTGCTTTAGCTCCTCTGGGGTTTTCAGGTGTGTGCAATCACACAACATGGCTTATTGTGTCTGGCTACATAACATGAGAGTGATTAGTAATTGGTTAAATATTCAATGAAACTAATATTTTTATGACACAGGAATATTCCCCAAAGAGCAAAGATTATGTGAAGCCCCCTACTTAAAATATCTTCATTATCTGGGATAAGGATCCCATTTAGAAGTTTGACTGGAGAGCCAAAAGCCACAAGAGAAATGTCTGGAGCAGAGTAATACCTTGAAGACCTTTCATTTTCCTGGATAGGCCATTTTTAAATTAGTTTAAGGTGCATATTAAACAAATATCAAATTCAAATATGAAATCTTCTCATTTACTACTGATATAGGTTTTATACAGATGTTGTTTCTTAAATAAAAAATAAAAATTTGAGTAATGACAGGCGCCAAGGTGGCACAATTGGTTGAGTGTCTGACTTGATTTTGTCTCAGGTCATGATCTCATCGTTCATGGGATCAAGCCCCAAATCAGGCTCTACACTGACAGCAGGAAGCCCTCCTCAGGATTCTCTCTCTCTCTCTCTCTCTCTCTCTCTCTCTCTCCCTCTCAAAATTAAGAATTAGGAAAAAATATTAAATAAATAAATAAATAAATAAATACAAATACAAATGAAGAAAATGATATACCCCTGTCAAGAAATATTTGCCATTAGACACGGGGTCCATCCTTCCAGTTCTTTCTCTTTGAGTGCAGCAATTTGTGTGTGTGTGTGTGTGTGTGTGTGTGTATGAGTTGTGTTACAGGTTGGGCGGGCAGGGTTCCATCAGTATGCTCTTTAGTACCTGATGTCCCCACAATGGACAGGCTCAAGTCCTGTCCCCTTCTGCATCCTCAGTGGCCACACATCATCATTTACTCTGTGTCTCTACAAGTTGAATAATTGGGCCAATTCCAATATTTTGACTCTCATACTTGTACTGAAGGGTACATGTATACCATTAATCTCTATTTCTTTAGAATGGTACAACTAGCACAATTTTTGAGACATAATTTGTACACATTTTTCAGGTGTAGCCTGCAGTTTCCAATATCTACAGACTCTTTTTTTTCAATATATGAAATTTATTGTCAAATTGGTTTCCATACAACACCCAGTGCTCATCCCAAAAGGTGCCCTCCTCAATACTATCTACAGACTCTTTATGAGGTTAAGGCCTTATTTGGGAAGGGAGCGACCCCTGGGACTGAGTGGATACCTGAGGAATTCAGAGGGCAAGCCAGCACTGAGGTCATCGGGGTACCTGGGAGTGACCCAGGGGGCAGGGAAGAGCCCACACTCCCCTCATTCTGACCTCCTGAACAGCACCCCTGCCCCAGCCTGGGTGCAGGGCCAGGCCTGGGCTTCATTCAGGCCCCATCCGATGATACACCCCAGACACTTGTGTGCCTCCTGTTCCATAGCTCTGCTTCTCAGTAGAGCAGCCAGTCCCTACTTTCAGGTCAGAGGAGGATGCAGGCTGGGCCTCTGCTTCTTGCTTGGGTAAGTAGGAGTGTAATTGCTGGATCATAGGGTCGTTCTATTTTTAACTTTTTCAGGCACCTCCATACAGTTTTCCAGAGTGGCTGTACCAGTTTGCAATCCCACCATCAGTACAAGAGACTTCCTCTTTCCCTGAATCCTCACCACACCTATTGTATCTTGTGTTGTTAATGTTAACCATTCTGATAGGGGTGAGGTGGGATCTCATCATGGCTTTGATTGGTATTTCCCTGATGATGAGTGATGTTGAGCATCTTTTCATGTGTCTTTTAGCCATCTCTATGTCTTCTTTGCAAAAATGTCTATTCATATCTTATATTTCATTTGTAAAAGATTTATTAATTTATCGTGAGACAGAGAGAGAGAGACAGAGAGAGAGAGACAGAGAGAGAGAGAGAGAGAGAGAGAGCACACACACATAGGGGAGAGACAGAGAAAGAAGAGAGAATCCTAAGCAAGCTCCATGATGTTGGCACAGAACCCGATGAAGGGCTCGATCCCATAAACCATGAGATCGTGCCCTGAGCTGAAATCAAGAGTTGGACACAGAACTGTGCTACCCAGAATGCCTCTTCTACCCATTTCTTAACTGGATTCTTTGTTTTGGGGGCATCGAGTTGTATAACTTCTTTATGTATTCTGGATAATAACCTTGATTGGATATGTCATTTGCAAATATCTTCTCCCATTCCATAGGCTGTCTTTTACTTTTGTTGATGGTTTCCTTCACTGCACAGAAGTTTTTGTTTTGTTTTTGTTTGTTGTTGTTGTTGTTGGTGGTGGTGGTGTTTTATGTTTTATCTTGAGGAATTCCCAATAGTTCATTTTTGGTTTTGTTTTCCTTGCTTATGGTGATGTGTCTGGTAAGAAGTTGCTAAGGCCAAAGACAAAGATTTTGCTGCCTGTGTTCTTCTCTAGGATTTTGATGGTTTCCTGTCTCACATTTAGGTCTTGCATCCAGTCTGGATTTCTTTTTGTGTACACTGTAAGGAAGTGGTCCAGTTTCCTTCTTCTGCATGTTGCTGTCCCGTTTTCCCAACACCATATGTTAAAGGGATGGTCCTTTTCCCATTGGCCATTCTTCCCTGCTTTGTTGAAGATTAGAAGACCATAGAGTTGTGGATCCATTTCTGGGTTTTGTATTCTGTTCCATTGATCTATGTACCTGTTTTTATGTCAGGACCATACTGTCTTGATGACTACAGCTGTGTAATATAGCTTGAAGTTAGGTCAGTCAGTCCTTTCCATACATAATTTTTTTTTTTGAAAATTTGCCTTCACATTCTCCTACAACTTTCTCTTTCATTGAGATTCGGTCCTAAGTTTTTCCCTTTCCAAATAATCTCTCTTGTTTCATAGCAAAATTACATTCTTTTCTTTCAAGAAAAATGTATTCTCACTTCTCATTCCTTCTATATATGTCTCGTGATTTTTTACATACAAGATTGTTCCTTTGGGGTGCCCTGGTGCCTCAGTTCGCTAAGCGTCCAATGCTTGGTTTTGGCTCAGGTCATGATCTCATGATTTGTGAGTTCAGGCCCCAAGTCAGGCTCTGTACTGACATTACAGAGGCTGTTTGGTATTCTTTATCTCTCTCTGTATCTTTTCCCCACCTCTGCTTGCTCTCTCTTTCTCTCTCTCAAAAATAAACAAAAATAAAAAAATAAAAGATTGTTCCTTATAATATTCAACAGTCTCAATTCCATTTATCTGCTGAAAACTAAGTAGTGACCAGTTGTGAATTATCACAGGAGAATTCTTTAGGTTAGCAAATTCATGAATATTTTGTAACTTTTAGAACATGTTCTTTCATAGTACAACTCTTTCATAATGCACGAAACATGTTTCCAATACACCCATATTTACCTTTACATCTCTATAATAAGAAGCCAAAAACTGATAAACCTCTGTTTAGCAATGAATGGTTTAATGTTTTAGCTTCTTTGGAAGACTTAGACATCTAGTGACGTTAACTCAACTTACCCTTTGATCTAGTAAACTTCATGAAACCAGCGAATACTTAATAAAATAGGCAAAATCATTCAGCACTTTCAGGAATCCTTGCTGACAGCAATAATTACAACATGAATTTAACTAATAAATTCAGGTAGAATAAAAGTGGATTATCTATATCACGTTTGACACTGATAACTCAGGAAGACATATCTCTCTTCCTTGAAAGAACAATGTTTAGTATGAAATATGTGACATCTGTACCCACTAAAAGTTAATCACTTTGTTCCACAACAATTTTACCTGGGGCTCCCATAGGGAAATCTCAAGTGGGCAATTTAATGCCAAAGCAGGCCTGGAGCCTTTTCATGTTGCTTTGGTAGATGCTCCACTCTGAGCCTCATAAGGCTGCAAACCAACAGCCTGGGGTACTTTTGCTCCTCAACAGTGAGGGTAGGGGAAGCAAGATCTGATAGTGGCAGAGGTGTGGAGGATAGGATAGGAGTCCACTGTGACAGTGGAAGCCTTGCTGGTAGTACAGGAACTAGAGGAGGGGAAGGCAGGGGCAGAGGTGTGTTGGTAGGGATGCCACCAGCAAGGCCAGAAGCAGGTTCAAAGTTTGGACTAACATTCTGCTGTCACCGACTCCTGTCTGTTCCTCCTGCAAAACATGTCTTTTTCTATACTTGCTTTTGAGCCCTCTGGTGGAGGCAGAGGAGCAGGAAATGGGTTGGACAGCTGGTGCTCCTGCTTGAGGAGGTGGATTGAGTATTTCCAGTGTCAGCCTGTCTTCTTTCTTCTTTTTCTCATTATCCTGACGATTGGCAAGAGTGTCCGGTATTGTAGATTTTCACCCATCCTAATCTTTTTGGACCATAAATTGGGATCCTCCCCATGAGGCATCTTTATGATGGAGTCACAAGAAAGCTGAGTGTAGGTGATTTCATCCCAGATCATGTGAACTTGAAAAACACTTTTAGTTTTTATTTTTCTGAGGTTTAGAAGGCACAGTCTTCCACAAGTGCTTGATTTTAAGCCAATTAAGTAGAGCTCACCTATAAATTATTTTTAGGAATACTATTCAGAGGTAGAAAAAATATAGGTCACACTTTTAACACATATGGGCACATATACACAATCAAGATGCAGACAAAATCTAGCCCTTGTTTCACTGATATTTGTGGAGTGAACATGAAAGATCCAATTTCAAATGATCTCCCCATTATTAAAGGAAATCAAATGGCAAGATAGCATGACAATTTATGGATGTATGAATTAGCTATTTTCCAGTTTCTGACTAGAATACGACCAGTTTTGTCCAAAGATGCCAAATGCTGCAGCAACCAGCACACCAAGTGAAGCCCAGTCTGCTTCTGTGAGCATCGGCTCCTCTCAAGAAGTCAGGGGTTTCACTGACAGAACTACATGGCTTCCTAGCCTCTGGTTGCTTAGTGTTATAGCTGGGTTTCTCTAACTCTGTATAGAAGAAAACTCATTTAGACATGTCAACAAGAGCACATCTGGGCCATCTGTGACCCAAGTTATTCTTGGTCAATTTTCCCAGTTAAGTAAGCACTTCCAAACAGAGGTTCCATATACATTGTATCTATATCCTGTGGAATTCCTGTGGGTGGTGGTTGCTTTTCCAGAAGCCTTTGGCTTTGAAAGCACAATTCCCCATTCATTTAGTTTCAGTTTTAGAATAAAGCTTAAGCAAAATAAAAAATGGTAAGTATAGTGATTTGGGAGGGTGCTGCTTGTGAGTGTCTCTTACAAAAGGCCACAATAGACTCTCATGGGTGTCACGTTCTCCAAGGGGGGGCTCAAACCATTGAGGGGGCTCAGAGCATTGGAAGATCAATTCGTATGTGTGCATCTCTGGATGAGACAATCTCTAATTACGTTATGGAATAGGAAGTTCCTCTAGGACTGATACACATCTCAAGGAACATCCTCAGACACGTGCACTAGACTTTCAGCCACCAAAAGGTGACATTCAGCTGGAAGGAACAAGGCCCTTTTTTTATTGGAGATGAATGCCTTAGTCTCATAATTCTAGCCAGAAAATTGCAATTACTATGAAGTCAAATTAAAACAACCGACCCATCAAGGCCAACACCTCTATGGTATTCCCACCTAGAGAACATAAACAGTAACACTTAACGACTGGAATAAAAGTCAGGCACACCAACTCAAACTGAGGAGTTCCAGGTATCAGCAGAACTCATGGATACACTTTCAGATGCTGAGAAGTCAGAGGGGGTACAAAGGCCCTGTGCTGGTACGAAGCACTGAGTTCCCAAAGACCTCCAGGCGTTCTCAGGTAAGTTTCTGTGATATCCTGCCCACTATGCCATGAAATGTCAACACCAAATGAACACACTTGGGGAAAAATTAAAGAAAAAAAAATTTTGTTTTATTTGAGCTCCAGTTAGAAGATCTTCTTGGGATACACAATTTTCACAAAAAGGTGTGCTCCACTGAAGGATTATGGTGTATGGGTGTGTGTGTGTACATATACGTACATATATATATATATATATACATAAAGAAGAGAAGGGAATGTGGGTGATGGGCATTGAGGAGGGCACTTGTTGGGATGCGCAGCAGGTGTTGTATGGAAACCAATTTGGCACTAAATTGTATTAAAAAAGAACATCAGAAAAAAAAGGTTACAAATACTCATGATGAAAGACATTCCAGAAAGTTGCACACTTTACCTTATGATTTTAGTATATGCAAGGCTATATGAGCTTAATCATATGGGAACAGGAGTTTTTCTTTTTCTTATTTTTATGATTGGAATGAATCTTTTTTGTCATTTTGTAAAACCTATCACATGTACAGTATGTCCTCATGGGAGTAATAGAGCCAATGCTTTGAGGTTTTGCGGGGTCATTTTGACCTTGATCAATGTTAAAGTATACCTTCCCTGGGAATCTCAGAACAAGGCCCACAAACATGAAAACTGGAAAATTGCTTTTATTATTGAAAGGGCGGGCCTACGCCGGCCGACTCCATCTTGTTCTGTGTCCTTCACCTAGACCACGCCTCCTCCCCTTGAGTAACCTCCCGCTCACCCGTTCAAACTTCCTGATCAAAACACGCCCAGCGACCTGTGTAACAGGACTCCGACCCTACCCCAGCCAATCAGCTGAGGCCACAGCCATTACCTCACCAACTGCCCCTAGACCCCTATAAAACCTTTGTGCTTTTGAAACTCGCTCTCTCCCTGGCATCTCACCGCTGCGTCGGTGCAGGTAGGGGATTGAGCTCAAGCTAGCTCGAATAAAGGCTCTTTTGCTTTTACATCGGACTCGGCTCCCTGGCGGTATTTGGGGATCACAAATTCTGGGCATAACATTTGGGGGCTCGTCCGGGATCCCCAAGACCCCCGAGGGACCCCTGACCCAGAGAGCCTGACTGGCCACGGTTAGTGTCTGTCTGTTTGTTCTGTCTTTTCTGTGTGAGCTCATTTATGGAATTCTGGTAGTGCCCAACGCAGTCTAAGTGGATGCACTGGAGGACCACGGTCTGGGAGTTTCGGAAGACGTTCCGATCCTCCCTTCTGAAGGGACACGGAATCCCCTCATTTGTTTTGGAGGGACGTGGAATCCCCTCAAAGGTCTGAGACGAGGCAGGTTGCTCCCACTGGTCAGGGTGAGGCCGTCGTCTTTGGAGGGATGTGGAATCCCCTCATTGGTTTTGGAGGGACGTGGAATCCCTCAAAGGTCTAAGCTAGCTTTCAGTTTTGCTTCCATGGAGTTGGAAGACTTTCTAGGGGCCCTCTGTTTGTTTGTTTTTGTGTTTCTCTGTTTTGTTCTGTGGACTTACTGGACAGACGTAATGGGACAGACTCAGACTACCCCTCTACCCACCCTCTTGGCTTAAGCCCTTCCTAGCCCCGCTCCCTCTGGAGCCAAACCCATTCTTGCTTTGCAGGGGACAGAGAAGGAAAACAAGAAAAGTCTTACCCAGCCTTCAGCACCCCTCTACCCTGTCCTACGGGGGGGGGGGTACTGAAGAATTAATTTTTCCTCCCCCGTATAACCCCTCTAGGATGCCAGAAGAACACCATCCTCCCCCTCCGGGGGAGGCAGACGCTGTTCTGAGAGCGGGAGGCAGAAACGCTCCAGTGGGAAGCCCGCCCTTTACCAGACAAAGGGCTCAGAGGGAGCAATCCGCCTTCGCCGCCGATTCCACTATTCTGCCCCTGCGAGCCACTGGACCCCCAGACGCGGAGAGGAATCAGCCCCATCACTATTGGCCTTTCGCCACTAGTGACCTCTACAATTGGAAAGCCCAGAATCTTAAGTTTTCTGAGAAACTGGCAGGGCTTATTGATTTATTAGACTCTGTTCTTTTTACCCATCAGCCCACGTGGGACGATTGTCAGCAGCTTTTGCAGGTCCTGTTCATGACTGAAGAAAGAGAAAGAATGCTCAATGGGACCCGAAAACTAGTTCCGGGTGCAGACGGGAATCCCACCACCAACCAGGCTCAGATAGATGCCTCCTTCCCCTTAACTCGGCCCCAGTGGGATTTCAACACAGCAGAAGGTAAGGAGAGGCTCCAGGTCTACTGCCAGACTCTAATGGGGGGTCTCTGAATGGCTGCTAGAAAGCCAACAAATTTGGCCAAGGTAGGAAATGTACAACAGGGAAAAGATGAATCTCTGGCTGCCTTTTTAGAATGGATCATGGAGGCATTCTGTTCCTATACCCCCATGGATCCAGAAAGCAAGAGCATGGATCCAGAGGCTCCGGAAAGCAAGGCAGCTGTTATCGTGGCCTTTGTAAACCAATTGGCCATAGACATTAGGAGAAAATTACAGAAAATAGATAGAGTAGGAGAAAAAAGTCTGCAGGACTTACTGGTGGTAGCCGAAAAGGTATATAATAACCGGGAGCCTCCTGAGGACAAGCAGGCTTGCGCCATGGTGGCTGCCAGCAGTAAGTAGACTCGAGACCTGGCCAGAATACTAGCTACCACTGCTGACTTCCCCAAGGAATGAGACCGCCGTCTCCGGCAGCTGGCAGACGACGCAAGAAAAGGTAAAGGAACCACCAAGAGGGGGGGAAGCAGAGGCTGCAGAAGGATCAGTGCACATACTGCAAGGAGATAGGGCATTGGGCCCGAGATTGTCTGAAAAGGGCCGGCAGGAAGGGAAGCAAGACTGATCGAGTAAAAGTCCTAGAGCTAAATGAACTAAGTGATTAGGGGAGTCGGGGTTCGGACCCTCTCCCTGAACCCAGGGTAACTCTTAAAGTGGAGGGGACCCCTGTTGACTTCCTTGTTGACACCGGAGCACAACATTCGGTCCTCCGCACCCCACAAGGAAAATTAGCCAGCAAGAAGTCCTGGGTACAAGGGGCAACTGGTATGAGCCAGTATTCATGGACTACCCAAAGAACGGTAGATTTGGGAATGGGCCGGGTATCCCACTCCTTTATGGTAATACCAGAATGCCCCTATCCACTGTTAGGACGGGACTTACTGACCAAGATTGGAGCTCAGATAACTTTCAGACAAGGGGGTCCTCAGGTCACCGATGGCAAGGGCCACCCCATCCAGGTCCTGACCATGAAACTGGAGGATGAATACCGTCTCCACCAGGAGGTGCTCCCGAGGGAGGATAATATAGACAGATGACTACAAGAATTCCCCTCGGTTTGGTCAGAGATGGGGGCAATGGGACTAGCCGCTCACAGGACCCCAGTCCTGGTAGAGCTCAAGCCAGGAGAGAGTCCGGTAAGCATCAAACAATACCCCATGTCTCAGGAGGCCTGGGAAGGGGATCCAGCCACACATCCAGAGACTACGAAGCCTAGGGGTACTAGTTCCTTGCCAGTCTGCCTGGAACACCCCCCTACTGCCGGTCAAAAAGCCTCACACAAATGACTACCGACCAGTACAAGACCTCCGGGAAGTAAATAAGAGGGTCACGGACATACACCCAACTGTTCCCAACCCATATACTCTCTTGAGCTCCTTGGCGCCCTCCAGGGTCTGGTATACTGTACTAGATTTAAAGGACGCCTTCTTCAGTCTGCCGCTGGCACCCCAGAGCCAACCTTTGTTCGCCTTTGAGTGGCATGATTTGGAGGAGGACTACAGCAGGCAAGTGACCTGGACAGGGCTGCCTCAGGGATTCAAAAATTCACCCACCATCTTTGACGAAGCACTACATGAGGACCTGGGTGAGTACAGAAGGGAGCACCCTGGCCTCACCCTTCTACAGTATGTAGATGACATCCTGATTGCTGCCGACACGGCCAAAGACTGTGAGTGAGGGACCCAGGACCTGCTGGCTACCCTGGGGGCCTTAGGGTACTGGGCATCCATGAAGAAGGCTCAGATATGCAGGGAGAGGGTAAGTTACCTGGGATATATACTGGAAGGTGGACAGCGGCGGTTATCAGATGCCAGAAAAGAAACTGTCCTAAAGATCCCTACTCCCACCTCCCGAAGAGAAGTGAGGGAATTCCTAGGATCAGCCGGCTACTGCCGCCTCCAGGTTCCAGGTTTTGCTGAGATCGCCAGGCCCCTATATGAAGCTACCAAAGAAGGGAAAACATTTAAATGGGCTGAAAAAGAAGAAACTGCCTTTAATCAGTTAAAAAAGGCCCTCCTAAGTGCCCCAGCCCTGGGCCTACCAGACATTACGAAGCCCTTCCACCTCTTTGTAGACGAACATAAGGGAATAGCAAAAGGGGTTCTAACTCAAGCCTTAGGCCCCTGGAACCGCCCAGTGGCTTACCTGTCCTGTATGAAACTAGACCCAGTGGCTGCTGGCTGGCCGCCATGCCTAAGAATTGCGGTGACAGCACTCCTAGTCAAGGACGCAGACAAACTGACCCTAGGACAGGAGATCTGGATCACGACCCCACACGTCATTGAAAGGGTCCTGAAACAGCCTCCTGATAGATGGATGAGCAACACACGTGTGACTCATTACCAGAGCCTCCTACTCAACCCTCCATGAGTGTGGTTCCACCCCAGTGCAGCCCTCAATCCTGCAACCCTGCTGCCCGACCCTGACCTAGGTGCTCCACTACATGACTGCGCGGGAATCCTGGAACAAGTACATGGATTCTGGACAGACCTGACCAACCGGCCCCTCCCTGATGCCAAGGCTACTTGGTTCACTGATGGCAGCAGCTTTGTGTGAGACAGACACAGGTATGCGGGTGCAGCGGTGGTCACCAAAACGGACACCGTATGGGCAGAGGCTCTACCCTCCGGAACGTCAGCCCAGCGAGCAGAGCTCATAGCCCTCACCAAGGCGCTGATGCTGGGAGCTGGAAAACAGCTTAACATCTACACAGACAGCCGTTATGCATTTGCCACAGCTCATATTCATGGGGCAATTTATCAGGAGAGGGGGTTACTGACGGCAGAAGGACAGACTATAAAAAATAAGCAGGAGATACTTCACCTGCTTACGGCCTTATGGCTTCCTGCCAAGCTAGCCATTATCCACTGCCAAGGGCACCAAAAAGCTGATAACCCAGTAGCTAGAGGTAATCAGAAAGCTGACCAGGCAGCCAAGGCAGTAGCCCTTACTTCAGTCCCCACCATGACCATACAGCTACCAGACCCGGGAGACCCAGTTTTACCAGACCAGCCCAAATACTCCCAGGAGGAGTTACAGTGGATCAAGAAACTCCCCATGGCCCAGGAGATAAAGGGATTGTGGTATACACCTAACAAGGAGCTTGTGCTGCCAGACCGGCTCAGAGTCTCAATATTAGAACACATGCATCGGTCTACTCACATGGGGGCCCGAAAATTAAAAGACTTAATCCGACATGCCGGAATCAAGATTCACCAACAGGACACCAAAATAGAGCAAGTTGTATCTGCCTGCAAGACCTGCCAACTCACCAACGCGAGAGCCACATCAAATAAAAAAGGAACCAGGCTCAGAGGCACCAGACCGGGAGCCCAATGGGAAGTCGACTTCACTGAAGTCAAACCAGGAAAGTATGGTTATAAATATCTTTTAGTATTTACAGACACCTTCTCTGGCTGGGTGGAGGCATACCCAACCAAGCATGAAACGGCTCAGACGGTGGCCACGAAGCTACTAGAAGACATCTTACCCAGGTATGGTTTTCCTGCCATGGTAGGATCAGACAATGGATCAGTTTTTATCTCGAAGGTAACACAGGCAGTAGCCAAGACGGTGGGGGCAAACTGCAAATTACATTGTGCTTATAGGCCCCAGAGCTCAGGACAGGTAGAAAGAATGAATAGAACCCTAAAAGAGACCCTTACCAAATTAACCATGGAGACTGGCGGGGACTGGGTGACTCTCCTACCGTATGCCCTTTACCGGGTTAGAAACACTCCTTACACTCTGGGTTTTACTCCCTATGAGATCATGTTTGGCAGGCCACCCCCTGTTATTCCCAGCCTTCAAGATGAACTTATTGCTGAGTTTAAAGATCAAGAACCTTTTCTTTCCTTGAGAGGGCTCCAGAGGGCGCACGAGGACATTTGGCCACGCCTCTGTGCCATCTACGAGGCTGGCCCGACCCCGACACCTCATCAGTACAGGCCAGGAGACTGGGTCTACGTCAAGAGGCACCACCGAGAGACCCTCGAGCCACACTGGAAGGGACCCTACATCGTGGTGCTGACAACCCCCACCGCTCTCAAAGTAGACGGCATCGCGACCTGGGTCCATCACACCCACGTTGGGTCAGCGGACCCCTCCTCGATCCAGAAGGACTTCGTCACGCGATGGGCCCTCAGTTGGGACCAACACAACCCGCTCAAGCTCAAGCTACAGCACATTTGACCCACCTAATATTGGTAACTGTTAACTCTGCTTGTCATTGCTCATGCTGCCAGGAGCCCCCACGCCCCCCAAAACATCACCTGGCAGATCATAGACACCAGCTCGGGGACAATACTTAATCAGACCTCCCAGAGCACCCCAGGGACACTTGCTTCCCAGAACTTGGCGTAAACCTCCAAACTCTGTTCCCCTTGTCACCATAAATGCAGCCGGTCCCATGATTGGGTCCCTAAGCTACATGACAAGGGGGGAATGAATGGGAGGGCCTACACCGGCTGACTCCATCTTGTTCTGTGTCCTTCACCTAGACCACGCCTCCTCCCCTTGAGTAACCTCCCGCTCACCCGTTCAAACTTCCTGATCAAAACACGCCCAGTGACCTGTGTAACAGGACTCCAACCTTACCCCAGCCAATCAGCTGATGCCATAGCCATTACCTAACCAACTGCTCCTAGACCCCTATAAAATCTTTGTGCTTTTGAAACTCGCTCTCTCTCCCTGGCATCTCACCGCTGCGTCGGTGCAGGTAGGGGATTGAGGTCGAGCTAGCTCGAATAAAAGCTCTTTTGCTTTTACATCGGACTCGGCTCCCTGGCGGTATTTGAGGATCACAAATTCTGGGCATAACAATTATACCCGTTCCCACGTTTGAATGGAGCCTGGCTATAAGCCCACACTTTGAATTCCTCTGTCCCCACAGCCCTGTCCCACGTTCCCAATCCCTTATTCCCAACCTCACTTCCTGATCATCTCTTTAGCTCATTTCTGAACAAATCAACACCTGTATTCACCTCCCTCTTGGGATAAAAGTCCTAGGGTGGAGTGCTTTGAAGTGGTGCCCAAGTCCACCTCTTCACCCTGAAACAAGCCTCTCTCCTCCATTACCTTCAACGTTGTGCCCTTTCCCTTCCTGGATGCAGGGATGTGTGGTAACCTCTAGAGCGCATTTTAAAGTAGTCATACAAATGAATACTATTTTCTGTTGATTACTTTTGCTCTAAAAATGATTTCATATTGAAATTGGCCTGGAAAGTCGAGTGCCTCTGGATCCCTCAGGTGGTGTTTCCTGAAACATATCTCAGACAAACATGTTCTCCCCTCCCCCACGTTGTTTGTTTCAGCTTACTGCTAAATGCTGATTTCATACTAAGGAGCCTTTTGCAACGTGGTATCTGATTCAAGATTCAAACACCCTGAATGTTGTCATGTCTCCTTTCCACTAGATCTGACTCAGGGGACTGGAGAATCAATCCTTCTGAAGAGGAAAGGTATAATCTTCTGGATTTTCCACTCTCATCTGTTTCTCTGAGGTTGGTCTTGTTTTTTCTCTGAATGTTTATCCCTTGTTGCTTTCCCCAGAGAAGGCAACTCCTCCTTGTGCACTCTCAGGGCTGTTCTGTCTCACCCTGCCCTGTGCCCACACCATCTAGGGTGCCCCTGCCCTTGTCTCCCTCCACTGGGCAGAGTGAAGCAGGATAATAGCTGTGAGGATTTCCCCATCCCCTTTCCACACCCTGGCATGTTGCATATAAGAAGTGGAAATCTGTGATTAAGATGGGAGGGACCCTTGGATATGCAGGGACTTGGACCCAGGGGGCCCTCAGGGGGCCTGCCAAAGCAGGTGTGCTAGGAGGGAGCAGAAGCACACACGTGTCCCAACACCTTGTATAGTGCTGGGGCGGAGCAAATATCTGCTGCCATGAGCCCCCAACACATTCAGCCAGCAGGGGCTGAAAGCCCTCCCCCCATATGCCCTCTCGTCCATTCCACACCCATCGGGGTCTTGCTGCAGCCTTGTGCCTGAGACCTGGTAGCTGTAGCAGTAGCGGGGCTCAAGCACAGAAGGCTGGGAGCCATGAGACTCTAGCCCAAGAGGATGGCAGCCTTGCTGCTCAGGCTAATCCTGAAGGCAGAGGCCAAGGCACTGGCTGCGCCACCCACAGAGCCTCTCAGCTGCTCTCCTGTAGCAACAACACTGAAAGGAACTGAGCGCGGTGCGATGTCCCCAGACGCCCCCCCACAAAGACCATTTGCCAGAACCCTAAACCGTCCAGCAGCCAAGAACCACAGCCTCCCTCCAGGACCAGCCTCAGGCCCAGTGCTGAAAATGTAGGGATCCTCGTGACAAGGTCCCATGTGGCCTTACCCCTGCCCCTCTCTGTCTTCCTCTTCCATCCCCACGCCCCCTCCCTTGTTCTCTGGGGTTCTTCTTGTGCTCCTATCTGGCTGCAGTCTGGAGGACTCAGGAGTGACCTTTATGGGTTGTACCCCGGTTCCCTGGAGGAGGAGGGCCCGGGATCGAGTGGGGGGTTAGGCTCCAGTGGTGGGAAGCAGCGCAGGTACAGAGCAGGGGCGCCCTGAATGCCCTTGGAGGTCTGACTGGGTTGGTGGCTGGAGGGTTGAGGTACGAACAAGCAAACGAACGCATGGACCTGTGGTTGTGGGAAAATGTCAAGGCAGAGCCAGGGAAGTTGCAGCCATGAGCAGGATGAAACATTCCTGCCTGTGAAAATGAAGCGCAGGGACCTCAGATTCCAGAGAAATATTCTAGGGAGAGTCAGGGTGGTGGGCCTGAGTTGCTGGAGCCCAGCCAGGGAACTTGTTGAAGTGACTGAAAGTGGAAGCCTCAGGTGAACACAAGCGTCCTGCCGCTCCCCTCCACACCCCTGCCCTGTCCCTGGCTGCAAAGTTGCACCCTCTGATGGGGTGGGGAGATCCCACCCCCCTTTTGCTAAAGGTGGTCCTTTAACATGGGAGCTAATGGGACTATGGGGTGTGGAGTCTGAATGAGGGGTTGTGCAACTCCCTGTTCAGCTCTTCATTTCTGAAGGCAACTTGCATTCAATCAATGAACTCAAAGCAAATCGGTGATGAATAACTAGTGTTTCTTTCTGTATTTTCTATTTTAGAGGGTGGTCCAAACTCTTTCCTAGTTGGAGATAAAAAAAAGATATATACATATAATAGAATATTAATCAGCCATGAAAAGGAATGAAATCTTGCCATTTGAAATGATGTGGATGGAACCAGAGTGTATTATGCTAAAGGCAGTAAATCAGAGAAAGACAAATACCATATGATTTCACTCATATGTGGAGTTTAAGAAACAAAACAGAAGAACATAGGGGAAGGGGAAAATAAAATAAGGTAAAAACAGGGAGGGAGGCAAACCTTGAAAGATTCTTACCTATAGAGAACAAAGTGAGTGCTTCTGGAGAGTAGGTGGGTGGAAAGATATGCTAAATAGGTGATGGGCACAAAGGAGGGCACTTGTCAGGATTAGCACTGGGTGTTATACATATATAAGTAATGAATTACTAAATTCTACTCCTGAAACCAATACTACACTTTATGTTAACTAACTTGTGTTTAAATACAATCCTGGAATGAATGAATGAATGAACGAATGAAATTTTAAAGAGAGGGAAAACAAAATATAATGAATGAAAAGAAAAATTCATTAGAGACCTTCAACACTACTCTATCAAGGAGAGGAAAGAATCTGTAAACTCAGGGACAGGTCATTTGAAATATTTCAGTCAGATAAAAAAAAGAGTGAATTAGAGTGAAGAAAGCCTATAGGATTTATAGGACTCTATCAAGTCCTACTAATGCAATATATGCATTATAGGACCTTGAGAAGGAAAAAAGTAAAAAAGGAAGTGGTAGAGAATTTGTTTAAAGACATAATGGTTGAAAATATCCCAGATCTTGGGAGGGATATAGCTATCCAGGTTCCTTAAGCTCAAAGTTTCCCCAACAGAATCAACCCAAAGATTACATCAAGAAACATTATAATTAAATTAACATAAGCCAAAGCCAAAGAGACAGTTTTTAAGTCAGAAAGAGAAAAAAGTCTTGTCACATACAAAGGAACCCCTCATAAGACTATAAGTAGGTTCTCAGCAGAAACTGTGTAAGCCAGAAAAGAGTGGGAAAATATATTCCAAGTGCTGAAAGAAAAGAAATGCCAATCAAGAATACATTTAACCAGCAAAGCCGTCCTCCAGAAATGAAAGTGAGATAAAGACTTTCTCAAACAAACAAAAGCTGAAGGAGACTACCACCACTGACCTGTCTGCAAGAAATACTAAAAGGAGCTTCTCAAGTTGTAATGAGTGAATACTAACTAGTAACACAAAAACATGCCAAACATAAAACTTATGGTAAAAGTAAATATATGTCAAATTCAGAATACTCCAAATCATAATGCATAAGTTTTAACTATAGCATAAAAAGTTAAACACAAAAATGATGAAAACACCTATACTTACAATAGTGTGTTAATGGATAAACAATATACAAAGAAGAGTGACATCAATAGCACAAAATGTGTATGTGGGAAATATAAGTGTACAGATTTTGTAGCAATTGCAGGTAAACTTATGGCTTAAAATAGACACTAGGGTATTTCATGTAAGCCTCCAGATAATCACAATGCACTACATTGTCCACAATTCCACTACATGTACATCCTACACCAGATAAACAAAAGACTAAGAGAAATGATTTTCAGAGCATAACCAAAAAAACAAAAAATCACAAAAGAAGACTGCAAGAAAGGACGAAAGGAATGAAGGAACTACAAAAAATTTAGAAAACAATGAACAAGATGGCAAGAGAAAATTCTTATCTATCAGTAACAACTTTAAATGTAAATGGACTAAATTGTAAGAACAAAAAAACACAGAGCGGCTGAATAGATTTTTTCAAAAAAGACTCAACTATATGCCACATGCAAGAGACTCACTTAAGCTTTGGAGGTACACATAGGCTCAAAGTAAAGGGATGGAAAAAGATATTCCATGCAAATGGTAACCATGCACACTTATATCAGACAAACTATTCTTTCTATACTATACTATACTATACTATACTATACTATACTTTCTATACTATACTTTCTATTCTATACTATCTCAAAAGAGAAAGAAGGTCATCAAGTAATGATACAAGGGTCTATTCAATGTATAAGAGTTATAAATATACTAGCACTCAACATCAAAGCATGTAAATGTGTAAAGCAAACATTGACAGATCTGAAGGAGAAAAAATATGGCATACAATAATACTAGGCGACTCCACTCCATAATGTATAGATCGCAGAGAGGGTATCCATAAAGAAACAGCAGAAGTGAACAACACTATAGACCAAATGAACCTAACAGGCATAAATAGAACTTCCCACCAGCAGCAGAATAGACATTCTTCTCAAGTGCACATGGAACATTTTGCAAGATAGATTCATGTTAGTTCATAACACAAGCCTCAAGAAATTCAAGCAGATAAAAATCATTCCAAGGTCAGACTTAAATGGAAGATCTGAAACTGCAAAATTCCTAGAAGAAAATATAGGGGGAAAGCTCCCTTTTATTGGTCTTGGCAATAATTTTTTTTTAATATGACACCAAGAGAAGAGCACAGGCAACAAAAGCAAAAATAAACAAGTGGGACTACGTCTAACTAAAAAAAAAAAAAACAAAAAAAACAAAAACAAAGAAACAAAAAACAACTGTGCAGCAAAGGAAACAATAACATGAGAAGGCAACCTATGGGATGGAAGAAAATAATTGAAAACCATATTATCTGATAAAAGGTTAATACATAAAATATACAAGGAAATCATACAATTCAATAGCAAAGAAGGAAGTAACCCAACTGAAAAATAGGCAAAGTACCTGAATAGATATTTTTCCAAAGAAGACACCCTAATGGCCAACAGGTAAATGAAAAAAGGCTCAACATCACTAGTCTTCAGGGAAAGGCAAATCACAATGAGATGTCACCTTACACATGTTAGGATGGCTATTATCAAAAAACACAAGAGATAACAACTGTTGGCAAGTATGTGAAGTAAAGGGAGCTGCGGGGCGCCTGGGTGGCTCATTTGGTTAGGCATCTGACTTCGGCTCAGGTCATGATCTCATGGTCTGTGGGTTCGAGCCCTATGTTGGGCTCTGGGCTGACAGCTCGGAGCCTGGAGTTTGCTTTGGATTCTGTGTCTCCCTCTCTCTGACCCTTCCCAGCTCATGCTCTGTCTCTCTCACTCTCTCTCAAAAAACAAAAACAAAAATTAAAAAAAAAAGGGAACTGCTGTACACTGTTGGTGGGAATATAAATTGGTACACCCATTATGGAAAATGCTATAGAGTTTCCTCAAAACTTTAAAAAGAGAACTACTATGTGATCCAGCGATCTCGCTTCTGGGTATATATCCAAAAGAAATAAAATCACTGTTTTGGAAAGCTGTCTGATCCTTCATGTTCATTGCAGCATTACTCACAATAGCTAAGGAAACAACCAAAGTGTCAATGCATGAATGTATATTTACAAAGTTATATGGAAAAAATATAAATAACATTATCCCTCCTTTAAAAAGAAAAGGATTCAGCCATTTTCACAACATGAATGAACATGGAGGACATTATACTAATTGAAATAAGCCAGACACATGAAAAAATATGACATTATTCCATTTATATATAGAATCTAAAAAAAGTCAAACTCATAAAAGCAGAGAGTAGAACAGTAGTCATCAAGATTGGGAGAATAAGAAAATGGGGAAATATTATTCAAAGGGTACAAATATTCAGGGCAGGATGAATAAGGTCTGGAGGGCTACTGTACAGCGTGGTGACTACAGTTAATGAAACTGTATTGTAGACGTGAAATTTGCCGGGAGAGTTGATCTGAAGTGTTCTCACCACACGTACACAAAGGATAATTATGTGAGGTGATGGGTACGTTAATTAGCTTGACGGTAGTAATCTTTTCACAATGCATACATATATCAAAATATCACATCATACACCTTAAACACATAAAACTTATTTGGCAAGTGTACCTTAGTAAAGCTGGAAAAAAAAAGGGAATAAAGAAAAGAGAGATAAAGAAAAGAGAATAAAGATAAAACTTAAAAGTGTCAGTTTTAAAAACGAGTTTTTCACACATAATAAGCAAACTAGTAACTGCTAGTTATCTCATCATCACCAGCATTTTATCTATTTGTTTGTTATTTTTAGTTTGTATAAATTTGTTATTTATTTGTTATTTTTAGTTTCAAGTTTGTATTTAAATTCCAGTTGGTTAACATATAGTGTAATCTTAGTTGCAAGAGTACACTTCAGTGATTCATCACTTACATATTACACCCAATGCTCATCAAAACAAGTACCCTCCTTAATGCCCATCACCCATCTGACCCATGCCCCCATTCAACTCCCCTCCAGCAACCCTCACTTTGCTCTCTATAAGGAGTCTGTTCATCAGTCGAGGGACATGTGGGTTCTTTCCACAATTTGGCTATTACTGATAATGCTGCTTTAAGCATCGGGGTGCGTGTATCCCTTCAAATCCATATGTTTGCATCCTTTGGGTAAATACCTAGTAGTGCAATTGCTAGATCATTGGGTAATCCTATTTTTAACTTTTTGAGGATCCTCCATACTGTGTTCCAGAGCAGCTGCACCAGTTTGCATTCCCACAAATAGTGTAAATGTGTTCCCCTTTCTCTGCATCCTCACCAACATCTGTTGTTACCTGTGCTGTTAATTCGAGCCATTCTGACACGTGTGTCATGATACCTCATTGAAGTTTGTTTTCTTTCATTTTGTTTTTAAGTAGGTTCCACACCCAGCGTGAAACGCAATATGGAGCTTGAACTCACCACGATATCAAGAGCTGAGCTGAGATCAAGGATCAGATTTTTTTCTCTGTGCAGTCATCACAGAGCCTGCTCTGGATCCTATGCCGCTGTCTCTGCCCCACCCCCACAAGATGTCTCTCTTTCTCTCTCTCAAAATAAATGAATAATCTTAAAAAAGTTAAAAGAAAGAAATGCTCGTTCTAAATCTCAACCATGGATGCTCTGCGATGCACAGGTATACAGCTTCCAAGTGGCCTTTCCCACAACAGCTCACTTCAGCCGTTGCCATTGTTTCAAGTTCAGACCCTTTCCAACTCACTCCCATGGCTTACTTTAATAAAAACCAAACCAAAACAAAGAAAACAAAAGATACCTCACCACAGTTGCCCCAACCTATTTCCACTAAACCTAAAATATATCTGCACCTTCCCTCCTACCCACCTCCTCATTTCCCAACTCAAACCACATTCTCTGCCCTGAAGCTCACCTCTATATCCAGCTCCTGTTTCCATTCCCCCCTCCATCTGCTAAGCTTTTCTGCACCAAGGTCCTCTAGGTTAAGGTCTAAGAGGTTCACAGACCACAAAGAGGCAATTAAAATACCAGAGCTAGGAGGTCCTCAAAGTGGTTTGCCCAGGTCTGGCACTTAACTCATACCTGAGGGAACAGTCAGCATCCTCTTCCCAGATATCAATCACCTAAGCCTCTTCAAGTATGGTGGGAGTTCAAATGGCAAAGTTAGAGAGGAGGGAAACAAGCAAAGATCATGTGGTACTTTCAAGGACTCGCAGCATCCAGGTTAGTCGGTGACTAAAGACTGCCAAGTCATGATCCCCTAAGAGGCACTGAGCATCTGTTAAGCAATAAACATTCCAGAGGGCCTACCTAGAGACAAGTTCACAATATGTTCATCCAGCCAACACAAAGAGTTAAGTTTGAAGTGGGGGACTTTCCCATGGCCTCCCAAAACACTAAGCCACTTCTCCTTTTACAAGTGATTAAACTGAGTCAATGAGAGCTTAAGTAAATTCCTCAAAGACTCCCAGCCAAGGCACACAAAGTGGAGATTCTACAGCACATGGTCATGTCATCATCTGCTAACATCCATACGTTCATGTCCCTTCGAAATCCATATGTTGGAATCCTAATGCCTGATGTGATGGTATTAGCAGGTGGGGCCTCTGGAAGGTGATTAGGTCACAAGCCCCTCATAAATGGGGTTAGTGCTCTTATAAAAGAGATGCCACAGAGACCCCTTGCTCCTTCTACCAAGTGAGGACACAGCCAGAAGGTGTTTGGCTATGAATCAGGAAGATGGCCCTCATAGGACTCAACGATGCTGGGGCCCTGATCTTAGACTTTCCAGCCTCCAGAGCCATAAGAAATAAATTTCTGTGGTCTATTTTGTTAGAGCAACCCAAATGGACTTAGACACCCCCGAACAGATGTTGACAAGTTTAACAAGATGAGATGAAGAATGTTAATGTGAAATATAGAATTACAATAAACACACTGACCTCAATTTCAAGGTTTTTTTTAACTTTTTATTTTTGAGAGAGAGACACAGACAGACGGACAGAGCATGAACAGGGGAGGGGCAGAAAGAGGGAGACACAGAATCCTGTCAGTCACTCACGGTCTCTCTGAACCGGCCACACTGCTGATCTTAAGTAGAATTTTTGGGAAGTGTGGAGTTCTGGAAATGGTTAATGTCAGGGACATAAATGAGTTGGTGTCACCTGCTGACATGTTGGCACTCAAAAGCAGTAGACTGAAGTGTGGTAACGTGCTGATTTACAGGAATGAGGAGATTGCATTGATTGACATGCTTTAGAAATGTGTTCACTGATGGGGGTAGCTATGGTAGAGTAGAGCTTCCCACAAATGTCCAAAGGCTCACCCCATGAATTTGGGAATATGCTACTATACACGGCAATAGAGACGTTGTAAATGTGATTAGATTAAGGAACTTGATCTGAGGAGATTAGCCTGGAGGGGCCAATGTAATCACAAGGGTCCATGCAAGTGAAAGAGGAAGAGTCAGTGTCAAGATAACATGTTTTGAGAGTAACCGATCAGCCACGGCCGGCTTTGGAGATGGAACGGGCTCTGAGCTGACAATGTGGGCATCTTCTAGAAGCTGGAAGGGACAACAAACAGATTCTTCCATGGAGCCTCCAGAAAGAAACACAGCCCTGCTGCCATGTTGAATTTAGTGCAGTGAGACTCATTGTGGACTTTTCATGTTCAGACCATAAGAATGAGTTGGTGTAGTTTGAAGAAACTAAGTTTGTGGTAATCTGTTACAACAGGAATAGGAGGCTCCTAGGGTGGTCATTGACGGATATAGATGATTGAAAATGAACCGGGTCCCTGAGAACTTTCCCAGGCTTTGGGCATTTCAGTGCAGTCTGTGTCATCCTGCCCCTGAATTCACAGCCGCTCTTCCCTGTTGACTAATAACGCTTGTTAAAGGGGGAAATCTCCTGAGATCTAAGGTCATATCTCAGAACACGTGTGTCCAAAGCTCACCAGATCTTGAGTCACATCTTACAGGAAATTGGCAGCAGGAGGAATTCCCTGGTCTTGCCTGGTACCTGCAAGGCACACCGCCAGGGCTGGGGCATTTTTGGATGGGGACTGCTGCGACATCCAGGGTTGTACAAAAGCCAACAGACACCATAAGCAATTCACACGAAGGGCCTCGCTCATACTTTCTGCCGCTCCCAGCCTTTAAGTACACTAGAGCTAAACACGGACCAATAAAGTAAGAACAAATGGACCAGAGGCTCATTTGTCACACTGAACTACAAGACAGAGAAACCTGAGGGCAGGAGGGGAAGGGAGAAACAACGTGCACAGAAAGTGGCTTCTGTGATCACATAAAGAGGTTACCTGAGAGCTGTCCCAGACATTGGACATTTGAGCACAGTCTGTGTCTATCCTGAGTCCATGAAACGAAGCCACAATTTCCCTGTTCACAAGTATCCCGTGATCTAGGGGCTATTCTCGTGTGATATAACGCCAAATCTTGCAAGATCTCACTGTGACTCTCAGGAGATCTCGGGCCAAATCTCACAGGAACTCAACAGGAGTGGGAACTCCATAGCCAAGTCTGCTTTGTGCATGGCAGGGACATTCATGGATTGGGGACACCTAGGAGCAACTGGGGTCCCACAAGTGTCTTCAAACTGCAGCATCAAAATGTCATAAAGCATCTCACTAGTAGTCCCCATCCCTCCCAGCATTCTAGGAGCAGTGGGGGTAACAAGGACCACTGACCTAGGAAAAAATGGCTGTGAGAAGAAAAGATAGGAAAAAACAAACAAACAACAACAACAACAAGATAAAAGGGGCCATCCAGGTGTCTGAGGCTGCATGATCCTCATGCATTCTTTTGGCTTGCATTCTTTGGCATGCATTCTTTTGGCTTCTATGATCTTGTTTGCCTCCTGCCTCCACCAACAATCCATGTAGCACCACTGACAAGGACCCCTCTATTTTTCCACTGTCTCTCAACTGCCTAGCATCAGAGCCAGATAAGGAGGCGAATGCCAAGGTATGGGGCTCAGCCTTTGGAGGTGACTCCGCTGGGGCGTCATGGGTGCACAATAAACAGTATTTTCTGATTCCCCGAGTTCTGTGGCTTGTCTCTTTCTGGGCAGAGTATTTGCTGTAACAGCTGGACTTCATATTGCTCATGCTAAACTAGAGGTGATACAAAGAGGAGGTCAGAAGGTACAGGGAGAAAGAAAGTGGATAGGAGCCACCTCTTCTGAACACACAGGCAGCCTGCTATTGCACCTCCCAGGGTGCAGGAACTTCAGGGTATTCTGTGTCTCTCCTGCCGCCAGAGAACACAGCCACCTTGTCCCTGTTGACAAGTCTCGCGTGATCTAGGGGTAGATCTCATGAGATCTATGGCCAAATTTGGCAAGATCTTTTCCAACCTCCTGGGAACTTGGCAGGAGCAGGAACTAAGTAGCATAACCTCTTTCGTGCAGGATAAAATAGTAGAGTTGTGATATACCTGGGTTGGGGACACCTTGGAAAACCTGTGGTCCCACAATAGACCCTGTCATGTCACCAGCACCAAGACACGAGGTGTTGTGTTCATATTTCCTGTCTGTCTCAGCATCCTAGATGTGGTGGGTAAAACATCTGGCCACAGAAACAGGGGCTGCTGGACCAGACTAGCCCGTTATTCCCAGTAAACTAGAGGCGCAAGACACAGGAGAGAAGGAGGAGTGGGGTGAAGCACAGTGCACAGAAATTGACTCCTGTGAACACAGAAAAAGTATCCCTGAGCGCTTTCCTAGACCATGGACACTTAGTGCAGTCTGTGTCTGTCCTGACTCGAAAAGATGCAGCCACCTCTGCTCTGTTGACAAATCTTACGAGATCTCCAGGCCAAATCTCATGAGATGTCAGGCTGAATATAGCCAGAAGGGGGCAGGCAGGAGAACTCCTTAGTGTAGTCACCTTTGTGCAGTGTAAATAGGCAGGTTAGGACGCTCCTGGTTTGTGGACTGCTACCAACACCCAGGGTCCCACAAACAACCCAAGGCCACCACCAAAAGGATATGAGGCCCCTGGCTCATACTTTCCAACTCATCCAGCATTCTAAGAGCAGTGGGGGTAACAACCACCACTAAAATATGGAAGACTTGGCCTGGTGGCCTTTTATTTCTGTGAAGCTAGAGGGGATTGAAACAGGAGGTGAGGAGGTGTGGGGGAAAGGAAAGTGCACCGGACCTGGCTCCTCTGAACACTCAATAAGCCCTCATTGATTCTCCCGGGCTGTGGAACCTTCAGGGCAGTCTGTGTTTCTTCTAATCTCAAAGCAAATGGCCAGCTCTGTCCTGTTGAAAGATGTCATGAGATCTAGGGGCAAATCTCATGAGATCTTAGGTCAAATCTGTAGAGATCTTGGGGCATATCTCACAGGAAGTTGCGGCAGCCAGAACTTCCTTACCTAGCCCAGTTTGTGCAGGGGAATTAGGGAGGGTTGTAATATTCCTGGACTGGGGACATCTAGGAAAACATGGGGTCCCACAATAGCCCCCTCCATGTCACCCGCACCAAGAGACAAGGGGGCTCCTTCGAACTTCCTCTGTTTCTCAGCATTCTCACTACCGAGAGATCATGACCTCAGCAGAAACAAAGAGTGGGGTGCTTAGTGTAAGTGAACATAGATATATGTAATTCTTTCAATTTAACTGCCTAACTGGGTTGGAGTTTCAATATTTACACTATACTTACAGTCATGTGGTTTATAAGAGTTTTCGTACTTGAAAACAATCTTAGGCACTTAATTGATTTCTCAACCATCAATCATTTAATTCATACTGTCATATTTCTTAATTTAGTTTCTTTAATTTTTTTAATGTTTATTTATTTTTGAGACAGAGGGAGACAAAGCGTGAGTGGGGGAGGGGCAGAGAGAGAGGGAGACACAGAATCGGAAACAGGCTCCAGGCTCTGAGCTGTCAGCACAGAGCCCAATGCGGGGCTTGAACCCACGAACCATGGGATCATGATCTGAGCCAAAGTCGGACGCTCAACCCACTGAGCCACCCAGGTCGCCCCGATACTGTCATATATCTTAATACTCTATGTCTGTAAGCTCACTAATAATTATTTTTAACTTATTATTTTACTAATTCTTCTATTTAAAAGTCAGTGATCATTCACTTCTTAACATATTCATATATGTTCATAAAACGTCATATTCATTAATATGTATAAATCACACACAAACACACACATAGATTTTTTACTCTTATTTCCTGCATAAATGTGTACCGGAGGGAGAAAATTGTCCTTCAGCTCAGGAATTACCTTTTGCATATTTTGTGGTGCATATCTAGGGATGCATTTTCTATGTTTTGTGGGACATCGTTTCTCACAGATCATTACTTAAAATCCCTTGCCTTTAAAACAAGGAATGAGTGTAAAGGCGGATATTTTGGGCACTCTAGACCTGGCTGATAACATGCTCCCATGTGCATTTCTTTGTTCTCTGTCCCCTTTATCACCCCTTGTGCTGTTGGTTGTGGAAGTACCTGATATCCTCAGGAGGGAGAAGGGACAAAATGGAGGAACGCTGGGTTCCTGAATGACCACATGAAGAAGTTTAGTCTCCAATCTAAACACGCACCCAGTACTGTCATGTGAGGAAATCTATGGGGACATGCTATTGAAATTTGGGGCGTTCTCTGGTAATTCAGCATAACCTAATATACCTACAAAATGTTAACCTGCAAGATAACTTAGAAATCAGTCTAGTTCCATTAAAATTGGCTGTTTCAGTCAGTAGGGCATGAGACTCTTCATCTTGCAGTGTGATTTCACACCCCAAGTTAGGAGTATAGTTGACTTAAAAAATACAAAATAAAATAAGTTTTGAAAAATGACAGGTAAATTAGGGTATAATGACTGAGCTGCTAAATGGTGGGATGGATCTCCTTACCTCTTCATTCATCCACTGGGAAAGAACATCTGAGCATTCAGATAGTGCCAGTGATGGTAAGGCAGCCAGGTCTTCCCTCTAGGAGCTCAAGGTCTAGACAGGAAGATGGAAAGAACATGAAACAAAAATGTGAATGACATGAGCAATGACTCCATAGAAAAAAATCAAGGTGCTACAAGTGGGTCCTGAGCTCCACCAGGTGAGGGTCTGACAAGGCTGTGCTGAGGAAACATTAATATTTCCTGCAACAGTGCAAGAAAGAGTCAGCCCTGCACAAATCCGAATATATGTAGCCTGGCAGAAGGCACAGTGGTGCAGACACTCGGAGGCAGAGGTTGGTGTTGCCACAGTGGACATTTGAAAGGACAGCAGGGAGCCTGGAAAGAGCTGGGGAGGACAGCAGAGAGGGAGGGTAAGGAGATCCAGGGCCTGGGGCAGGAGGACATATTCAGTACTCTGCTCTAGTGCTGTGTGACAATATTCCCTCACCCTTAGTGGCTTCCCCATAAACTTAACATCTCACAGACCCAGGGGACCAGGAATTCAGCAGTGCTTTGCTGAGGGCTCCTGAGAGCCTCTCAGGAGGTTGGGGCTGTTGTCATCACTGAGACAGAACCTGCTTCACTCAACCCCTGAGCTCACTTCAGGGTGGTGGCAGGATTCAGTCCACATCGAATGCTTTAGTTCTTCCCTGTCTGTTGTTGTGTCTCAGGGCTAGGCTCTGTGTACCTGTCTGTGTCATTACTCAACACGGGGGTGGTTCCCCAGTGTGAGAATCTGAGAGACAACACAGAGAGTGACAGTGAGCATGTGGCTGTGCCATGGATATTTTATCAACAAAACTTGGTTGGCTTGGGGTCACAGTGCCATCTTCTTTGGAACAGAAATCAAACACGAAGTCCATACCACACTCCAGGAAGGAAATTACACAAGGATGTGTTTACAGGATGTGGGGATCCCAGGGAGCCACTGAGGGGAGGAGAAAGTGAAGACCCTGGCAGGGTCAGTGCCTTGCTCAGAATCACAGACTGGTAAAAAGTAAGAGCCAGGCATGAACCCAACTCCATGTCCTCAAAATGGTGTCTTTGACTTGACCCAGGTTTTCTGAGGGGGCTCGGGAAAAGGTTGTGTTACTGTAACTCTGTGCAGACATGGGGGTGGTGTGGGGGTGAGGGTGAAGAGGAGCGTAACAGACGACATTCCAGCATGTTCTTCCCTGAGGAGGACCCAAGGCTAGGGCAGCCCACTGAGTGCCACCCTGTCCCCATTGTACCCAGTGGAAAGGGAGGGAATGGCTTGTGGCACACTACTGACAAAGTCTACGTAAAAGAGAGTTCTGACCTACTAGGCCACAACTCCAATCCCTTCTGTATGGATTGCTTTAGAAATTAGAGAACCTAAGCGCTTAAGAAATTTTTGGCCATCCTTCCCTAGGTGGGGATGTTATCTTCTGGGACTCTAGAAAATGAGCACTGGTAAACACACGTACACGCACACACACTTGCATGCACACATGTACGTGCACATGTACGCACACTTGGGATCAGAGGAGCAGCAGAACCAAAGGAGGTGAGAAGTCAAAGTAAATGTGGATGGATAAATATCCAACTTGTGACACCACTCCTCCAATTTCACAGGTATCATCCCGCGTATGCCTGAGGACATCCTGAGGAAGTACATCCTATAATTATGTCCCTTGAGCAGAGGAGACAGGGACCATCCCTGAAAGACACAATCACTTATCTGGGGCCAGAAAGAGGTAAGAATGAAGAGTTGTGTCTCAACCCAGATACGTCTCAAAACTGGGACCCTGGCTGCCCCCAGACCTTCCCAGGGGCTGTGGAGAGGGGTGCGTTGGTGTAACTGTGGACCGATGTGACATTTCATGGAGAAAGGGGTGAGCAGTCAGCAAATAGAGGACTATTTGCATAGGTGTTATCCCAGGAGCAGACGCAGGAGGTGGATCGTAGTCAGTGACATCACTTTGCTCACAATAGGCCCCAGGAGAACTTGGAACTCCTGTAACCCAGCACCCATGCACTAGTGAGGTCCCATACCAGTCTCATTTGTCTACAGACACAGAGAGTTTGGGATGTTCTCTTGTTTTCCCAGTTACCAGGGCTCTGGATACCAGAAACCCCAGTGTACAGGATTATTCAGATGTTGGAGAGGTTTCCTTCACCCATGCTGGCGATGCCTCAGGATGTTTTCCAGGAGGTCACATAAGGTAATACAGAGCAGCCTAGAGCAGGCCAGGCCAGGTCAGCTCAGGTCACAGCTCTGAGCCATCCTTGGGCACCCCCATCCCCCCGTGTTCAGTTTCAAGGAAAGGGGGACACGTGAGGTGCTCCTGTCCTGGACTGGAGGAGGTTGGATGGCAGTGGACGACCTGGTGGACCCATCATGGCCATGCAGATGTCATGCTGGGAAGGAGGCAAAAGGGATCTCTGAGGTGCCTTTAACCTATAACCGGTTTAATCCAAGACCCTCAAACCACATTGCTTCTCCTCCTTGGGGGAGGTGTGTGCACACTGTGGTGTATATATCTGCAATGAATTCACACGGGTCTGAGGACAAGTGAAAGCAAGCAGACATGGCTTTGAGGACTCCTGCCTGCGTGCAGGGCACTGTCTTTACAGAGCCACACGTCAGAGATGGAGGAGAAGGTGAATGATGAGAGCCCCTGCTCTACTTCCCTGAAGGACAGGAGGAAGCCCCATGCCATCAGCAGGATGCCCCGCTGGCTCAGGGTGAGTGAAGGTACCAGGGAAACCCAACACGCACAGCCCAGAGGCAGTGCAAAGAATCCCAGGGCACAGAAAACACACTGATACTCCCCTGGTATCTCTCATAGACTCCTGATCCCAGATGAACCTGGAACCCCATGTGCTCCCCAAACATGCCCTCGTGGCCCAGCCCCTGCCATGGCCAGATGCAATGTCACTCTCCACTTATTTGTAGGAATATCAGAAAACGGGTGTGAAACCATTTCACATCCCATTCTGTCTAGAATATATTGCCATTGTCGTACATGTTTCTTCAACGACTGTTCCCAGGTGTCCCGGTTCGCCTGACCATCCTTCCACAACTTCCCCACATCTGACACATGTTCATGATGAGCAGGGAGATTTTTACCCAAAGGACATGGGACTCACTGTATTATGTCTACTGCTCTGCACTTTGGTTGCCAAGCAACACGTCCCTAGGGCCCTCCAGATCAGGAGCAAGGACCTTACTACCTAGACAACATTCTGGAAATGAGACCACTTACCTCACCCATTCAGCCCTTCACAAATGCGGGACTGTTACATGATTCCCTTCTGTTGCCATGTCACAGTGCTGCACTGAACATCCTACATGTCCTATTATCCTGATCCAACCTCTGCCAGGTAATGTCCCTGTCTTCTGATCCCTAGAATGGACTGTGGTGTTAGAAATCACAAAGACAATGCTGTTAATGCAGGGAGGTGCTGTCCATACTCATCTAACAATCTGACCTCAGATCCTAACTTATTCAGTCATTCCCCACCTCAAATTCTCACGTGAATGCCAAGATCCTTTTTCCTACTGTGTGCACCAGGTCTCACTCTTTCGACAAGTCACTGAGGGCTGGGGGGTTTGGTCTGCATTCTGGACCCCAACCCTCCTGATGTCCATGGTGCTGTGTCTGACTTTGTGTCCCTCCTCTGTTCTATCTCGGGGTAAAAAGGCCACACCCGTGAACGAGAATGAGAACTGTGTGGAGTGAACCATCAATGCAGGCCTGCTGAAGCAGTGAGTGGAGCACCTGGTGCCCGCCTTCCTGTGGAGAGACCCCACCTGCTTCTTCACATTCTTGGGCACGTACAGAGCTTTTGCTACCACCCAACAGGTCCTGGAACTATTGTTTATGAGGTGAGCACCCTGCCCTTCACAGCCTAGTGTGATTCAGCCCCTTAAAGCTTTGAGTCTAAGGAAAGTCACCAAACCTCCCTGAGTCTCAGTTTGTTCCCTGATCAGAGCAGAATAACTACAGGTACTCAGTGGGGGCATTGCTGGGAAAGTGACCCTGGCTCTGTGGAAAGGTCTGCTGGACGGGCTGTGTGTCTGCTGGGTGATCTTTGTCCTCTTGCCCATGATCAAGTATCAGCCTCATCCCTCACTGTCACTAGGTGTTGAGTTGGGCTCTTTTCCCATTTGAAAAGGAGATGTGAGGGTCTGTCTGTGTGTCTGAGTCCTGGGTCAAACTAATCTAGGATGCCCAGGATGAGCAGGAGGCCCAGACCCACACCAATATGTGTGATGGAGCTGATTGGGGCCCTATCGTTCATCAAACATACAGGAAGCCCCACTAGGTGCAGGCACTTCTGTAGGAGCTGACTGGGATCCAAAGCACAGAGCAGACAGCACCCTCCCCTCCAGAGCTCCATTCTTTTTTTTTTTTAATTTTTTTTAACATTTTATTTTTATTTTTGAGACAGAGAGAGACAGAGCACAAACTGGGGAGGGTCAGAGAGAGAGGGAGACACAGAATCTGAAACAGGCTCCAGGCTGTGAGCGGTCAGCACAGAGCCCGACATGGGCCTCGAACTCACGGACCACGAGATCATGACCTGAGCCGAAGTCAGAGGCTTAACCAGCTGAGCCACCCAGGTGCCCCTCCAGAGCTCCATTCTAGTCAGCAGTCAGTGACTCTGGATATGACAAGAGGTAGTATCCACAGGACACCTGATATGATGCCCTTCTGGCCTCCTCCAGATATGGCTGCTTCCTTCCTGAGACTGAGGAAGATGGTGGACCCCGGGAGCAGGAGAAAATGTGAGTAGGCTGAGCTCATGCTGGAGGGCCTTCATTCTCCAAGAGGGCAGTGCTGAGACTGTGCGTGGGAGGGGCTTCAGGACCCAGCATCCCACACATCTGAGAGTCCTGTGAGAGGGCAAAGCTCTGAGGGCTTCTCCCTGGAAGCAAGGAAAGGGGTCTTGTCCTGTGGGTTAGAGGATAAGCTGTGAGCACAATGAGACAGCAGAGGGCAACAGACGACAGATTCAGCCCTTTCGAGAGTCCAACCCCATCCCTTCCCACTCACAGGCTTGCCTCCACCCCCATCAGAAGACCCAGAATAAAGGTTTTGGGGAGCATCACGCTCACCACCTTGTGGAACTTCGACTGTGTGCTTAGCAAGGGTTCAGGAGACACAGTGAGGGCCAAGGACCACATATCACCCACACTATGGGAGAACCAGTGTCAGTGGGAGGACACCCACATGTGCACTAAGTGAATGAGGCAGCATAGAGGCACAGGTCGTCACGTGAGGAGGTTTCAAGCAAGCCCAGGTAAGAGACAGAGTGCCTTTGTCCCGTATGTGTTCAGATTTTCATGGAGCACTAGTGTATGCAGTGAAAGCACTGACTCATCCTGACACCACCCCTCCACTCATGCACGGAGTTGAATTCTAGTGAGAGGTAGGCAGAGGACACAACAGGGAGTATGTCTGGCTTCCCCAAGAAGGACAGAGATGACCACATCATTGGTTAAGGGGTTTCCATCAAATAGAATTTTCACAGTCCCTCTTCAGTGACCAGGACTCTCTTAGGTGGGACTGCCAAATCACAGGTGGACACGGCATAGAACCACCCTCTGTACATCCATGAGCAGGAGGCATAGAGGAGGCTAGGTCCCACAGCCCTGTCTTGAAACATTAGTGCAGGATGAACACCCCATGTTGATTGTTCTGGCTACTTTTGTATCCCCAGGGCCATCTCCTCCATTCTGGGCACCTGGCTGGACCACTACCCTGAGGACTTTTTCCAGCCCCCAGATTTCATCAGCCTGCAGATACTGCGGGCATATATAGGGGTCCACATGCCAGGCTCTGAGCTGCAGCGCCATGACCGCCTTCTCTACTCATCACAGAGAAACCATGAGCCCAATGAGCCAGAATCTCTGGGTGAGGAGGACTCTGGGTGGGAGATGTGGGCATGTGGATGGGACAAGGTATGCCACACAAAGCACGTTTCCTGAGACTGCGGGTGGGCTAGGAGTTG
Organism: Panthera tigris; assembly: GCF_018350195.1. Classification (NCBI taxonomy): domain Eukaryota; kingdom Metazoa; phylum Chordata; class Mammalia; order Carnivora; family Felidae; genus Panthera; species Panthera tigris. The sequence continues at coordinate 88,441,523 of NC_056660.1, read as the reverse complement.
TGAGTAGTCTCAGATCACTGTTCCATTAACCTGCCATCTGGGAGATTTCCTCCTGGTGGGTTCTTTGACTCAGATGACAATGTCTGCAGGAGAGGTATCCTTTATTAGGAAAGGCCATGGAAAGACAATCACGGTGATGACACTTTGTATTCTTGAAGCTATGGCACCAGCTCCAGAGCAAGATCCAGACGTCACTCAGGAGCTAGCTCCCGCTATCTCTGTGGTGCCCACTGCAGCTTTGCAGTCCAGGCTGCCTGCAGCGACCACTCATCCTGGATCTCAGCAATTAGAAGAATTGGTGACCCTCCCTGCAGAGTCACCACCAGTGCAGGTTGTAGTCCCAGCTCTGATTCACTGTCAGGAGCTGGAAGAGACACCTGCCCCTTTGGTGGACCCAGACCCTGAGCAGCCTCCAGCCCCAGCTGGCGGGGTCACGGAAGGGCTGGGGCAACCACCTGCTGCAGCTGAGCAACCAGCCTCGGCTCCCGAGCAGTGGCGCATGTTGGCTGCAGCCCCAAAGGATGCCCTGATCCTGTCATTGCGTTCTTTGTAATTTTTGTGGTTTACATAGAGATATGTACTGTCCTTATGTATTGTTTTGTAAATAAAACATAAATTAACTTCAAAAGAATTTACTCTGATCCTTTCAAATTACAAATTCAACTGTCATTACGTACATTCACAGGATTTTGCGCCCGTGACCACTATGTACTCCTAGAACATTTCCATCACAGAGACACATGTACTACTAATCACCCACGGCTCATTCCCTCACCCCAGTCTCTGCAACCACTGATATCGGTTTCTGCTGCTTTAGCTCCTCTAAAATTTTCAGGTGTGTGCAAAAATACAACATGGCCTGTTGTGTCTGGCTACATAACATGAGAGTGATTAATAATTGGTTAAATATTCAATGAAACTAAGATTTTTATGACAGAGGAATATTCCCCAAGAACAAAGATTATGTGAAGCTCCTCCTTGAAATATCTTCTTTATCTGGCATGGGGACCCTTTGAGGTTTGACACAAGACCAGAAGCCAGAGGAGAAACGTCTGGACCAGAGCGATACCTTGACAATGTTTCATTTTCCTGGACCAGCCATGTTGATATTGGTCTAATGTGCATATTATAAAAATACCTAAATGAAATATTCAATATTCCATTTATGCTAATCTATTAGGCAATAAAGTACAAAGATGTTAAAGGTTTTCTGCAGGTGACGTTTATGTAGTAAACTAAAGATTTAAATAATGAGGACAGGCACCAAGGTGGCTCAATCGTGAGTTTCTGAGTTGAATTTGGCTCAGGTCATGATCTCATGGTTCTTGAGATCAAGTCCCAAGTCAGGCTCCGCAATGACAGCTTGAAGCCCTGGTCAGGATTCTCCTTCTCGCTCTTTCCAAATAAATAAATATGAAAATAAATAAATAAATAAATAAATAAATAAATACAAATAAATGCGGAGAAAAATTTATATTCTTCGAAGAAATAATCGCCCATAAGACATGGTGTCATCTTCCCAGTCCTTTTGCTTTGAGTGCAGCAGGTGTCTGTGTTTGTGTCTATGAGTGGTGTGACAGGTTGGGCGTGGAAGGATCCAGGATTATGATCTTGTAGTACGTGATGTCCCCACAGTGGACAGGCACAGTCCTGTCCCCTTCTGCATTCTCAGTGGCCACACATCATCATCTACTCTGCTTCTCCAGAAGCTGAATGACTGGGCCAATTCCAATACTTTGACTCTCATCATTGTACAGAACGGTACATGTGTACTGTAAATCTCTCTTTCTTTATTAGGCTTGTACACCTAGCACAACTTTTGGAACATAATTCATATGCATTTTGCGGGTGCTGCCTCCAGTTTCCAATATCTATAGTCTCTTTATTACTTTGGGGCCTTATGTGAAAAGCAAGGACCCCAGGACTGACTGGGTACCTGAAGAATTAGGAGGACAAGCCAGCACTGAGGTCATCAGGGTACCTAGGAGTGACCCATGGGGCAGGAAAGAAACCACATTCCCTCATTGTGATCTCCTGCACAGCATCCCTGCCCCATGTCCCGGAACACACTCGTCCAGGCCCCATCCCATGACAAGCCCCAGCCACCTGTGTGCCTCTTGTTCCATAGCTCTGCTTCTCAGTAGAGAAGCCAGTCCCTGCTTTCAGGCCAGTGGAGGATGCAGCCTGGGCCACTGCTGTCTGCTTGCTGGCCCTCCACCCAGGCTAGGTCCCTTACTCTCAGGAAAGTACCTGTAAGTGCAGGTCAGGTCAATGAGTTAAAGACCATGACCTGAATGTGTTCATCCTGAGGATTCAGTGGCAACAGCAAGAACCACTTGAACCTCCGCAAGCAAGAGAGTCCTTTACAAAGCACACCAGGAGCTCAAGGAGCCTGCAGGATGGAGACTCAGTCAACGGTTTGATACCGAGTAAAGCCACTCCATGCTTCAGGCTCCTCCAGGCTCCCCCATCTTTGGGGAACAGTGTCTTTGTCATGAGCAGCCACACAGCACCCTCTGGTGACGACAAGACACACAGGAATACTGCAAGCCTCCCTGATCTCTCAGCAAAGAAAGTGCCATTCCAACTTAGACATCCTCAGAGGATTCCAGGCAGATCAGAAACAACTCTGTAAAATTCAATGATTTTGAGGTGCCTTTCAGCAACTCTATGAAAAATATAGGTCTCTTCCCAACTGCAGTATTCTGAGATGAATTCACTGAACGTTTGAGTCAGGCACTGGGTTCCAGGACAGAAAATAGAGACAAGGTGGCTGCCTCCCAAGATGCACAAGGTGTGTTGTGGGAATGTGTTGGTAAGGATGTGTCTATGTCACAGCTCTCTGTGTCTGGTTAAAGAAAACGTATATCCAAACAAACCTTATTTATGGAGTTGTGTGATTATATCAAGCACAAAACATTTCAGAAAATTTGCATAGTATCACTCCATATATCTGCTTCCTCTCATCTAAATTCGATCACATCATCCTATATTCCCAGGCACTTTTTCACTTATTAGGAGTGCATGATATGCTGTACATAGACCGCAGTGACTCTACACCATTACTGGTAGACCTAATAAATGATTTCAGTAATGCTAAGATATGTAGGTCGATGTATATATTGTGCCTCATTTCTATACATGAATCACAAACTATCAGAGAGAGAAATTAAGAAAATAATTTAAAATCCCTCCAAAAGAATAAAATACTTAAGAATAAATTTAGCCAACAGGCACCTGGGTGGCACAGTCAGTGAAGCATCTGACTGTGGCTCAGGTCGTGATCTCACAGTTTGTGACTTGGGCCTTGCGTTGGGCTCTGTGCTGACAACTCAGAGTCTGGAGCCTGCTTCAGATTCTGTGTCTCTCTCTCAGCTCTTCCCCACTCATACGCTCTCTCTCTCTCTCTCTCTCTCTCTTTCTGTGTCTCTATGTATTTCTCTCTCAATAATAAATAAAAATAGAAAACTTAAAAAAGAAAAGAATGACTTTAACCAAGAAGATGAAGGCCTCTTTAATGAAAACCATAAATCAGTGGAGAAAAAATTTGAAGACATAGAAATAAGTGGAAAGACATTCCATGCTAGTGGATCCCAAGAATTAAGATTGTCAAAATGTCCACACTACTTAAAGCCATCTACACATTCCCTAGGTGCAGTCCCTATCAATGTTTAAGCACGTTTCCAAAAATAGGATAACCCTTCAATGTGGACAGAACCACAAAAGGCTCTGAATAGCCAAAGTCATTTTGAGAAGGAAGAACACAGCTGGAAGCATCATGCTTTCTGATTTTAAAGTAGATCTCAAAGCTACAATAACCCAAGCAGTACGGTATTGGGGTAAAAACAGACACACAGATCATTGGAACAGAACTGAAGGCCCAGAAAGAAACCCACGCATATGTAACCAATTAATTTACAACAAAAGAACCAAGAATGTAACATGAGGAAAAGGCAGTCTCCTCAATAGGTGGTGCCAGAAACACTGGGCAGCCACACACACAGAAAAACAACTTGACACCTATCTAGCACCACACTCAGAAACGAAGTCAAATGTATCAAAGACCTAAAGTTAAGACCTAAAACCAGAAAAACCATGCATAAAACTTGCGCAGAAGGTGGGGAAATCACAAAACTATGTCTTGAGTTAGGAGATTATAGGGAACGCTTTGCAAAGCAGATCACTGCTCTCTGGACTTGTTGCAAACAGCCAGCGGCAGTTCATTTATCTAGTTAGTGTGTATCTGGGGGACAGGCTGGACTTCGCTTCTCTGTTGCTGTGTATCCAGGGGTTGGGTTCTGTATGTGCTCACAAAATACTTAGATCATGTTGTCGCATGCAATATTATATACTGTCTTAACTTGGTTTTCACCATGTCTTCAATACTTTCTTTCTAGCATGTGGCCCACTGACTTATTGCACACCATTTGTATGAATACGGGAGCTTGAGAGTAGCTCGCAGAGATGTCCTTTAGCCTCCCTCTCACCTCTCTTGACTTGCATGGAGTCTTAAGCAATCCTTTCTGCTGCCCTTGGCTTTGCTGGAAAAAGTCAAAAGCCAAACCCACGAGAGTGGTTTTGATCTCAGTCTTGACACTGAGTTTTGGGATTTGACACCAGAAGCCAAACCTACAAAGGAAAAATAAAGAAGTGGGACTACATCAAACTAAAAAACAAGTTCTGCACAGCAAACATATGTTCAACAGAATGGAAACGCAACATAGTGAACGGGAGAAAATACTTGCAAACTATATACATGGTAAAGGGTCAATAGACAAAAGATATAAAGAATTCCTACCGCTCCGCAACACAAGAGCAAAGAGCAATTACAAAACTGGCAGAGTCCTGAAGAGGCATTTTTCCAATGAAGACATACAGATGGCCACTACATACATGAAGAGATGTTCAATGTCACTCCACATTAGGGTAATGAAAATCCAAAGTGAAAGAGATATCACCTCAAACCTGTCTGAATGTTCTTATCAAAAAGACAAGAAATTACAAGTGTTGGGTAAAATGTGGAGGAAAGCGAATCATTGGGCTCTGTTGCTGGGATTGGAACTTGGTGCAGCGGCAGTCGAAAACAATATAAAGTTTCCTCAAAAAATTCAAACTAGAACATCCATAGCATCCAGCAATTTCCCTCAATTACCCTCCTAGGTATTACTCAGAACACATGAAATAGCTAACTCGCAAGGATATCTTCACACCTGTATTATGCTACATTATTTATACTAGCCTGGAGGGCATTATGCTAAGTGAAATAAATCACACAGAGAAAGACAAATACCAAATGCTCTCACATATATGTGGAATCTGAAACAAAAAAATAAGAAAACAAAATACAAAAATTCTCAAAACATAATAAAATAAACTCATAAATACATAAAGATGATTGCAAAGGTGAGGGGCAGGAAGGAGGGAAATAGGTTAAAGGGCAAAAGACATCAGTGAATAAAAAAAGACCATGTCAAGAGGGAAACTAGAGAGTAAATATGACTTCAGTATCTTAACTTCTAGCTTCTTATATTTCAAAGAATTTAGTTCATTCCATTACATTCAATAGATCTACCTGAATTCTTATTATGACTCAGCAGTTTTTGAAGATGAGTTCTGTATTCAGTATTTCATATCAATAAGGACAGAGTGCTTACATTATTAGGTATATTAGCCTTTCAAACCTTTTATGGTTTCTTGAAGAATCATTATGTGATAAAAATCTCCTTAGATCTAAGTGGACAATTTAATCACTCTTCACATATGTACATACCACTAAAACAATCAGCATAATGAACATAAGGTACATGTGTCCACCACACAAAAGTGATTCTTTTCTCCTTGTTGTAGCGAGTGCCGGTGGGGGACAGACAGACAGGCAGAGAGACAGAGACACAAAATGTGAAAGCAGGCTCCAAGTTCTGAGCTGTCCACACAGACCCCAGTGCAGGGCTGGAGCTCAGGAACCAGCTGAGATCATGAGCTGAGCCCAGGTGGAAAGCTTAACCCACTGAGCCACCCAGGCGCCCTGGGAATGTTCCATTCAGGAGTACACTGCATACATCCAGACCCATTTCCGCAAGGACAGAGCCCTTAGAACAGATACTACTACGAAGGATATTATACAAGCGTCAACAAACTGACCTCTTTCTTAAAAAGAGGCTGCCCTGACAATACCTAGAAGACAAGGCGCTCTGATCAAAAGCCCACGGATAAAAGTCATGCCTCCATACCCTTAGGGCCTGGTGACTCTCCAGGTTCCACCTCCAGCGCACTCTTATTTGAAACTTTGTGGCTTTTGGTTTCTAAGGAGCCCTGCAGCTGTGCAGGCCACTGGGAATGACCTCACCTGAGCTACCTATCAGGAGACAGCTTAGCACTGGTCACTCTTCCTGTAGGCACTGGGCTCGGGGCCTCGGATGAGCCAGGATGCAGGAGACAAGCAGAGAACGTTAGCATTTGAGGACACAAAAAAGGCTTTGGGGTTCCCCTACTCGGGGACCACGTTCATGACCTGGGCGCCTGCGACGTTGGCAGCTGGCACACAGGACGACGGGAAGTGTGAGGGAGATGAAATGAGGGCCCTCAGCCCCTTCTCATGCAATTCAGAGGGAACTCTGAGTTTATACAAAAGGAAATGTCACTTCAGTCATGAGCTCCCAAGAAGCCTCCCTGCGGGAAGGGATGGTGCCGTCAACAACCTTTTCCTCCTTCCAGCCCTGCCTGGGTTTCAGGGGGAGCACAGCACAGGGGTGTCCTACGAAGGTCGCACTGACCCATGCACCCTGAACCTACTTCACTCAACCCCTGAGCTCACTTCAGGGTAGGGACTGGATTCAGTCCACATCGAATGCCTTACTTCTTGTCTGTCTGTTGTTGTCTCTCAGTGCTAGGCTATGTGTACCCGTCTGTGTCATTACTCAACACGGGGGTTGTTCCCCAGTGTGAGGATCTGAGAGTGAGAGTGAGCACGTGGCTGGGCATGGACATTTTAATCACCAAAACTTGGAATGGGCTTTGGGCCACATTGCCATCTTCTGTGGAACAGAAATCGAACACTACGTCCATATCACACCCCAGGAACGATATTACACAGGGATGTGTTTACAGGATGTGGGAATCCCAGGGAGCCACTGAGGGGAGGAGAAAGTGAAGACCCTGCCAGGGTGAGTGCCTTGCTCAGAATCACAGACTGGTAAAAAGTCAGAACCAGGTATGAACCCAACTCCATGTCCTCAAAATGGGGTCCTTGACTTGATGCAGGTTTTCTGAGAGGGCTCTGGAAAAGGTTGTGTTACTATAACTGTGTGCAGACATGGAGGTGGTGTGGGGGTGAGGCTGAAGAGGGGTGTAACAGGGGGCATTCCAGCATGTTCTTCTCTGAGGAGCACTCCAGGCTACGGCAACCCACTGAGTGCAACCCTGTCCCCATTGTACCCAGTGCAATGGGAGGGAATGGTTTGTGGCACACTACTGACAAAGTCTACGTAAAAGAGAGCTCTGACCTACTAGGCCACAACTCCAATCCCATCTGTAGGGATTGGTTTAGAAATTAGAGAGGTTAAGCTCTTAGGAAGTTTTTGGCCATCCTTCCCTAGGCAGAGCTGCTATCTTCTGGGACTCTAGAAAGTGAGAACTGGTAAACACACACACACATGCACACACGCACACACAAACACACAAACACACACACCAGTATGGACTGTTGGGTGGGATCAGAGGAGCAGCAGAAACAGAGGAGGTGAGAAGTCAAAGTAAATATGGTTGGATAAATTTCCAACATGTGACACCACTCCTCCAATTTCACAGGTATCATCCCACGTATATCTGAGCACATCCTGAGGAAGTACATGCTAGAATTATCTCCACTGGGCAGAAAAGACATGGGCTATCCCTGAGAAGCACAATCATGAATCTGGGACCAGAAAGAGGTAAGAATGAAGAGTGATGTCTCAACCCAGATATGTCTCAAAGCTGGGGCCCTGGCTTCCCCCAGACCTTCCCAGGGGGCTGTGGAGAGGGGTGTGTTGGTGTAACTGTGGACCGATGTGACATTTCTTGGAGTATGGGGGTGAGCAGTCAGCAAATAGAGGACTATTTGCATAGGTGTTATCCCAGGAGCGGACTCAGGAGGTGGATCCTAGGCAGTGACATCACTTTGCTCACAATAGGTCTCAGGAGAGCTTGGAACTCCTGTAACCTGGCACCCATGTTCTAGTTAGGTCCCATACCAGGCTCACTTGTCTACAGACACAGAGAGTTTGGGATATTCTCTTGTTGTTTTCCCAGTTACCAGGGCTCTGGATACCAGAAACCCCAGTGTACAGGATTATTCGGGTGTTGGAGAGGTTTCCTTCACCCATGCTGGCGATGCCTCAGGATGTTTTCCAGGAGGTCACATAAGATAATACAGAGTAGCCTAGAGCAGGCCAGGTCAGGTCAGGTCAGGTCACAGCTCTGAGCCATCCCTGGGCACTCCCATCCCCTCGTGTTCAGTTTCAGGGAAAGGGGGACACGTGAGGTGCTCCTGTCCTGGACTGGAGGAGGTTGGATGGCAGTGGATGACCTGGTGGACCCATCATGGCCATGCAGATGTCATGCTGGGAAGGAGGCAAAAGGGATCTCTGTGGTGCCTCTAACGTATAACAGGGTTAATCCAAGGCCCTCAAACCATGTTGCTTCTCCTCCTTGGGGTGGGGGGGGGCGGTGTGTGCACAATGTGGTGTCATATATCTGGAATGAAGTCACATGGGTCTGAGGACAAGCGAAAGGAAGCAGACAGGGCTTTGAGTCCCCTGCCTGCCTGCTAGGCACTGTCTTTACAGAGTCACACATCAGAGATGGAGAAGGTGAATGATGAGAGCCCCTGCTCTACTTCCCTGAAGGACAGGAGGAAGCCCCGTGCCATCAGCAGGATGCAGAGCTGGCCCAGGGTGAGTGCAGGTACCGGGAAAACTCAACACGCACGGCCCAGAGGCAATGCAAAGAATCCCAGGGCACAGAAAACACACTGATACTCCCCTGGTCTCCCTCATACACTCCTGACTCCAGATGAACCTGGAACCCCATCTCTTCCCAAAACATGCACTCGTGGCCCAGGCCCTGCCATGGCCATATGGAAAGTCACTCTCCACTTATTTATAGGAATATCAGAAAAGGGATTAGAAACCATATCACATCCAATTCTGTCTAGAATATTTTGGCATTGTGTTGTACATGTTTCTTCAATGACTGTTCCCAGGTGTCCTGGTTTGCCTGACCATCCTTCCACACCTTCTCTACGTCTGACACATGTTCATGAGGAGCAGGGTGATTTTTACCCAAAGGACATGGGGCTCATGGTATTATGTCTACTGCTCTGCACTTTGGTTGCCAAGGAACACGTCCCTGGGGCCCCTCCAGATCAGGAGCAAGGGCCTTACCACCTAGACAACGTTCTGGAAATGAGACAAGGTACCTGACCCATTCAGCCGTTCACAAATGTGGGACTTTGACATGATCCCCTTCTGTTGCCATGTCACAGTGCTGCACTGAACATACTACATGTCCTACTACCCTGATGTAACCTCTGCCAGGAAATATCCCTGTCTTCTGGTCCCTAGAATGGACTGTGGTGTTATAAATCATAGGGACAATGCTGTTAATGCAGGGAGGTCTGTCCACACTCATCTAACAATCTGACCTCAGATCCTAACGTGTTCAGCCATTCCCCACCTCAAATTCTCGTGTGAATGCCCAGATCATTTTTCCTACTGTGGGCACCCAGGTCTCACTCTTTTGACAAGTCACTGAGGGCTGGTGAGTTTGGTCTGCATTCTGGACCCCAACCCTCCTGATGTCCATGGTGCTGTGTCTGACTTTGTGTCCCTCCTCTGTTCTACCTCAGGGTAAAAAATGAGAATTGTGTGGAGTGGACCATCGAAGGAGTCTGGATGCTACTGGAACAGCGAGCGGAGCACATGGTGCCCGCCTTCCTGGGTAGAGACCCCACCTACCTCTGCACATTCTTGGGAATGTAGAGAGCTTTTGCTACCACCCAACAGGTCCTGGACCTACTGTTTAAGAGGTGAGCACCCTGCCCTTCACAGCCTAGTGTGATTTAGCCCCTTGAAGCTTTGAGTCTAGGGAAAGTCACCAAACCTCCCTGAGTCTCAGTTTGTTCCTCTGATCGGGGTAGAATAACTGCAGGTACTCAGTGGGGGCACTGCAGGGAAAGTGACCCTGGCTCTGTGGAAATGTCTGCTGACAGGGCTGTGTCTGTGCTGGGTCATCTTTGTCCTCTTGCCCGTGATCAAGTTTCTGCCTCATCCCTCACTGTCACCAGATCTTGAGTTAGGCTATTCCCATTTGAAAAGACTTGAGGCTCCATCTGGGGGTCTGAGTCCTGGATGGAACCAGAGCAAGGATATCTGTGGATAAGCAGAAGGCCCACGCCTAGGTCCACACCAATATGTGTGATGGAGCTGATTGGGGTCCTAACATTCACCAACCATACAGGAAGCCCTACTATGTGCAGGCACTTCTGTAGTTGCTGACTGGGATCCAAAGCACACAGCAGACAGCACCTTCCCCTCTAGAGCTTCATTCTAGTCATCAGTCAGTGACCCTGGATATGACAAGAGGTAGTATCCAAAGGACACCTTATATGATGCTTTTCTGGCCTCCTCCAGATATAGCTGCTTCCATCCTGACGCTGAGGAGGATGGCAGACCCCGGGAGCAGGAGAAAATGTGAGTAGGCTGTACCCATGCTGGCGGGCCTTCCGTCTCCAAGAGTGCAGTGCTGAGACTGTGCGTGGGAGGGGCTGCAGGGCCCAGCATCCCACACATCTGAGAGTCCTGTGAGAGGGCAAAGGTCTGAGGGCTTCTCCCTGGAAGCAAGGAAAGGGGTCCTGTCCTGTAGGTTAGAGGATAGGTTGTGGGCACAGTGAAACAGAAAAGGGCACCAGAGGACAGAGTCAGCCCCTTAGAGAGTCCAACCCCTTCCCTTCCCACTCACAGGCTTGCCTCCACCCCATGTGGGAGCCCAGAATAAAGGTTTTGGGGAGCATCACGCTCACCACCTTGTGGAACATCAATAGTGTGTGCTTGCTTAGCAAGGGTTCAGGAGACACAGTGAGGGCTCAAGGACCACATATCACCCACACTATGGGAGACCAGTGTCAGTGGAGGACACTCACACGTGCACTGAGTGAATGAGTCACCATATAGGCACAGGTCGTCATGTTTAAGGTATGAGGAGGGTCCAAAAAGCCCAAGTAAGAGACAGAGTCCCTTTGTCCCGTATTTGTTCGGATTTTCACAGAGCGCTAGTATATTCAGTGAAGGCACTGACTCATCCTGGCACCACCCCTCCACTCACGCACGGAATTGAATTCTAGCGGGAGGTAGGCAGGGGGACACACCAAAGAGTATGTCTGGCTTCCCCAAGAAGGACAGAGACGACCACATCATTGGTTAAGGGGTTCACGTCAAATAGAATTTTGACAGTCCCTCTTCAGTGATCAGGACTCTCTCAGGCAGGACTTCTTCCAAATCACAGGTGGACAAGGTGTAGGGACAGCCTCTGGACATCCAGGATCAGGAGGCAAGGATGCCAGGTCCCACAGAGGTGTCCTGAGACATCAGAGTGTTAGAAACACCCCATGTTGATTGTTCTGGCCACTTTTGTATCCCCAGGGCCTTCTCCATACTGGGCACCTGGCTGGACCAGTACCCCCAGGATTTTTTCCAGCCCCCACATTTCATCAGGCTGAAGATGCTGCAGGCATATGTAGAGGTCCACATTCCAGGCTCTGAACTGCAGTGCTGTGCCCGCCTTCTCTGCTCATCGTGGAGAAACCGTGAGCCCAAAGAGCCAGAGTCTTGGGGTGAGGAGGACTCTGAATGGGAGATGCGGGCATATGGAGGGGATGGGGTATGCCACACAGAGCACATTTCCTGAGGCTGTGGCTGGGCTAGAAGCAGTGCGTAGTATCAGATCACTGTTCGATTAGCATGCCATCTGGGGAGAATTCCTCCTGATGGGTTGTTTGACTCAGATGACAATGTCTGTGGGAGAGGTTTCCTTTATTAGGAATGGCCCTGGAATGGCAATCACAGTGATGACAGTTTCAATTCTTGAAGCTAAGGCACAAATTCCAGGGCAAGATCCAGACGTCCCTCAGGAGCTAGCACCTGATATCTCTGTGGTGCCCGCTGCAGCTTCGCAGCCCAAGTTGGCTGAAGACACCACTCACCCTGGAGCTCAGCAATTAGAAGAATCAGTGACCCTCCATGCAGCATCCCTGCCAGTGCAGGTGTTAGTCGCAGCACTAATTCACTGTCAGGAGCTGGAAGAGCCACCTGCCCCTTTGGTGGACCCAGAACCTGAGAAGCCTCCATCCCCAGCTGGCGGGGTCATGGAAGGGCTGGAGCAACCACCTGCTGCAGCTTCGCAGCCCAAGCTGGCTGAAGACACCACTCATCCTGGAGCTCAGCAATTAGAAGAAGCAGTGACCCTCCCTACAGCTTCACCACAAGTGCGGGTGGTAGTCCCAGTTTTGATTCACTGTCAGGAGCTGGAAGAGCCACATGTCCCTTTGGAGGACCCAGAAGTTGAGCAGCCTTCAGCCCCAGCTGTCAGGGTCGCGGAAGGGCTGGATCAACCACCTGCTGCAGCTTTGCAGCGCAAACTGGCTAAGGACACCACTCATCCTAAAGCTCAGCACATAGAAGAGTTGAGCCTCCCTGCAGCAAACCCACCAGTGCAGGTTGTAGTCCCAGCTCTGATTCACTGTCAGGACCTGGAAGAGACACCTGCCCCGTTGGTGGACCTACAGCCTGAGCAGCCTCCAGCCCCAGCTGGCGGGGGCATGGAAGGGCTGGAGCAACCACCTGCTGCAGCTGAGCAACCAGCCTTAGCTCCCGAGCAGCGGCTCATGTTGGCTGCAGCCCCAATGGATGAATTCCCTTCCGCTGTCATTGCAGTCTTTGTAATTTTTGTGGTTTGTATAGAGATATTTAACGGCCTTATGTATTTTCTTTGTAAATAAAACATAAATTAACTTCCAATAAAATTTTACTCTGATCCTTTGAAATTATAAATCAAGTGTCATTACATACCTTCACAGGAATTTACAACCGTGTCCACTATGTATTCCTAGAACATTTTCATCACACAGACACGTGTACTACTAATCACCATGGCTCATTCCCTCACCCCAGTCTCTGCAACCACCGATATCTGTTTCTGCTGCTTTAGCTCCTCCAAAATTTTCAGGTGTGTGCAAAAATACAACATGGCCTGTTGTGTCTGGCTACATAACATGAGAGTGATTAATAATTCATTAAAAATTCAATGAAACTAATATTTTTCTGACAGAGGAATACTCCCCAAAGAACAAAGATTATGTGAAGCTCCCTACTTGGAATATCTTCATTATCTGGCATGGGGACCCTTTGAGGTTTGACACAAGACCAGAAGCCAGAGGAGAAACGTCTGGACCAGAGCGATACCTTGACAATGTTTCATTTTCCTGGACCGGCCATGTTGATATTGGTCTAATGTGCATATTATAAAAATACCTAAATGAAATATTCAATATTCCATTTATGCTAATCTATTAGGCAATAAAGTACAAAGATGTTAAAGGCTTTCTGCAGGTGACGTTTATGTAGTAAACTAAAGATTTAAATAATGAGGACAGGCACCAAGGTGGCTCAATCGTGAGTTTCTGAGTTGAATTTGGCTCAGGTCATGATCTCATGGTTCTTGAGATCAAGTCCCAAGTCAGGCTCTGCAATGACAGCTTGAAGCCCTGGTCAGGATTCTCCTTCTCGCTCTTTCCAAATAAATAAATATGAAAATAAATAAATAAATAAATAAATACAAATAAATGCGGAGAAAAATTTATATTCTTCGAAGAAATAATCACCCATAAGACATGGTGTCATCTTCCCAGTCCTTTTGCTTTGAGTGCAGCAGGTGTCTGTGTTTGTGTCTATGAGTGGTGTGACAGGTTGGGCGTGGAAGGATCCAGGATTATGATCTTGTAGTACGTGATGTCCCCACAGTGGACAGGCACGGTCCTGTCCCCTTCTGCGTTCTCCGTGGCCACACATCATCATCCAGTCTGCGTCTCCAGAAGCTGAATGACTGAGCCAATTCCAATACTTTGACTCTCGTCGTTGTACAGAACGGTACATGTGTACTGTAAATCTCTCTTTCTTTATTAGGCTTGTACACCTAGCACAACTTTTGGAACATAATTCATATGCATTTTGCGGGTGCTGCCTCCAGTTTCCAATATCTATAGTCTCTTTATTACTTTGGGGCCTTATGTGAAAAGCAAGGACCCCAGGACTGACTGGGTACCTGAAGAATTAGGAGGACAAGCCAGCACTGAGGCCATCAGGGTACCTAGGAGTGACCCATGGGGCAGGAAAGAAACCACATTCCCTCATTGTGATCTCCTGCACAGCATCCCTGCCCCATGTCCCGGAACACACTCGTCCAGGCCCCATCCCATGACAAACCCCAGCCACCTGTGCGCCTCCTGTTCCATAGCTCTGCTTCTCAGTAGAGCAGCCAGTCCCTGCTTTCAGGCCAGTGGAGGATGCAGCCTGGGCCACTGCTGTCTGCTTGCTGGCCCTCCACCCAGGCTAGGTCCCTTACTCTCAGGAACGTACCTGTAAGTGCAGGTCAGGTCAATGAGTTAAAGACCATGACCTGAATGTGTTCATCCTGAGGATTCAGTGGCAACAGCAAGAACCACTTGAACCTCCGCAAGCAAGAGAGTCCTTTACAAAGCACACCAGGAGCTCAAGGAGCCTGCAGGATGGAGACTCAGTCAACGGTTTGATACTGAGTAAAGCCACTCCACGCTTCAGGCTCCTCCAGCAGTGAAGCCCTGCACCTGCCAGCCCCATCTTTGGGGAATAGTGTCTTTGTCATGAGCAGCCACACAGCACCCTCTGGTGACGACAAGACACACAGGAATACTGCAGGGCTCCCTGATCTCTCAGCAAAGAAACTGCCATTCCAACTTAGACATCCTCAGAGGATTCCAGGCAGATCAGAAACAACTCTGTAAAATTCAATGATTTTGAGGTGCCTTTCAGCAACTCTATGAAAAATATAGGTCTCTTCCCAACTGCAGTATTCTGGGATGAATTCACTGAATGTTTGAGTCAGGCACTGGGTTCCAGGACAGAAAATAGAGACAAGGTGGCTACCTGCCAAGATGCACAAGGTGTGTTGTGGGAATGTGTTGGGAAGTATATGTCTATGTCACAGCTCTCTGTGTCTGGTTGAACAAACCGTATATCCAAACACACCTTATTTATGGACCTGGGTGGCACAGTCAGTGAAGCATCTGACTGTGGCCCAGGTTGTGATCTCATGAATTGTATTTTGAGTCCTGCATTGGGCTCTGTGCTGACAACTCAGAGTCTGGAGCCTGCTTCAGATTCTGTGTCTCTCTTTCTCTCAGCTCTTCCCCACTCATTCTCTCTCTCTCTCTCTCTCTCTCTCTCTCTCTCTGTATACCTCTCTCTCAAGAGTAAATAAACATAGAAAACTTAAAAAAGAAAATCATGAATTTAACCAAGAAGATGAAAGACCTCTTTACTGAAATCCAGAAATCAGTGGAGAAAGAAGTTGAAGGACGGAAATAAGCGGAAAGACATTCTATGCTAGTGGATCCCAAGAATTAAGATGGTCAAAATGTCCACACTACTTAAAGCCATCTACACATTCCCTAGGTGCAATCCCTATCAAAGCTTAAGCACATCTCCAAAAATAGAATAATCCTTCAATGAGGACAGAACCACAAAAGGCCCTGAATAGCCAAAGTCACTTTGAGAAGGAAGAACACAGCTGGAAGCATCATGCTTTCTGATATTAAACTGGATCTCAAAGCTACAATAACCCAAGCACTATGGTATTGGTGTTAAAACAGACACACAGATCATTGGAACAGAACTGAAGGCCCAGAAAGAATCCCACGCGTATGCAGCCAATTAATTTACAACAAAAGAACCAAGAATATAACGTGAGGAAAAGGCAGTCTCCTCAATAGGTGGTGTCAGAAACCCTGGGCACAGAAAAACAACATGCACAGAAAAACAACTTGACATGTATTTAACACCACACACAGAAACGAAGTCAAAATGTATTAAAGACTTAAGACGTGGGGCGCCTGGGTGGCTCAGTCGGTTGGGCATCCAACTTCGGCTCAGGTCATGATCTCGCGGTCCGTGAGTTCGAGCCCCGCATCAGGCTCCGTGCTGACAGCTCAGAGCCCGGAGCCTGTTTCATATTCTGTGTCTCCCTCTCCCTCTGACCCTCCCCCGTTCATGCTGTCTCTCCCCGTCTCAAAAATAAATAAACGTTACCAAAAAAATTAAAAAAAAAAAAAAGACTTAAGACCTAAAACCAGAAAAATACTGGATAAAAACTTGGGCAGAAGGTGTGGGAAATCGCACAATACTGTCCTGAGTTAGGAGATTATAGGGAACGCTTTGCAAAGCAGATCACTGTTCTCTGGCCTTGCTGCAAACAGCCAGCAGCAGTTCACTTGCCTAGTTGGTGGGCCCCTGGGGGGCAGGCTAGACTACGCTGATCTATGTGTATGTAGGGTGTATGTAGATGTGTATGTGTATGTAGGGTGTATGTAGATGTGTATGTAGGGGTTGGGTTCTGCACGTGCTCACAAAGTCCTTAGATCATGTTGTTGCATGGAATATTTTTTCCTGTCTAAATTTGGTTTGCACCATGTCTTTAATACATTCTTTCTAGCATGTGGCCTACTGACGTGTTGCACATTGTTTGTATATTTAATGACAACAGGAGCTTGAGAGCAGCTCACGGAGACGTCCCTTAAAATCCCTGTCGCCTCTCTTGACTTGCATGGAGTCTTAAGCAATCCTTTCTGCTGCCCTAAAGCCAAGTGCAGAACCCATGAAAATGTTTTTGATCTCAGTCTTGACACTGACTTTTGGGATTTGACACCAGAAGCCAAACCTACAAAGGAAAAATAAAGAAGTGGGACTACATGATTTTCCACTCTCTGTGGAATCCTCACTCTGTGAGGATTTCCCCATCCCCTTCCCATACCCTGGCATGGTCCATACAAGAAGTGGAGATCTGCAATTTATTAGTGTCAGGCGTTGGGCGAGGTAAAGATAGGAGTTAGAGTCAAAAAGAATTTTTTACAGTTTAAGGCTTTATTGGGAACTAAGGTTCCGGGGAAGGTTCTGTGACTCAGGGAGTGAGAGGAGTCAGGAAAGTCATGCCCAGGTAAGGTGGGGTAGGGTTTTTAAGCTGTAGCAGTTCCGGGCTTAGGTTCGGGTGGGTCTTTCTTTCGTTCCAGGTTGTGCTGTTGCTCGGTGATTGGTTGACCTTCAGTTCCTTCTGGCGCGCTGCTCGGGGCTCTCCGTTGGGTTGTGCTGGCACTCGGTGATTGGCTGCCTTTCAGTTTCTTCCCCAGCGCTGGAGAGGTTTCTTCTGGCACACTGGCGAGATGGTTGTCCCCTTCCAGGGACATCCTAACATTCCAACCTCTTATGGGTGATAATGGGCAACGGATCTGATCTGGCTGCTTCCTGTGGGTGTAAGGGTGATGCCATAGTATGTGGGATCTGAGGTTGGAATGCGGGAATAGGGCCAGACCACCATTTGATGAAATGGGACCTGGGAAACTTCATGAATTCATTTCCATATTAAATGGAGAAAACAAGGTAAGAGCATAAGTATTATACAGAAAGCAACTAGTGGGGTGACTGTGGGGAGGAGCCAAGTTAAGAGGGGTGATTGCCACCAGGAGGTTAGGGGGTCTGAGGATCCTGGGCAGGTGGATAGGGTTTTTTGGATTTCCTTTAGGTGTTCTATATTGGTTTCAACTAAGCCTGATTCACTGAGGTAGTAGCAACATTCTTCCCTCAGGAACAGGCATGTTCCCCCTTTTTCTGCTGTCAGGAGATCTAGGGCTCATCGGTTTCATAGAGTGACCTGTGCTAGGGAGTTGATCTGCCTTTGTAAGGTGGATAGGGAGGTTGCTGAGGCTTCTATTGCGATTTGGAGTCTGACAGGTCCCTGGAGGAGGTAATGGAGTGTGCGAGGGAGTCGGTCCCAACCCCGGCGGCCAATAGGGAGGTGGCCAGGGATAGTCCGACCATTAGTGGGAGGAAAATGGCTCGTTTTTGGAGATGGAATTCGAGGAGTTGATGGAGTTCTTCCTGTCCATATAGGGTGAGTTGGGGGATAATGGTGACTGGGAGACAGACGAAAGCATTTTTTGGCATTTGTTTATAAGCTGTTCCATTACACCAATAGAATCCCCCTGGATTCTCCAATCCCCTCCCCCTGGAGGGTCGTGGCTAGGCATAGGCAGGGGGGAGGGGCAAGTTGGGGAGGCATGAGAGGAGTAGCGTATTGGGTGAGACATGTTGCCTTGAGGGGTCTCAGTGAGGATGGGAACCTGTAGGGAGATTTGACTTCTGGGGTGGTTGATGGAGTTAGTGGTGTTGGGAAAGGGTGTGGGTAATGGGATGGCTATTACTGGATCCTGCTGAAGGGATGCGCAAAGAAAGCAGTGTGACAGGTTGGTTAAGCCTGAGTGGTTAAGCAGGATAGCTTCTTGTCTGATGAATGTAAGCCATGAGAAGGGATGTTGTGCAGGGGGTGTCTGTAGTTGTGTGTTGAGCTGGTCTTCTTGGTCCGTGATTACTTGGGTAAGATCTTTAAGGTTGGAGAGGGAAGGAGACATTGAGGGATCATAGGTTTGATAGATGGTTAAAGAGGAGATGGGGTTAGAGAAATGGTTGTTCTGATTCAGTTTGCCCTTTATTCCGGTTTGCTAGTGGGTATCCCATGGATCAGGGATAGAAAGGGTAAAGTTGCCATTTTTTAAGCAGAAGCGTCCCGTCCTTGGTCCTGTGAAACAGTATAGGTTGAGCCAGTGTATGTTACAATAGTGATAGGGGTATCCTCCATATTGGTTGCGGGAGGTTTGGGAGCATATCTTGGTTTGGTCATATAAAAAGCAAATGGCGGGAGTAATCCGTGTGGAGGCTTGGAAGGTGTTGAAAGAGGGGAATTTAAAGGTGACTTGATTTTGGCACCCAACAATGGGGCAAAGGGTAGAGGATATGATAGAGGTGTGTCCATTAAAAGTTTCAGATAGGTAAAAAACCCACCTATAGGAGGGTTGTGAGGGTATAAGGGGGATGATATTAACAAGGAGTAACAAGGGAAGTATCATCATGATATATAAGTATCGTTAGCAAAAAGGTAAAGAAGGAGATTTCAATGGGGGAGAAATCGGAGAGAGTTCCCTGAAGCCAACAGTTGAGACCCAGGAGAGAAATAAGGGGAGGGTGATGGGTCAGATGAGTGGGAGAGTTGTAGCTCATGTAATATTGTGAGTGTGAAGGTGGAAAACCGAGGGGAAGGGTCAGTCATGAAGGGGCCTGTCAGGTTAGTTTGAGGGTGAGGGGGCTGGTTGGTTGGGAGGTCCACGACTCTTCTGGTATGAGGGTAAAGGGGGGGGCCTGCTTGAGGTCGGAGGTGTGAACCCACGGGGTGTGGCCCAATAATATAGCAGCCCTGGGGGTTGTGAGTATGACTGTGTAGGGACCCTCCTATCGGGGGGCAAGGGTTGGTTTTTGTCTTACTCGAAGGAGCACTGAGTCTCCTGGGTTTACAGATAGTGAAGGAGAGGAGAGATCAATGGGAGCTGGTAGAGTAAGGTCAGCATACTGTCGAATCAGGTGTCAGAGCAGGATGAGGTAAGGGAGATAGGCAGCCAAAGGAGGAGGATCTTTTGGTAGGGGTTGGGGTAACAGGAAGGGTCGCCCGTATAGGAGTTAAAATGGGCTGGGGCCTGTGGGTCCTCGGGGAGCGGCTCGGAGTCAGGTGAGTGCTATAGGTAGGAGTTGAGGCCAAGAAAGCTGAGTCTCTATGGAGAGTTTAGTGAGATGGTCTTTTATGAGGCCATTGGCCCTTTCAACCTTACCTGAGGACTGGGGGTGGTATGGTATGTTGAGTTTCCAAGTAATACCTAAAGCTTTGGAGACCTGTTGGGTGACTGCTGAGATGAAAGCAAGGCCCGTTGTCAGACTGTATCCTTCTCGGTAGACCAAAGTGGGGAATGACGTCCTTAAGAAGGATCTCAGCCACTATGGAGGCACCTTCAGATGAGGTGGGGGAGGCTTCTATCCACCCTGTAAAGGTGTCAATTATAGTAAGGAGATAAAGTAATTTTTTGTGTTTTGGCACGTGAGTGAAATCTATTTGCCAGGCTTCACCCGGGAGATGGCCCCGCATCTGATGAGTGCCTCATTCTCCCTTGGGAACTGACTGCAGCGCATGTGGTGCATTGTTGGTGTGTTTTGGTGATCAGTTGTCGTAGGTGGGGGTGGTACATAATGAGCTCAAGGAAGCGGAAGGTGGCCTCCAGCCCAATGTGTAGGGTTTTGTGGATTTTTGTTAGTAGGGAAGGGACTAGGCTATTTGGGAGGGCCAGTCTGGGGCCCAGCATGATCCAGCCTGCGTTGGTGTGGGCATTGGGAGGGGCCATGTATTGTTTTTGTTCATCTGGGGTATAATCGGGAGTTGTATCTTCAGTGAGGATGCCCATAGGAACTGGGTCAAGAGAGAGAGAGCTGTTTGTCTAGCAGTGTTGTCAGTCTTGTGATTTCCTATAGCTATCTCTGTGGTTAGGGGTTGATGGCCCTTGCAGTGGACAATGGCACTTCCTGTGGGAGTTTGAGGGCCTCAAGGAGTTTCTCTATGAGTGGCCCGTTGATGATGGGGGCACCCTTAGTTGTGAGGAATCCTCTTTCTTCCCATAAGTGGGAGCGTGTATGTGCAATAAGGAAAGCATATTTTGAGTCTGTGTATATTGTGACCCTTTTGTTTTTGGACAATTAGAGAGCCCAGTTGAGGGCTGTAAGTTCAGCCTTCTGGGATGTGGTCCCTGTGGGTTGTGTCTGGGTCTCTAGAGTTTGGTTTAATGTAACTACAGCATACATTGCTCGTCGGTGGCCCCTGCAGTCAACTAGTGAGCTACTGTCTACAAATAGGGTGAAATCAGGGAAGTGAGGGGAAGGTCCTTTAAGTTAGATGGAGGTTTAGAGAGAATATCTTTAAGTTCAGTGCAGGAGTGAAAGAGTGGCTGTGAAGTGTCTTTGGGGTTGATTTGTGGAAGTAGCATGGCAGGATTGAGTCTGGGGGAGAGTTGGAGAGATATTTCAGGATTTTCAATAAAGAGCAGATGGAACAATTATATGCGTGATGGGGAGAGGTGTGCCAGGGCCTTATGTGTAAGGAGATCAGATAGACGGTGTGGTAAAAGTACCGTTAGGGGGCAGTGTAGGGTGAGTTTGAGTGCCTCTTGGGTTAGGGTGGCTGCTGTTGCAAGTGCTCTGAGGCAGGGTTGCCACCCCCTGATGGTAGGGTCCAGTTGTTTAGAAAGGTCGGCGACAGCTTGTAACTTAGGGCCACACGGTTGGGTTAGGAGCCCTGTTGCAATTCCAGCCCTCTCATCTGTGTATAAGAGGAAAGGCTTTGAAACATTAGGAAGGGAAAGGACCGGTTGAGTGACTAGAGATGTGACCAGCCCTTGGAAGGCCCTTGCGACAGATCCCGGGCTGGAGAGTGGGCCCTGGGGGGTTTCTTTGGCTGCTTTGCATAGGGGGGCTGCGTGTATAGCAAAGTTAGGGATCCAGTGTTGGAAGAAGCCCACTAGACCCAGGAAGGAGAGGATTTCATCTGCATTGGCAGGTGGGGACAGGGTCTGGAGGGCTTAGAGATGATCTTGGGTTAGGGCTTTGGTAGTAGGTGTGAGTGAGACTCCCAGGAATGTGACTGTATTAGTACAGATTTGGGCTTTGTGTGGGGAGACTCGATACCCCAGGTTAGCCAGGAAATTTAGGATCTGGACTGTATCTTGTTTGGTGTGGTCGAAAGAGGTTCCACATAATAGAAGGTCATCTACGTACTGTAGTAGAGTACAGTGACTGGAGAGTGGGGCTTTGAGGAGATCCCTGGCCAAGGCCTGCCCAAAGAGATGGGGACTATCACGAAATCCCTGGGGAAGTACCGTCCATGTGAGTTGGCAGGCCAGAGAGGTGACTGGATCTTGCCATGTGAAGGCAAAGAGGAATTGGGACTCAGGATGTAAGGGAATGGTGAAAAAGGCATCTTTGAGATGAAGCACTGTAAAATGGGTCATGGATGGGGGTAGAGGAGGGTATATCAGTTGGGCACTACTGGATGGATGGGAATTACAGCTTCATTGATTATTCGGAGGTCTTGAACTAGTCTATATGAGCCATTTGGCTTTCTTACAGGCAAGATCGGGGTGTTGCAGGGGGAATGACATGGGATTAGGAGGCTCTCCTTGAGTAGGCGATCGATGATGGGCTTCAAGCCTAGTTGGTGGGTGTGGGAGATTGAGTATTGGGGTCTAGATGGGAATTGTGATGGATTTTTGAGTTTAATGACAGGTTGGTGATGGGTGGCGATTGTTGGGGTGGATGTATCCCATACGATTGGGTCTACTGGGAGGTCTGGGTGTGGGTTGAGGCTGTGGTCTGTGTCATCCGTGATAGGGGCCAGTAGGAGATGAGTGGGGGAGGGACAGGAGCAAATAGCTGGTAAATGTATAGAGGCTCCTAATTTACTGAGGATGTCTCGGCTCAACTGGGGAATGGGGCAGGAGGGGATGACTAGGAAGGAGTGGGAGAAGTGGAGACCATCCAGACAGCAGGTGAGTACCAGTGTGCATGGGGGAATGGAGGGGGTGCCATTTATGCCCATGACCGAAACGGAGGATGGTGTAGTGGGGCCGGAATAGCTTGGCAGGACAGAATAGGTAGCCCCCATGTCCAACAGAAAGGAGATGGACTTACCTGCTACCTGGAGTTTTACCCTGGGCTCAGCGTGGGTCACCGGAGTTACTGAGTCTGGGCCTCATCAGTCGTCATCCTCCATCTCCAGCAGTTGGAAGGCAGAGTCCAATCCGGGTGAAGCCTTGCCACGTGGAGGCGTTACGAGTCTGTTGTCCCTTGGGTTAGGACAATCAGATTTCCAATGGCCCATTTGCTGGCACAATGGGCATGGACTGGTAGGCTTTTTGGGATGGGGACACTGAGGAGACCAATGGCCTTCTTGGCCACATTTAAAACAAGGCCCGGGAGGGGGCCTGGACTATAGGGCTTTACTGTGGCTGGCCTCAGGGCAGCTATCAAGGCTTGGGTTTATAATTGTACCTTTTGCTGGAGACAGGCCTGTCGCTGTTGTTCTTGAGCTTCCTCTCCGCCATTAAAAACTTTAAAAGCCGATACTTGGTGGAGCTTCTGGGAAGACGGCGGCGTAGGAGGACGCTGAGCTCACCGCGTCCTGCGGATTACTTAGATTCCACCCACACCTGCCTAAATAACCCAGAAAATCGCCAGAAGACTAGCAGAAAGGATTCTTCAGAGGCAAGCGTAGACGAGAGGTCCACAGAAGAGGGTAGGAAGGGTGAAGAGGCAGTGCGCACTACATGGACTTGCAGGAGGGAGCCGGGGTGGAGGGGCACCCCGCCAGCAAAGCAGAGGCCCTGAGTCTGGCTTGCAAAAGCAGAAGGGCCAGACAGAGTGTGTTCTGACAGCAAGCGGGACTTAACATCTGGAAGATTATAAGTTAACAGCTCTGCTTGGAGAGCGGGAGGGCTGGAGGATAACGGGAGGGAGAGTTGTTGAGCCCCTGACGACAGAGTGCAGCTTTGCGGGGACAAAGGAGCTCACCAGCGCCATCTCCCTCGCTCATCGCCCAGCCAAAATCCCAAAGGGAAGCAGTTCCTGCCAGAGAACTTGCTTGCACGGTGCAAACACCAAACGCTGTGCTTCTGCGGATCCATCCCTCCGGCGGGTCTGACTCCCTCCTGGTGCTGCAGGACCGTTTCTGAAGAAGATCTCTGAAAGAAAAGCGAGCTGAGCCTGCCCCTCCGCCCCTGTGCACTTTGCCGATCCACTCCGGCTAATACACCAGATCCCTAGCACCACAAGCCTGACCGTGTGTAAGCAGCCCAGACTGGCCATGCCACCCCACAGCGAATCCCACCCCTAGGAGAGGGAAAGAGAAGGCACACACCAGTCTGACTGTGGCCCCAGCGGTGGGCTGGGGGCAGACATCAGGTCTGACTGTGGCCCCGCCCACCAATGCAAGTCATTCAAGACCGCACAGAGGAAGTGCCCCGCAGTCCTGCGCCACTCCAGGGACTATCCAAAATGACGAAACGGAAGACTTCCCCTAAAAAAAAGTCCCGGAAATAACGACAGCTAATGAACTGATTAAAAACGATTTAAACAATATAACAGAAAGTGAATTTAGAATAATAGTCATAAAATTAATCACTGGGCTTGAAAACAGTATAAAGGACAGCAGAAAAGCTATTGCTACAGAGATCAAGGGACTAAGGAACAGCCAGGAGGAACTAAAAAATGCTATTAATGAGCTGCAAAATAAAATGGAGACAACCACGGCTCGGATTGAAGAGGCAGAGGAGAGAATAGGTGAACTAGAAGATAAAATTATGGAAAAAGAAGAATCTGAGAAAAAGAGAGATAAAAAAATCCAAGAGTAGAGGGGAAAATTAGAGAACTAAGTGATACACTAGAGAGAAATAATCTACGCATAATTGGTATTCCAGAGGAGGAAGAGAGAGGGAAAGGTGCTGAAGGTGTACTTGAAGAAATAACAGCTGAGAACTTCCCTGATCTAGGGACAGAAAAAGGCATTGAAATCCAAGAGGCACAGAAAACTCCCTTCAGAAGTAACTTGATTTGATCTTCTGCATGACATATCATAGTGAAACTGGCAAAATACAAGGATAAAGAGCAAATTCTGAAAGCAGCGAGGGATAAACGTGCCCTAACATACAAAGGGAGAGCGATAAGACTCATGACTGATCTCTCTACTGAAACTTGGCAGGCCAGAAAGGAATGGCAGGAGATCTTCTATGTGATGAACAGAAAAAAATATGCAGCCAAGAATCCTTTATCCAGCAAGTCTGTCATTTAGAATAGAAGGAGAGATAAAGGTCTTCCCAAACAAACAAAAACTGAAGGAATTCGCCACCACTAAACCAGCCCTACAAGAAATCCTAAGGGGGATCCTGTAAGACAAAGTACCAGAGACATCGATACAAGCATTAAAACTACGGACATCACAACGACTCTAAACCCATATCTTTCTATAATAACACTGAATGTAAATGGACTAAATGCACCAACCAAAAGACATAGGGTATCAGAATGGATAAAAAAACAAGACTCATCTATTTGCTGTCTACAAGAGACTCATTTTAGACCTGAGGACACCTTCATATTGAGAGTGAGGGGATGGAGAACTATTTATCATGCTACTGGAAGCCAAAAGAAAGCTGGAGTAGCCATACTTCCAGCAGACAAACTAGACTTTAAATTAAAGGCTGTAACAAGAAATGAAGAAGGGCATTATATAATAATTACAGGGTCTATCCATCAGGAAGAGTTAACAATTATAAATGTCTATGCGCCGAATACCGGAGCCCCCAAATATATAAAACAATTACTCACAAACATAAGCAACCTTATTGATAAGAATGTGGTAATTGCAGGGGATTTTACCCCTCCACTTACAGAAATGGATAGATCATCTAGACACACGGTCAATAAAAAAACAAGGATCCTGAATGATACATTGGATCAGATGGACTTGACAGATATATTTAGAACTCTGCATCCCAAAGCAACAGAATATACTTTCTTCTCGAGTGCACATGGAACATTCTCCAAGATAGATCACATACTGGGTCACAAAACAGCCCTTCATAAGTTTACAAGAATTGTAAACTTTCAGACCACAATGCTATGAAGCCTGAAATCAACCACAGGAGAAAGTCTGGAAAACCTCCCAAAGCGTGGAGGTTAAAGAACACCCTACTAAAGAATGAGTGGGTAGGGGGGGCGCCTGGGTGGCTCAGTCAGTTGAGCATCCGACTTTGGCTCAGGTCACGATCTCGTGGTCCGTGAGTTCGAGCCCTGCGTTGGGCTCCGGGCTGATGGCTCAGAGCCTGGAGCCTGCTACCGTTTCTGTGTCTCCCTCCCTCTCTGCCCCTCCCCGTTCATGTTCCGTCTCTCTCTGTCTCAAAAATAAACAAACGTTAAAAAAATTATTATAAAAAAAAGAATGAGTGGGTCAACCAGGCAATTAGAGAAGAAATTAAAAAATATATGGAAACAAATGAAAATGAAAATACAACAATCCAAACGCTTTGGGATGCAGCGAAGAGAGTCCTGAGAGGAGAATACATTGCAATCCAGGCCTATCTCAAGAAACAAGAAAAATCCCAAATACAAAATCTAACAGCACACCTAAAGGAAATAGAAGCAGAACAGGAAAGACACCCTAAACCCAGCAGGAGAAGAGAAATAATACAGATCAGAGCAGAAATAAACAATATAGAATCTAAAAAAAACTGTAGGGCAGATCAACGAAACCAAGAGATGGTTTTTTGAAAAAATAAACAAAATTGATAAACCTCTAGCCAGGCTTCTCAAAAAGAAAAGGGAGATGACCCAAATAGATAAAATCACGAATGAAAATGGAATTACTACAACCAATCCCTCAGAGATACAAGCAATTATCAGGGAATACTATGAAAAATTATATGCCAACAAATTGGACAACCTGGAAGAAATGGACAAATTCCTAAACACCCACACACTTTCAAAACTCAATCAGGAGGAAATTGAAAGCTTGAACAGACCCATAACCAGCGAAGAAATTGAATCAGTCATCAAAAATCTCCCAACAACTAAGAGTCCAGGACCAGATGGCTTCCCAGGGGAGTTCTACCAGACGTTTAAAGCAGAGATAATACCTATCCTTCTCAAGCTATTCCAAGAAATAGAAAGGGAAGGAAAACTTCCAGACTCATTCTATGAAGCCAGTATTACTTTGATTCCTAAACCAGACAGAGACCCAGTAAAAAAAGAGAACTACAGGCCAATATCCCTGATGAATATGGATGCAAAAATTCTCAATAAGATACTAGCAAATCAAATTCAACAGCATAGAAAAAGAATTATTCACCATGTTCAAGTGGGATTCATTCCTGGGATGCAGGGCTGGTTCAACATTTGCAAATCAATCAACGTGATACATCACATTAATAAAAGAAAAGATAAGAACCATATGATCCTGTCAATCGATGCAGAAAAGGCCTTTGACAAAATTCAGCAACCTTTCTTAATAAAAACCCTCGAGAAAGTCGGGATAGAAGGAACATACTTAAACATCATAAAAGCCATTTATGAAAAGCCCACAGCTAACATCATCCTCAATGGGGGAAAACTGAGAGATTTTTCCCTGAGATCAGGAACATGACAGGGATGCCCACTCTCACCGCTGTTGTTTAACATAGTGTTGGAAGTGCTAGCATCAGCAATCAGACAACAAAAGGAAATCAAAGGCATCAAAAATGGCAAAGATGAAGTCAAGCTTTCACTTTTTGCAGGTGATATGATAGTATACATGGAAAATCCGATAGACTCCACCAAAAGTCTGCTAGAACTGATACATGAATTCAGCAAAGTTGCAGGATACAAAATCAATGTACAGAAATCAGTTGCATTCTTATACACTAATAATGAAGCAAAAGAAAGACAAATAAAGAAACTGATCCCATTCACAATTGCACCAAGAAGCATAAAATACCTAGGAATAAATCTAACCAAAGATGTAAAAGATCTGTATGCTGAAAACTATAGAAAGCTTATGAAGGAAATTCAAGAAGATATAAAGAAATGGAAAAATATTCCGTGCTCATGGATTGGAAGAATAAATATTGTCAAAATGTCAATACTACCCAAAGCTATCTACACATTCAATGCAATCCCAATCAAAATCGCACCAGCATTCTTCTCAAAAGCAGAACAAGCAATCCTAAAATTCATATGGAACTACAAAAGGACCTGAATAGCCCAAGTAATTCTGAAGAAGAAGCCCAAAGCAGGAGGCATCACAATCCCAGACTTTAGCCTCCACTACAAAGCTGCAATCATCAAGACAGCATGGTATTGGCACAAAAACAGACACATAGACCAATGGAATAGAATAGAAACCCCAGAACTAGACCCACACAAGTATGGCCAACTAATCTTTGACAAAGCAGGAAAGAACATCCAATGGAAAAAAGACAGTCTCTTTAACAAATGGTGATGGGAGAACTGGACAGCAACATGCAGAAGGTTGAAACTAGACCACTTTCTCACACCATTCACAAAAGTAAACTCAAAATGGATAAAGGACCTGAATGTGAGACAGGAAACCATCAAAACCCTAGAGGAGAAAGCAGGAAAAGACCTCTCTGACCTCAGCTGTAGCAATCTCTTACTCGACACATCCCCAAGGCAAGGGAATTAAAAGCAAAAATGAACTACTGGGACCTTATGAAGATAAAAAGCTTCTGCACAGCAAAGGAAACAACCAACAAAACTAAAAGGCAACCAACGGAATGGAAAAAGATATTTGCAAATGACATATCGGACAAAGGGCTAGTATCCAAAATCTATAAAGAGCTCACCAAACTCCACACCCGAAAAACAAATAACCCAGTGAAGAAATGGGCAGAAAACATGAATAGACACTTCTCTAAAGAAGACATCCAGATGGCCAACAGTCACATGACAAGAAGCTCAACATCACTCTTCATCAGGGAAATACAAATCAAAACCACACTCAGATATCACCTCACGCCAGTCAGAGTGGCCAAAATGAACAAATCAGGAGACTATAGATGCTGGAGAGGATGTGGAGAAATGGGAACCCTCTTGCACTGTTGGTGGGAATGCAAATTGGTGCAGCCACTCTGGAAAACAGTGTGGAGGTTCCTCAGAAAATTAAAAATAGACCTACCCTATGACCCAGCAGTAGCACTGCTAGGAATTTACCCAAGGGATACAGGAGTACTGATGCCTAGGGGCACTTGTACCTCAATGTTTATAGCAGCACTCTCAACAATAGCCAAATTATGGAAAGAGCCTAAATGTCCATCAACTGATGAATGGATAAAGAAATTGTAGTTTATGTACACAATGGAGTACTACGTGGCAATGAGAAAGAATGAAATATGGCCCTTTGTAGCAACGTGGATGGAACTGGAGAGTGTGATGCTAAGTGAAATAAGCCATACAGAGAAAGACAGATACCATATGTTTTCACTCTTATGTGGATCCTGAGAAACTTAACAGAAACCCATGGGGGAGGGGAAGGAAAAAAAAAGAGGTTAGAGTGGGAGAGAGCCAAAGCATGACTCTTGAAAACTGAGAGCAAACTGAGGGTTGATGGGGGGTGGGAGGGTTGGGAGGGTGGTTGATGGGTATTGAGGAGGGCACTTTTGGGATGAGCACTGGGTGTTGTATGGAAACCAATTTGACAATAAATTTCATATATTGAAAAAAAAAACTTTAAAAGCCATTTTACCAGGTCGGCCATAGGGGTTTGAGGGCCGTCTACAGCCCTTTTTAGTTTTTTTCGAATATCAGGGGCTGATTGGGAAATAAAATAGGTGGCCAATACCGTGGCCCTGGCAGGGGTGGTAGGGTCTAGTCTGGTACATTGGGTAAGTGCCTCTGTGAGCCAGCTAAGGAAGGTTGCGGGGTTTTCATGGGGGTTTTGTATTATTTCTTGAAGTTTGTTAAAATTTACTGATTTGCTTGAGGTTGCCCTCATGCCTGATAGTAGGCATTGGATCATCTGGTCCTGGCGCCGGTGACCATTGCCTGCGTGTTGGTCGTTCCAATTGGGATCAGCCACCGGGACAGCATCGGCACCTACGGGCATAGTGGGGTTAGTCATGTGGGTTTGGTCTGCATGCTCTCTGGCTGCAGCCTGGATGCGCTCCCTCTCCTCAGGGGTGAGGGTAGATGTGAGGATCACATGAATGTCATGCCATGTGAGACTGTAGGCTTGGGTGAGGTATTGGAATTCCTTAATGTATTGGGTAGGGTCTGCTGAGAATGACCCTAGTCGCTTTTCAATTGCAGACAAGTCTTGGAGCGAGAAGGGGACATGAACGTGAACCAGGCCTTCAGGCCCGGCTACCTCATGGAGAGGTAAGATGGCCACTGGGGTCTGTTCGCTGGCTGGGGCCTGAGCACGAGTTCGGGATGATATGGGAAGTGAGCGGGATGGCTGGAGGTTTGGAGTGTGGAGGGGGGCGAGGGCTCGTGGGTGGCGTGGCTAGATCCTCTAATGGGTCGGAGTTCGGGGAAGTTGGTGAGGTGGGGTCGTTGGGGGGTTGTGGGCGGACAAGGAGCACACATGCAGAGGGGCGGGAGGAACATAAGTGGGGGCGAGACCTGAGGTCCCAAAAGGCCATAATGTAGGGTATTTCTCCCCATTTTCCCAGCTGATGGCAGAAATTGTCCAGATCGGTTAAGATTTGGTATTATAAAAACCCCTCAGGCGGCCATTGAAAATCATTATCTAATTTGTTTTGAGGCCAGACTACAGTGCAAAGGCGGACGAGTCAGTTACCACGAAGTTCGCCTTGTAAGCCCAGGAGCCGGAAGTTTTTAACAGACTTTGGAGGGGGGTAAGAGATGGAGTCGGTTTAGACTCATTGCTCCCCATTGGCGTGGCAAGGCGAGGCGTCCCTCGAGTTGCAATAAGGGGCCTATTGGCATGCGGGCCTTTCGGCGTGCGGGCCTTATGGCGTGTGGGGGAGAGGAGACTGACTTACAAGACGTCTCTCGTGGGTGTCAGTCATAGTTGGATGGGGGAAGGAGGGGTCTGTCCTACTTACCAGCTCCTGTAGGCTCTTGAGAGTAGGGTGGTTGGCATCTGGCTTGGTGAGGAGGGGGGAGTTCCGCCAAGGGAGGAGAGCTACCACCTCTCCCAGGTTTCAACACCAAATGTTAGTGTCAGGCGTTGGGCAGGGTAAAGATAGGAGTTAGAGTCAAAAAGAATTTTTTGCAGTTTAAGGCTTTATTGGGAACTAAGGTTCCGGGTGAGGTTCCATGACTCAGGGAGTGAGAGGAGTCAGGGAAGTCACGCCTGGGTATGGTGGGGTAGGGTTTTTAAGCTGCAGCAGTTCCGGGTTTAGGTTCGGGTGGGTCTTTCTTTCATGCCAGGTTGTGCTGTTGCTCGGTGATTGGTTGACCTTCAGTTTCTCCCGGCGCACTGGCGAGATGGCCGTCCCCTTTCAGGGACATCCTAATATGATTGACATGGGAGTTTTTATCTAGTGAAATCAGTAGATCTAGGTGTTCCTGTTGCAGAGCTTTGTTTTGGATGTTGCAGGGCTTGGACCCAGGGGCCCTGGGGGGGGGGGGTGCACATCTAAGCAGGCATGCCAGGAGGGAGCAGGAGCCCTTGTGCTCTTGGGGTCAGAGGCCCCGATCTGTAAGCTCTCTGCCATGGCTGCATGGTGATGTAGTGCCTCTGAGCCCAGAGTTAGGGAGGAAACGCACACTGGCTCTCCAGGCCAGCACAGGCCCGCTGCAACACGCCCTGCCTGCACCATCTTCACCACGGCCTCCCGCGCCATCCCCTCTGCCCGCACAACCACCTACATGTCCCCACGCGGCTCTGTGGCTTCACACTGCCCTCCCCTAGCTCACTACAGCAGACACCCCAGCAAGCCTGGGCACCAGCTTCCGCCTCCTGCAAGGCCCTCCCTGACTCCCCTCTGACTGCTTGAAAGAACTAGGAAGCTGGCTGCGCAAGGTTGTTCTCTCAGTCCGCTGTCTAACTTGGTAAGACTTCCCCAACAAAGGACGCTAATCCATCACTGTACACCCAGGACGCAGCACACAGAGGACATTTCACAGACGCTTGCTGAGTGTATGAAGTCATCTGTGTCCCCATTCAGAGGAACAGCCGGTCCCCTGGAGCTCTGAGGAGAGAAGGGAGCCTGGCTGAGGTGCTCAGCTCACTGGGAGGCCACTTGGAGGGCTCAGTGACGCGGCCTCGGTGCTGCCTCCCCACAGTAGAACGTGCGCACCAGGACAGGAGGGGCGCTGACCTGGACCATGAGGGCAGTTAGTGTCTGAGGAGCACACAGGTTGCCGATGTCCACAGGGAAGTGGTACGGAGACAGGAGAAGGGAGGGGGGGAGGACAGACAGCCAACCATGCTGCATGCTCGCGCCCTCCACATACACACAGGTGAGGGGCCAGGACCCCGGGGCCCAGTGTCCTCAGAGCCCGCAGTGGCCACCAGAGGTGCTGGGGACCTCTCGTCAGGTCACAGGACGAAAGTGCTCAGTCACATACAGTCACAGCATTTAGGGACACAAAGAAACACAAGTAGAAAGGGGCAGGCTACCTTCTTCCTGGGTTGTGTTGCCATCAGGGGACCATAAAGACTCCCATCCTTCAGAAGGCAGATGGCAGACATTTATACAGACAGTAAGCTTGCCTGAGTCATGATAATCTGAAAGCACAAACTGATTATAAATCAATCGATTAAACTGATTTACTCCCTTTAACCTAATTAAGTCAAAAATAATTCCTCGAAGGATAAATTGGTCTTTAAATCAATCAGCAAAATGCTGTCTCACTCAAACCATTAATAATATATCCAAATGGAAAGGAAGATTGACCATCACAAGACTGCGCGTTCCTGAAAGTGTGGGTGCACGACCTCCAGGGGGTTCAAGGGGTGCATGTGGGGTACTCCCCGTGCTGAAATGTCACCCAAACATATGAGCAGACATCTCACCCAGGGTGATGATGACAGCCAGACTGCAGTGTCACCCCGAGACTCCTGACTGCTCGTGTGCACAGGTGAGAAAAACCCTCCCAAGGAAAAGTCCGGGACATAAGGAAAACTGGTCTACGTCACCATATACAAATTTTAAATGGTGTCAAGTAGGAAAAGAATTAGAAAGCAAAACAAATTGGGGAAACATCTGCATTTGTGAAAACTCTACCAAAAATTACTGTGCAATGAGAAAATATATATAAGCCTGCTGAAAACTACCCAAGAAAGTTACTTATAAAAGTAAATCAGTTCAAAACATAAAGAATGGTCAACAGCACTAGCCATAAACACATTCAAAAACATATAATGAGGTACAGCATTCACCTGTTTTATAAACTGGTCAACTGTCAACGTTTAAAATACCCACTGCGATACCAGTAATGGGCAACAGATCGTCTGTGAAGGAAACGATAAATGGGTTCTGAAAAACCACCTGACAGAAGATGTCAGAGCCCTTGAGAAGCCACGAGCTCCACTAAGCCCAGATGGTGTGCCAGGCATGCGAGGGGAGCAGTGGGATGCGGCGGAATATGGCCTGGCCCTCGCATGCATGGCTCACAGTCTGGCTGGGGGCTGGGCTCCAAGGCGTGAGTCCTGGCGCTAAATGAGAACCAGCAGGCCACCCATGTGCCCCCCAAGTTGGATGGTGAAATGGGAGGTTACTTGCACAAGATGCCATCACACTTTACCAGTAATAATAGCACAGCGAAAAGCCAAGAAATTCACTTGCAGAAAGCCATGTTCCAAATACCTTTGTTGTGGAGATGATGTAGGATCTGAGAGTACCGGCTAACTGGAAGAGTTTGCTGCTCTAACTGATGGACACTCCAGCTCTCACTGACAGCTCCAACAAGGCAATGCCGGCTGGGGTCATTTACAAAAGACTAAGCTGCTTTCACTCTCCATTCTTGGTCCTCGATCAGTCATTCAGACACATCAACTCCCAAAGCCCACTCGTGCCTTCATGCTACTTACACCCCAGTTGGGAGTCCTCTGACCCAGCTCACAGCTAGACTGGGGTGTGGCCCTCCCCAGTGCCCAGCTTCTGGGTTTCACGCACAAAGACTAAAATGAGGTTTATGGCCATGGCTTCTGCAGCAATTCGCACACGCCTGTGTACAGGCTGTCTGTGGTCACTCCCCAGGCAAGGCCTTGCCAGGAGCCAGGCTGGCAAGCCAGGATTTCAGCAGCCCTGGCAATGCCCTGGCAGCCCATCAATCAGGAATTAATACATTTCAGCACATTCTTCCCTCTGTATTACAGCCAGCAGATGAACCATAAATGGGGAGTAAAATACTGCTTACACTGTAACTATCCCAACCGGTGGAACACTACCATGGAAAGGGCCTGTGGCACTGACAAACAAAATCTGGACACGTGGTCTGTGCATTGGACCACAAGGTCAGAGCAAAATGGGACACTTCCTTGCCTTTTCTGAAACCTACTCCTGCTGTAAAGAACTGTATCCACTGTGTGGCTCCGAATGTCAGTAAAAAAGAAACATATCCCCCTGAAAAGAACATGCCAACTTCATTTAAAATATGGGGCCCTTCCCTTCCCTGGCTGATGACCGCCATGAATGCTACATGTCACCGGAGTCAGGAGGGCCAGTGCAGCCGCTGCACACTGAGAAGGCACGACTATGGAAAAGGCCAACAAAGAAACCCCTTGCTAAGCAACAGCCGGCTGATGTGCACACAGCTCTGCGGGTCCCCTCCCTGCCCTGAGAAGCCTGCAGACAGAGTGGGTGTCCCAGGCTGCCAGGCCTTCCTACACAGGTGCCACTGAGCCAGGGCTCCAACCCACAGCACAAGGCAACGCCTCGGCACCTGCCAGGAAATCGACAGCTGACAGTGGGGGGGGGGGTAGGGGGGGTGTCCACTCCCCCCTCTACCAGCAACCGCTGCTGCCCACACTCCAGTCCCGAAGATCTGGCATCACAGTGGGGTCTCAACGGCCCCTCCTGCTGGAGCCCACAGAGCACATTGTGTCCCAGGAGGTTTCTATTTCCCTCAAGGTAAACCAAAAGCACACTGGGAACTGAGGGTCCGTGGCTGTTCCATTCAGAACCAACAAACTTGGCCGGGAGACCACCACATGGTGGCCGCACCACGAGCACCCAGGCCTCAGGAACATCGGGGCTCAGGGCTGCATTCCAATCTTTTCTGTGCATACTTTCTGCTCAGCTTTTACAGGACTACAGCTGCCCTGTAAAGATAAATTTGTATGCTATTGAGATCTGACATTTGTGATGAGAATTTTCCAATTTGTGGACACTACTTGGAGCCATGCTTTAGGAAGGTGTGCAGGAGGCTGTGGAACCAACTGCGGGCCACAGCCCTATTCGCGCAGGCCCTTCCTACAACAAGGAATGCCCCATAAGCGTCCTTCATTCAGGAAGGATGTGATCCACGTTGAGAATCAGCTCCTCGAGATAAACATCTCTAATGAAATCAGCAGGTAAAGACTAAGGGCATTTTAGGGCTCCTGACAGATACTGAGGAACACTTTTAAGGAGGGCTCACGATTCATGCTACAGCCCGTGTCTTCTAAGACCACTGTCCCCACCAATCTCTCCCATCTCCGCTCACCGCAAAGGCACAAACAACTCAAGAGAATGAGGCTTAATGTGCATTTCTGTATTTTGTGGTGAAGTATGACTTTGTGTCCACAAGTGTCTTTGTGACTGTTCCTTGAAATCATTCTTCATTCACTTGGTCCCCATTGGTGGCGTCACAAAGCAGGAGGAGGGTTCTCCTCACCCCAGGAAGGGCTCTCCCTGGTTGGGGTTCAGACACCTGTGTCTCCTGCAGGAAAGCACACTTCGCACGGGCAGAACTACACGGCAGAGCACCTCTTCCAGGCTGCCCACCGGGCTCGGGCATGTGCGCTCCACCCAGGCGGCTCACCAAACATGCAGGAGCCCAGTCACTGTGGAAAACCCGCAAGAGACTAAGCGACCCACATTACTATGGCTGGGTTAACCTGTCACGGTCCCCACACAGTCACCCCATCTGACCAGCAAACTCTGCGAGGCACACACTTGTTTCTCTGTGCATCATTAGCCCTCCGTGAACTGAGCAAGCCCACCTGCTGCCAGCAGAGCCTCTGTGGCGCGAAACTGTCGCTGACTGAGGGGCTGGGTTCACAGTCTTCTGGGTCCCCACCAACCACACTGCCTGAGAAATGGCTTTTGGGCTTCTTTGTCCTGTCTGTACCTGGATCGTAAGACGCATGATGGAGGACGCAGCACCAGATGTTACAAACCCTGGGGCAATCCGGCGACTTCTGACACAGTTTCTGTATTTGTGTCACGTGGGTACAAGCTCAGTGGCTGGGCCTAACAGCGGGTGGTTCAGACCTAAAGATCTGACTGCTGTGTGAAGGTAGGATGTCACAGACACCCACTGTGGTCTGCAGGTGATCGGCAGGGCGCAGTCACGGGTGAGCCCAAGCACGGGTCCGCACCACTCAGGTGATGCCCAATGGCCATCCACTATGTTTTCTGAAATCCTTCACTGGCTTCTTGCAGGTGAGACTGTTCTCGTGTACTGACCAGTGTAACAAGTGAGTGTGTTTTTTCCAGGGCAGAGAAGAGGGCAGGACTCGGCACTAACACTACCTGGGATAAGAGGTGAACCAACCCCAACCAGCACTAGCTTCTGGGCAAGTGAAGGGGCGAAGACCCCCAGCAAAGCCTCAAAGGCCTGTATCTGTGTTGAATCACTTTCTGGTCATTTCCCGCTGACTGTATGAGATTCTTCTCTGCCTAGGAAGTGAGTTTTTTGTTGTTTTGACAACATGTATTTTCTTCGGTGGAGAGGGTCATCCTGCTGTTTTCAGCACGGGGCACAGGGTACTAACCAGGTGCTGTGCCTGCACCTGCACACAGGTCAGTGGGAGGGCCCTGGAGCCAAGTGTCACAAAGATGCCAAGAGAAAACAGATTTCTGTTTTCTGGTCCAACACTGCATCTCGTTCAACCTTTGTCATAGCGACATATGCTTCCAACGAGCAGGACACAGGCCACCTGGCTCTCCTGTCAGTCATAGTAGGGAGAGAACTGGTTCAATTGGAAGTAGCAGCTGAGGTGCCTGACCTGTTTTATGCTCGGTCCCCAGCAGCCAGTTTCCACTGGGATTCGCCTTCTCCAGGCACTGGAGACAAAACCAGGTCTTAGCCTCTGACACCACCCTCCATGATCTGCGTGTGGGCAGAAAACTGCGCAAGGAAACTGTGGACATCACAGAGGCATTTGGTGCCTGGGGGTAGAGCCAGAAGGTGAAGTAACGCAAGTCTGCTCTGAGGACCACAGAGCCAACTGAAATCCGAAAGCACGCATGGACTCAGGTCAATACAATGAGGGAATCGGAAAAGGCCAAGGCCATGCTGATGCTCAAAAGGACCTAAGACATGAAATATGTCAGAAACCTAAAATAACACAGAAACGTACCAAAGCACAAGTGAGCACAGTGACAGTGCCAGGATGCTCAGAAAAGAGGATGTGGGGACAGGGGGGCCCTGGTCAGCTCCAACTGGCGCAGAAGCAGGGTCACGTGAACTCGCAGGCACAGCACTAGAGAGAGAGGCCAGGGGTAGGGGAGTGAAGTGGGGGGCCCTCCCTTCCGAGGCCCCCAGCCTGTGTGTGGCCACAGGGGGACAGCCTGGGCCCCTGCAGGCCTTGCAGACCAGGGAGGGGTGGCCGTGCCGGCCCACACCCATCCTCCAGGGCAGTGCACGTCCCCCAGGCGGCTGAGTCCAAGGACCCCCCCCTTGCGAGGCATCTCCTCCCCACCACCACCCATTCCTAGCTGTCCACTCCCTCCTGGCAGGGTGACCGCGGACAGAGATGGTGACAAAACCGACATATGGGAACCCCAGCCAATGCCCCACTTGTCACTCACATAGCTTCTGGGCCGTTTTCCCTTTACTGTTTCACCATATGACCTGGAAAGGGCAGGCCACAACCCCCAGGCCCTGCAGTTCAAGAAGCAGCAGAAAAATGCTGGCTGAGGGCTGGGGGGTTGGGGGGGAGCGGGGGACAGTCGGGACACGTTCTCATCGTGGGGCTGCCTCAGTGGGCCACAGCCGATACAGATTTTGTTTCATACTTAATGAAAAGCAAAGCTCCACACTTCAGTCAGAGGGAAAAGGTGACCCGGGGTGGAGATCAAAGGAAAACATCTTTTTTCTCCGTGGGGTTCATGCAAGAGCCCAAACGCACGAGAAGCCTGGCCAGGGCAGGAGAGGGTTCTGGTCACCAGAAAGGAGTGCCTGTTCCTCTCGCACTGGGAGGAGTCAAAGGAGGGGCAGGGGGCTGCACGGGGCCATGAGGCACTGTATTCCTGGAACCCCGAGGGAAGGGCCTGGGCACGTGGTGCTGCGACACACGAAGAGCTCGTGGCGGGAGCCCCGCAGGGACCTGATGGTAGGAGAAGGGGCCACACCGAGTGAACACACGTGCACAGTTCCAACTGCCCATAAATCACAGCTCTCTGACAGCACGAGTGCCACCCGCAGGACACGGCCGGGGCCCCACTCCCACCTGACGACACAGTGGGACCGAGGGCACCAGGGGCGCTGCGGAGGGCCAGGGTGGCAAGCTTTGCCAGCCCCCAGACCCCCGCCACAAGGGAACCAGAAAGACCGAATCTGGGTTTAAAGCTTCTGGCTCTGTGCCACCCCAGGGGACCCCAGGCATGGATGGACACTGAAGGAACTGCAAGGCCTTTGGGTGGTGCCCTCAAGACCTGCTGACGAGCCACCACACACTGTGCCACTACCTCTGGGGCCTCATGTCCCGGCATTCCCACAGCTCTGCCACGTCACAGCACTGTCTCCCACCTGGAATGCAGGAGCTGTGGGGGGCCTTTTGGTGGGGATATGGGCACAGAGCTCCTTCTACAGTGAACCTATCTCCAGCATCTGTCAGGGACGCCGCCCCATGCCTCACCAGGACAGCTGTCCCTTTTTGGTGGAGGCAAGCTTGTCTCTCGGCCAAGGTATGGGTGTGTGCCACCCTCCACCAGGACGGCCTCCCCAGGGCTCCACATCAGCACCCACAGAGCGACTGTGGCCTCCACTGCCAGGCCTTCATTTTCTCTAAACTGTCATATGCACAGGCAAAGAGGGGGTGCTCTCAATGGGTCCCACAGACCCCAGCGTTTGATGCCTATACTGGCCACATGGCTGGCTAGAAGCTGGAGACCACTCCCCCCGTCCGCCCGCGACCATCCTATGAAGTTTTCATGCTTCCCTGCAGATGTCAGAGGGAGCCCCTGACTGCCCCGCTTCACCTCCTGGGCCCCACCACTGTGGCCCTGCCTCCTCAGGCTTCCTTTTTCTCCTCCGGACTAACCCCTGGGGCATCCTTCTGGGACCTGGTTCAGGCTGGGTCCGGCTCCAAGCCTCGGCAACAGAGAGGATGTAAATCTCAGAAAATCTCAGATCCCAGAGAG
This sequence comes from Panthera tigris, assembly GCF_018350195.1. Classification (NCBI taxonomy): domain Eukaryota; kingdom Metazoa; phylum Chordata; class Mammalia; order Carnivora; family Felidae; genus Panthera; species Panthera tigris. Next base: position 88,402,288 of record NC_056660.1, on the reverse strand, counting down.
CCAGAGCTCAAGGGTGCGCGGTGGTTCCCCACTGAAGCCCTCACACGACAGGGGAGGGGAGAGATGCCCCACCAGAGCCCGGCAGACCCTCCCTCACAACACTGGGCTGCGCTCACCATCTGGTGGCCGTGCTGCCACCTCACTAGATGGAGCACCTGCCTGGCCTGCGGACAACAGCCTCTGCATGCCTTCCTGACACCACACCCTGAGAATCAGACTGCCTTGGGGCTGGAGCAGACATGACGTACACCCCAGGGCAAGTCCCCCTTAGGGGTGACCAGGCTGGCCTCCAGAAGAGGAGCTTACTCCAGCTCGCGATCCGGATGTGGAAGCAACCTTCCTAACAACACTTTTGTGACAATACACGAGCTTTTGTGACAATACTTGATTCTTGTAAATAATCCGGTGGACACAGAAAAGTATGCAAAGGAAGAGCAAAGCATCCATCAATACGCCATGCAGGCACCGCTGACCCCTTGGTACACGTCACTGTATTTGGTTGCGAGGGCCACTGTACAGAGTCCTGCAGACCAGGTGGCTTACATGACATTCGTTATCTTGCAGGTTTAGAGGTCCCATAGTGACCAGTGCTGGTCCCTCCCCGGCTTGCAGGAGTCCGTCTTCTCCCTGTGTCTTCACAGGGTTGTCTCTGTCTGTGTTTGTGTCCTGACCTCCTCTCCTTACAAGGCTGATTCATACTGGATTAGGGCCACTCTATGACTTCGCTTAACCTTAATTGTCTCTGTAAAGACCGTCTCTCCAAATTTAGCCACATTCTGACGTTCTGGGGCTTAGATGTCCAACAGATGAATTTGGGGAAGGAAAACAATTTAGTCCATAATATTCATATGTACACACTTTTTAATAACCCAGAATTGAGACTACCTATAAAGCTTTCTGTCTTATCAGTTTATTCATACCCTGGTCACCTTTTCCTTCTTGAGAAAGCATTTCTTGGGGCTCTGGGTGGCTCAGTCAGTTAAGCATCTGACTTCGGCTCAGGTCATGATCTCAAGTTCATGAGTTTGAGCCCCTCATCGGGCTCACTGGAGCCTGCTTCAGATTCTGTCTTCTCTCTCTGCCCCTCCCCTGCTCACGCTCTGTCTGTCTCTCTCTCCCAAAAATAAATAAACATTAAAAGAGGAAAAGCATTTCTTAGGAAATCAGATTTAAGCCTGCATGGACATCACTGACCCACAACTGGTTGGAACTCCCCTGAAGGCTGGGCATCGGCGCCGTCTACAGCTCCTACTGGATCAAACGCCACGGCATGAGTTCCCACACCCCAGTCTCCCCGGCATCTCTCTCTACTTCCTGCAGACAAGGAGGCACTGGCCTTCCGACAGGCCTTCCAATGAGCGCCAAAGTGCTTCCCAGAGAAGTTCCACTGGAAGATTACAGGGTGTCAATCTCACCTCACCTGAAAGCACCGAGTATTAGCCTTATTAATAGTGGCTAATTTGATAGACAAAAATAGAACTGCGTTCTTGGTTCAATTTGCATTTTCATTACTTACAAAGCTACACTTTTAGTTTATTAGTCATTTGTGTTTGCGACTTTGTAACATCTCTGCTTTTTCTAAAAAGCATTTTTTAACCATATGTCTGCTTTTTACAAACATTAAGAAGTGGTTCCTAAAGAGAAACACCACACAAAACCCTGGCATGCACCAAGGAGAGAGGCAAGGGCCGCTTTAACAATAGAGGGCAGGCCTCAGTGGCCCCAGGGCGTGGAGGGAGCTACCAATCCAAGCAAACCCTTCAGGTAGGCCCATGGAAGTTGCTGGAATTCTGACACCATGCTGGGGTGGCCAGGGAAAACAAGTTACTTGTTTGACCTTTCTTATTCAATTCAACAGTAGGGGACTTTTAATCAAATATGTCAGTATGTACTAATTAACCCTGCTTGGGGCAAGTCAAAATTAACACACCACCTCAATAATAAATCAGAAAGCCATAATTGGTATTTTAATTTTTGTAAGTAATGTAGCACCTAACACTACACTGAATATTGTATCACCGCCACATAATTACACCACAATATATTCCACAGTGCATCCTCCACACCCTTATTAGACTCATAAAATATGCTTCCAAAATGAGAAAAAATAGCTGTCAAGAACTGCATCTTATTATTCTACTATTAAACTTTCTTAATCATCAATGAGTTTAATTGCCCCTGGCATGGGTTATAAATAACATTTTGTGGTTCAATAAAATACTACAAGCATAACCCCTTTGAAACTCTTCCTTGGTTATTCCAGAATGTTCTACTTACCCTTCCCTGGGGCTCAGTCATCCCCATCTCACATGGATAGAACATCCTGAAACATGTTTCTAACTTATGCAAAAATTGTTCAGGAGTTGCTGTATTCGTTATTTTCAATGAGATCTGCAATGTAGATGACCCACCTCAGTCCTGTCCAGCCAGTCAGCTGAATGCAGACATTAATACCTAACCCGGTCCAGCTGCTGTGGCCTGTCCCCTCCTCCAATCCCCTAGCTTGGCTCCCCACGCTCCCCCTCTCCACCCCAAGACTGGGGCTGCAGCAGGTACAGAGACAGGGGCTTCCCTTCAAGGGACTTAGAAGTGAGAGATGACTGAGACAAAAGGCAAGACTTAACTACTGACCACGCTATTTTCCCCTCATCATCAATCATGACCCAGATGCCATGCGCTGGGTTGCACGCGGCCAGCGCGCCATCCATCTTCAACAACCCTACCTGCTCGGTGTTGGTGACATCCGGCAGTGAGGGGACGGGACTCAGCAAGCCTGGGGCACTCACTGGACACCCCACTGTCTACTAAACACATTCACACAAGCCCACACAATCCTGGTCTTCTCCTTTGGAAAATCTCTATCACTACTGTCATCCAGTAATCGTGTAGCTATCTATGTTCGTGTGGGTCTTGCCTAATAAAGTGCAGGCTCCCAAAGACCTGGGGAGGGACAGCCTGCACAAAGTCACCGAACAGGTGCCCTAGGTACACTGGCTGCAGGCTGGATGGAAAGAGAGGCAACCAGACCGCTGGCCTCCGAGGAGGGAGGCTTAGGCAGGCTTCATGGAGGAGGGAGCCCACAGATTCAGGCCTTGAATGATAAACAGGCAGAGTTTTTAAGGTATGTGCTCCCAACCAACTGATTTCCTGAGTAGTTACTGTCCCATAGCTTCCCTGGGACCCCACAAGGAAACCCCAGTCACCAGCAACAACCCCCACGCAGGGACCCCAGGGCTCATGGGTGCCACTTGTCTGCCTCATGCCTTTTCCCTCCTCTGCCAAGGCCCTCCTTGGACGGCTGCCCTGCCCACCACTCACAGCCCCAGAGTAAGCACACTGCCTCCCCGGTAGTGAAGGACGACCATGAAATCTGCTTGCAGACACTGGGGTACTGGGAGCTCCCCAAGAACCAGGGCCCCAGGCCCGGTGTGGTGCTCAGCCCAGGGAAAGCACTTAAAAATGTTTGTGGAGGAGACAGGCACACAGGAGCACAGATGAAAACATCAAATGCTTACCCAGGGCTTTATGGTTTACAAAGTATTTCCTATTAAATGAGGTCTATGGGGTTTTGTTGTTGTTTTTTAATATAGATGATTCTAGGAAGTAAGGTTTTAATCAAAGGAAGTACACTTCACAGGAGCCCTGAGGTTGGTATGACCATGAAGCAGGTTCTCAGAACCGCAGGCAGAAGGTACGAGGCAGGAGGAAGGTGGGGGCCCACCCATGGTCACTGCTCTGGGGTAGCAGCACTCTGTATCTGAGTAAGGAACCACAGAAAGCCACTCAGTGAGCTCTGAAATGACGCTGCTAGGGCCATGCTCCAGAAAGGGAAGCACAGCAGGAGGAGCCGATCAGAGAATGTTGTATGAGGCAGGACACTGGAGTGTGCACTGTAAGCTGCAACTCTAGGCCGTGAATGGGGAAATCGATGTGGTTTGAGCACTCAATTCACCGATTCAACTGATGTGCCCTGAGCAAAGCCCAACAAAGAAACCCTCCATGGGCTGACTGCAGCGCCAGGAGCTATGCAGCTGATGTGCCACAGGCCACATAACTGAATCCTAACCCAGAGCAAATGGCAGGCAGCCAGCCACCCTCACCCATTTTAGAGGTGAAAAGGTAAACCCAGCAAGGCCACAGGACACACGCAAAGTCACAGAGCCTGTGAAAAGCTAAGCGGGAATGCAGCATAGGGCCATCTCCCACACTGCAATGCCCTAGCACGTCTGAGAATGAAAATGGCATTTTACCCAGATGCGGATGAGCTCTGTCTGCTCCTCAAGCTTCTGCATGGTCTGAATGGAGTGCTCTGGTTAGGATTCAGGCTCTGGGGTCAGGCAGCCAGGCCCCCTGCCTCTTGGAAGCAGCTGTGAGCAGACCTGTTCATCTCCACAACCCTCGGCTTCTTTCCTATAACCTTTACTGCCATCAGCAACACCTCCCTGTTGGGTGTTGGGTTGGGGAGAAACGCACACGCAGAGTCATGGGAAACAAAGCACCTGATCCAAGTAAGCACTCAATAAATGTTCTCACTGGCACTGGCTAATTCCAGGGGGTTCTACGAATTTCTAGCAAGTGGAACAAAAATGTGAATTACAGCAGATTTCCCACAGAAACTATGCAGGACAAAAGACAATGGAATGACATCATTATAGTAGGGAAAGAAAAAAACTGTCCATCCAGAATTCTACTTAGTTAAAACATCTGTCACAAAGAGAAATAATACTTTTTCACACAAACAAAAGCCACAGTATAAGAAGGGCTAAAGAAAGTTCTTCTGGAAAAAAACATGGTACAAAGTAGAAATAAAGAGCTACACAAAGGGGCACCTGGGTGGCTCAGTCGGTTAAGCGTCTGACTTTGGCTCAGGTCATGATCTCACGGTCCGTGAGTTCAAGCCCCGCATCGGGCTCTGTGCTGACAGCTCAGAGCCTGGAGCCTGTTTCAAATTCTGTGTCTCCCTCTCTCTCTGACCCTCCCCCATTCATGCTCTGTCTCTCTCTGTCTCAAAAGTAAATACACGTTAAAAAAAATTTTTAAATAAAAAAAAAAAAGAGCTACACAAAGACATGAAGAAGACGGGTAATGACAAAGACGGGGGTAAATGAAAACAGGTATTTGTCCAGCCTTACAACCTACTTGAAGAGAATTAACAACGGGCACACCACGCACACAGATCTGGGTTTGGGAGGCTGCTCCAGTCGGAGGAGCCGGGCCCCTGGGAGGACCAGCACACACACACACACACACAGAGGGGCCCCGGCACCAACAGAAAGGGCACCCAGTGGCCAAACCTGAAATAGTGTGAGCAATTGGGGTGCCCGGGGGACTCAGTTGGTTGAGCATCTGACTTCAGCTCAGGTCATGATCTCATGGCTTGCGAGTTCGAGTCCTACATCGGGCTCTGTGCTCACAGAGCCTGCTTCAGATCCTATGTCCTCCTCTCTGTCTGCCCTGCTCGTGCTCTCTCTCTGTCAAAAATGAACATTAAAAAAACAAGTATGAGCAACAGAATGGCATAGTACTGGACTATACCCAAAACGTAAAACAAGAATCTATGAGTCCAGACTGATGTAAATGGTTGAACCAATTAACAAATGGGGAAAACAAACAAATCTCTCTTGCAGAAGAACTCTAAATAACTTATGTAGACACTGTACCCTCAAGGACTTGGAAGAGGACATGTGGGTGCATTGTGACCTACTGCTAGAGGGGACAGGAGGGAAGGGGAGGAAGGAAGTGTAACTTTTCCGTGGAGAACCTGACAAACACACCTCAGCCGGGCAAGCAAGGTCGACACCAAGAGCAATAAATCATGTTGATAGCATGTGCCCTTGACGGGATAGGATGAGAAGGGCACTTTCCTTCTGTGTCATTCCACCCAAAAACCCATAACCCCAGTCTAATCACAAGAAAAGCATCAGACAAACCCAAATATAGGGACATTGTAGACAATACTTGGCAAGTACTCAAACTGCCAAAGTCACTAGAAATCAAGAAAATCTGAAAAACTGTCCCAGGCTAGAGGAGCCTGAGGAGACATGACAATCAGATGTCACATGGTTTCCCAGATGGGCTCCTGGAACAGAAAACGACATGAGAAAAAAAACCAAGGAAATCTAAATATAGGTCATCATAATTTCCCAATATTGGCTCTTTAGTTGAGACAAATGTTCTCTGGTACGACATTAACAGCAGGGTCTATGGGCAGAGCGAACTCTCAGACTATTTTTTACACTTTTCTACAACTCAAAAACTGCTCTAAAATCTAAAGTTTGTGTAAAAAACCAAACGATAACTCCCACAATCGAACTCTATGACAGCGGGCCATACACACACGAGCCCTGTGGGGCAGGAGACAGGAAGCAGGTGCACTATGCTGTGAAGTTTCATGCCATGTGTCAAGTGGTAAAGTATTATTGGAAGCTAGGCTGTGACAGGTTAAAAACATGTACTTTAAACCCTAGAACAAGCTCTAAAAAGTAAAAAAAAAAAAAAAAAAAAAATTAAAAAGACATGTAAGTAAAGAGCCAATCCAGGAGATAATACAGACTTGTAAAAGAACTCAATTAATCTAAAGGAAGGCACTAGAAGGGAGCCCTGTGTTGGGCCAGCCATCCCACTGCATCTGGGCCTCTGGCTGTGGGACTAAGACAGTGACCCACAGGGCCTAGGGGCCTCCCTGACACCCTCGGTCCCAGGCAGCGCCCTGAGGGCAACAGCACTATGGAGAAGGAGAGTGCACCCGGGGTGCGGGTGGTGCTGCACATGGGAGCAGTCCCCACCTGGGTCCTTCAGTGCCCAGGGGGTACTGTCACAGTCAGGCCAGGAAGCTGGCAGGGGCAGTGTATCAGTGGGAGGGGCCGGGGTGACAACCTGACAACCTCAGGGACAGTCCTGGAGGCCGTGTAACTGGGAGCAGTGGGGGCTGCTGAGGCAGGTCATGCCCCTTCCCACAGGATGAAAGCTTGTCTGGGAACATGGGCCAGGACAAGCTGCTGAGAAGCCAGGCCAGAGGCAGGGTGACAGGTAAGGAAAGGGTCCCGATCCAGCAGTCAGATCAGGATGGGCAAGACCCGGACAGTATGAGGGGGAAGGGAAAGAGCAGGGCAGGACCCCTCTGAGGTGTCCAAATGGGGCACAGGACAGCTGCTTGGAGCCAAAGGACACCAGCAGGTAGCAGTTGTGGGACAGCATGCTGCATCGGCCCCAAGGGCACACCGCGACTCCTGCACCTAGCAGGACTGGCCCAGGAGGCAAGGAGACACAGGGGAGCAGAGCTGGGGCCATTCTGAAATCTAGCAGCTGAGAACACTAGATCACAATCTTGCAGGCCAGACCTCCCCCATCCAACCCTGCTGAAAACGATGCCTCCCCTCTCCAGAAAAACAAATGTGGAGTATTTGGTATCATTTCAGGAGGTTCCGAAACCTGCTGAAAAACCACCACATCGGACAACATGGGAGTGGTAAAGCCACCAACAGGCAAGAGGCCACCCAAGTGGAGCAGGAGAGCAGAGAGGGTTCTGACAACCTAGGATTGAGGCAACAGGGGTGGGGAGGGGGACACCAGGGCAGTGAGGCCAGGAGGACTGCCATCCTGAGCTGGCCAATGGGAAAACTCTGAGGAGGGAGGGAGTGGTCAGCAAAAGGACAAGTTACAGAGGGTAGCTGCACATCACATCAGCTGCAAAGGTCAAGGAGGGGTGGTCACTAGTGACATCACCGAGCCTCTGGTAGCAACTGTCACTGAGCCTCTGGTGGCAACTGCCCCACTGGACGCCCACAGGCCATGGGCTCAGTTTCCAAAATTAATATTAAACAGCCTCCTCTCTCCACTCTGTCTCCTTGGAGATTCCAGCTAAATGTAATAACTGGTCCAACTCCAATAAGCCAAGAGAGATTCCCAGTGAAATGAGAGGGAAGGGGGCAGCTGGCCTCCAGCATCACCTCCAGCATCAAGAGGCAGCCTCTGCACATCTCGGGCCCCGGAGCACTTCCCACTAAAGAAAGTTCTGCACTCTTGCCTGTGCTCCAAGCAGCACACATCCCTCAGGTTTAGAATTTGGTCCATGGATCTGAAAGAAAGCCCATCAGTCACGGCTAAGACACCTGCCTGCCCTACATGCCTGCCTAACTGGACAGCTGACAAAAGGCACTTGGCCCTCAGATGCACTGTCACAAAGTCAAGCGCTGCGGGCACAAAGGCAGCACCAAAGGCTGGTGACAGCCCCCAGCCCAAGTGAAATACATCCGTGTCAATGTTGACATCCCCCTGTTCCCGGTACAATCACACCAACCACGTATTTCCACACCCACTGCCCTGGGCAGGGCTGCCCAGCCTGGATTATTCTCTGCAGATCCATAATATATGAATCACAAAACCAACTGTGGAGACCCAAAATTAGATACCGCTGCCCGGCCCCAGAAAATGCTATCATTTTAGCATGTTCTTCTGAAGTGGTTTTGTGTTTTATTGGCAAAATGGTGTATTATTATTGCAATCATAATGATTTAAATATAAATACCATCAGAGCTATAATAATAATGCACACGCACTCTGTGATTTTATTTCAAAGACTTCCCAGCCCTGTACTATACTCAATCATTAGCCTCCCAACAAGAAGAAAAGCTAGAAGTATTGTCTCTCTTTGACAGTTGGCAAGGCTATGGCGGGGAAGCAGAGGGTGGGCAGGCCTGTGGCCACGCTCAGGAACGATCGGGGCTGAAACTCCGCTAACTTACTTGGCCCACGGATGTGCATGTGCGCTCCCACACACCCCTCACCACAAACCCCCATCCTGGGTGTTCATGGGGAACGTGAGCGAGTGGAAATATCAAAACTGCGCCATAAACCAGACAGAGAGGCAAGATGGAATCAGTGTAGCAGGGGTTGCTGTTCCGTGACTTTCCACGCACGCTTGCATCAGCCTCTAGAAGACTCACCTCTCGTGGACCCACAGGGCACATCCAAGGTGGGGTTCCCAACGTCTCTCCAAAGCCGGAGCCTCTCCCCAACCACCTTCTCTGAAGCAGCGATACCATCCATCCCGCGAGCGCAGGGAACCGTGGGGTCATCTGCAACCACATCCTCTCTTAACTTCATCTCACCTCCCAGCAAACCCTTTCAGATCGACCTCCAAACCAGTCAAATCCAACCACCGTGCTCTGAGCCAGCACCTGAGTGAGCTCCCTGACCTCGCTGTTCTTCCCAGACCCACTGGGTTCCCCTCCTCCCTCATCATGGAGGATCCACCCAGCTCCTCCCTTTTCCCCTCATCACAGGAGATCCACACAGCTCCTCCCTTGTTACAGAGTAAGTCACGTTCACATTCTTTCAGAAGCCGCTCTCTTCCAGATCAAAATCCAACGCCCTTCTAATGGCTCACACATCCCACAGGACCTGGGCCATCACGGCTTGGCAATCACTTCTCTGGCCACATGGGCCTCCGTGTGGGCCCTCAGGCTGGCTGGGCCACCTCAGAATCGTCACTGTTGCTCAGAACAGCAGATGAGAACTGACTCACTTAGAGACCATGCTTTATGAAGAGACCTATCCTTCCCTCTCACTGAGGTCCGAGATGGGCCAGGGAAGAGTCCTTGGTGTCACGGCTCCCATGTCGTGCTCCCTGCAGGGCACCTGCTCCCTCGGTGAACTGTGGACAAACTGCTCACCATGCCCAGTCTCACATGCTTACATACACGTGCTGGTGTCTGTCTGTTGGCCCAGCACATCAGGTTGAATCTGTGCGAGGGAAGCACGTCTGTGATGTGTATCTCCCAGATGTTCTGACTTCCAGAACCCATCTGCAGGCTTTCGTTCAGCAGTGTTTGCAAGACAGAAGTGTTTCTGGGGAGAAAGGAGTCTTTCCCTATCTCATGGGGTCTCCCGGTGGCAGGGATGGGCTCAGTTTAAATGACGGTTCTTCCTTTCTTCTTGAGAAGTTGTAGCTTCTGACCCACAGGGACACAGGCCATGGGGAGGAGATGTCCTCTGTACCCTATCAAGGGAGTTCCAAGCCAAGTGACTACCGCCACAGAGAAGACTCACACACGCTGTGTGGGCTGGCATGCAGCGGGAGGTGGATGTCTGGCCAGGAGCCCACAGCTGTGACCAAGGCTGATGGAGGTAGCCCTGTCCCACAGAGAGGAGCGTGTGGACGACAAACTGTGAGGGGCAAGACCAAGCATGGGGACTCCTGCAGAGTCTACTTGGGAGCACAAAGGACGCTGACAGGCAGCTACTCCAGAGGTCTTTAGAGACAACCTGCTCCTGTTTCCTTATGGAAGTCTTCTTCTGGAACAGAACCAACCACACAGGAAGCAAAGTAAAGATGGCATCTGCCTTGTCAATTTCAGGGTTAAATTATAAAGAGAAGCTCTTCTGCTGAAAAAGCTTTGATTTCTTGTTCCCTCTTTCACCTACACTGTTTTATTTGAAGATGAGCACTTCGTTACTTCTATTTGCATGGTCTCACTGCTCTCTCTCATTGGTGCTGGAGCTCCAGCCCCTCCTCCTCGCAGCCCTCCACAGGCATGTTTCCTAGACAACCCACAGTGGCTCCAAACACCTTGCCTGTGCAAGATACAAAGAGCATCCCTCTCCCATAGCTGGCACTTAAGGGCAAGTTTATCAGGTGAGAGCAGGAGTCTGAAGCTCCGGTAATTTTTCTGGGTCTGTCTTGAGGAGAAAGATCTAAGCAAGCAGGTCCCCCAACTTAGCAACAGAATGGAAGGCAGTGGTGGAACCGCCAGAGAGAATAGCCACGCTGTTGAATAGGCTAAAAATGCAGAGGGTCACATGTTTTCATGACCTCTGGCCGTGTTCCCTGGGCAGGAGGCCCCGGCCACCCCCAAGCCCAACACAGGTAAATCTATATGCCTCAGATGTAGATACAGAGAGACGGGGAGGGGTAGAGGGAGAGAGGGGAGAGAGGGAGCTGCACACAACATGGCTGGAGTCAACGTCTGAAGAAAACCAGGAGATGCAACATAACGGACAGACAGGTGGACAAATGGTGAATGACAGACACGGCTTCCACAAGGCCCTGAAATGTGCTAACACTCAGTCACTGCGATGAGGATGCTGTGACCTGGAGGCCTGCCTGTGCACTGCCTGCAGCCACCTGGGTAAATGCACCCACTCATGCCCTTTCTTCCCCACCTGTAAGGTGAGGTCAGGGAAGCAACTGATCCCAGAGACCCCCGCTGTCCCCCGGTAACACACACAGCTTCTTAAAGGAGGGCCATGCCTGTGAGACCCACAGCACACTGAGGACCACAACCTCGGACAGCATTTGCAGTCCAAACTCGCGCACCTAAGCCCAGCGTAACCAAGGAGGGTCCATGGACCACATCCATAGAGCACTACGACCCCAGGAGAATGGATGGTCCGAGGAAAGCCAGCTGATATGGTGAGTGAACCCCTATTAAACTGGGTACTAATCAGCATCCCCTACAGAAAGTCAACTCACTGGGCAGAGGCAGACACCCACAGAGGGCATGCAGCAGGGACCCAGTGCCCAGCAGCACCCTTAACTTGGTGCTTGAGTCCCTTAACCTGGCAGGTCACACCACCTCATCCACACAGCACAGACGGCCCCACAGCGCCTACAGACCTTGGGCCTGAAGTGCTCTGACAAAGGCCCACTTCTCCTGGGGAAGGCCACTGTTTCACGCAGACCCCAGAACAGGACGACACAGCTGGACGGCGCCAGACATGCACCGCTCAGGAGGGAGCAATGGGGCCACATCAAACGCCAACCTAAGAGCAGGGGTGTGATCACGCCTCAGGAAAGCCTCAGGGACCACCACACGTGGTCTTCCTGACCCAGCCCCACCTGCTGATGTGTAGGCAAAGCTGGAGAGGAGACCCAGGACTCGTTCTCGGTGCTGTGCTCTTGGGGATAAAGTGGTACAGGGCACAGACTGCATGAATGAAACACCTTAGTCCCAAATGAAAACCACCTGTGAAACCTCGCAACACCACAAGGGCCTGTGCCCACCGTCCACGAGGCCCTTCCTGGGCAGCACTGAGCGCTTTGCGGTCCAGCACAGTGAGGCGGACCTTTGTCCCTGCCATCCTAATGCTATCATCTGCTCTCCACCAGACTTTCTGACTGCAAAGCTCCCATTTGCAGAGGGTCCTCAGGTCCCCAGGGCCTGACTGAGCCATAGACAGGGTGGGAGACCTCTAGGCCCCAGCACGTCAGGGACACTGTCTCCCCAGCCCCTCACTGACCACACTCAGTCTTGGGGTAGGGAAAATCTGTATGTTCTGGCCGCTCCCTCTTCCACCTGGCACACTCTTTGCAGGTCAGGATGGGAATGTTTGGGGCAAAGCATGTCCACAACATGGTGGCCTGAGCAGGCACCCACCACACAGGCTTGGCCACGAAGGCAGCTTCTACAGCGCACTAGAGGATGTTGCTTGCCTAGGACAGAGGAAATGAACCTTAATGCCTCAACAGAGTGGGTTGGTAAAATAAACAAAAACACGCCTTCCCTTATTTTTGGAAGCCATGTCCACACCTCTGAGGGGTGACTGAGAGCCTAAGGTCAAACGTTAGGCAGTGAACAACACTGCCCTTCAAACCAGGGCTGGAACTGCAAGGGACAGTGGTGTGGCTTCGACCAGGGACAAAAATTATTCTGAAGTACTTTGGGTCACAGTTCTGCTGTACTCAACAGAAAAACAAATCTAATGCAATGTGTTGAAAACAGTCAGAACAAAGAAGCAGCTCACTGCAACCAGGTCTGAGCTGCAGGAGTGTGGACAAGTTACTTACCTCCTCAGCACCTCAATCCCTCCTGCTGAAGGCCAGAACCCCTGAGCCCAGCAGGAGGGCAGGAACCACCCCTGCAAGTGAGGAGTCAGAATGTCATCCATAAAGAGTGTGCATTGGCAGAGGGAACCCCTAAGAACTCTGTCCCCACGCAGGCCCGCAGAGGAGACAGAGGAAGAGTCCAGGGCCCAGGACTCAGCCCAGGTGGTCTGGAGTCTCTGATCTCAGATGTCCTGTTGCACCTCTCCCCAGGAGAGAGAAATGCCCTCAGGGAAGCAGGAGACAGCCTGGGTGCGGATGCCAGCTCTGAGCATCAGATGAAGACCCTTATCAACTGAATCTCTTCATGCCTCGCTTTGCAGATTTGAAACCTGGGGATAGCAGCAATGACCTGAGGAGGAGTGAGACAGTACAAGGAAAGGTCTGTAAAAGTGCCTGGCACGGGGTGCCTGGGTAGTTCAACAGGTTGAATGTTCAACTCTTGATCTCAGCTCAGATCTTTTTTTTTTTTTAATGTTTATGTTTGAGAGAGAGAGAGAGAGAGACAGAGAGCAAGCAGGGGAGGGGCAGAGAGAGAGGAAGGCACAGAATCTGAAGCAGGCTCCAGGCTCTGAGCTGTTAGCACAGAGCCTGATGCGGGGCTCCAACCGCAAGATCATGACCTGAGGGAAAGTCGGACGCTCAACTGACTGACCACCCAGGCGCCCCTCAGCTCAGGTCTTAATCTCAGTGTCGAGAGTTCAAGCCCCTCACTGGGCTCTGCAGTGGGTGTGAGGCCTACTTAAAAAGAAAAGTTCCTGGAGCAAAGTAAGTGCCAAGTAAAGGTTAGCCTCCATTGCCACTGTGGCCACCATCATAACTAGTGCCACCTCTGTTTCTCAGTAACTACTGAATGACTGAATACAGTAAAGGACCAATGATCCCTCCTGAAATGAAACTACCTAAGAGTAAAGGCCCCGGCTCACACGTCTCAGTACCGAGATCTGACTGCCGGGAGGGATTTCATGGAAATCTATGGAATTGACTGAAATCGCAAGGAGACCAGAAGACAGGGACTAAAGTCACAGCCAACCTGTGGATTCTGAGGACACTCAGCTGCTGGAAGAGTGAGGCTATAAAGTTAGACAAGGTGGCTTCTCCCTCTGAAGCTGTCTGACAGTCAGCCTCAGGCACAAGATGACAGAAATAATCTTTTCTATGCAAATGTATATCTTGATCTTAAAAAATCAACCTATATTTTCAGTTTTGGGGATTTAGAAAATAAATCAAATTTTTGTATCCATCTGAGATATGTTTTCCTTAAAAAAAAAGTAATTATAATGAAAAAGAAGGTATTTTAATTTTACAAAATCTGAGGCCAATTCCTGAAAGTTGTAAGGTTAAAAAGCATGGAATGAAAAAAGTTGGCTTAGGGGCACCTGGGTGGCTCACTTGTGTAAGCATCCGACTCTTGATTTCAGCTCAGGTCAGGATCTCAGGGTTTGTGGGTCGGAGCCCCCTGTTGGTTTCTCTGTGGACAGTGCAGAGTCTGCTTGGGATTCTCTTTCTTGGTCTCCCTACAGCTCCCCTGCTCTCTCTCTCTCTCTCTCAAAATAGATAAATATTAAAAAAGAAAGAAAAGAAAAAAGTTTCTTTAAAAACCAAAAAGAGCACAGAGTGCATAGACTTTAATGCTAGTGAAAGAATTTAAATTTTAAAAATATTTTTAAATGAATCCAATCAGCATCATATGGCCACTTTATAAACTCAGCACATGAGGTGCACCTGGGTGGCTCAGTTGGTTAAGTGGCTGACTTCTGCTCAGGTCATGAGCTCATGGTTTGTGGCAAGCCAGGCATTGGGCTCTGTGCTGACAGCTTGGAGCCTGGAGCCTGCTTCGGTTTCTGTGTCTCCCTCTCTCTCTCTGACCCTCCCCTGCTTGCACTTTCTGTTTCTCTGTCTCTCAAAAATAAATTTAAAAAAACATTAAAAAATGTTTTTAATGAGCACATGAAAAGGCACTCTAGTCACCAGGGAAATACAAATCAAAAGCACAAGCCATCCCTCGGGCCTGCTGGCACAGCGGTAATGGAAAAGACGGACACTAACAAGTGTGGGTGAGGACTGCTGGGGGAGCATGAAGGGCTCCGATCTGGTTGCAAACCAGCCTGGCAGCGCCCCCCTTACACACACAGCCGCCATGGGACCCCGCAACAGCACTTCCAGGGATACACCCAAGAGAAGTGAACACGCGTGACCACACAATTACTACACACGGTGGCACTACCCGTCACCGCCAAACTGTGGAAACAACCCAAACGTCCCCCAGTTGCTGCATGGACAGAATGTGGTCCTACCCATACTGTGAAATATTATTTGGCCTGGCTTTCTGACTCACGCTACAACCTGGATTAACCTCAAACAGATGACCTAGGTCAAAGAGGTCAGTTGCTACAGGCGACATGTTGTACAATTCCAGACATTGTATGAAATGCCCAGACTAGGCAAATCCACAGAGACAGAAAGTAAACTGGAACTTGCTGGGGGCTGTGGGAAGGAGGGCTGGGGACTGACCACTGATGGACATGAGGGTTTTTTCCTAAGATGTGAAAAGGTCATGGTCATGCAACTCTGTGAATACACTAAAAGCCACTGAATTACCCACCTTAAAAGAGACCCGGGTGCCTGTGTAGGCAAGTAGGTGGATGGACTGATCAGTCAGTCACCAGACCAGACTGCCTATACCAGCAGGGGACAGGAAGAGCTGATTTACTATCCCCTTTTCAATCCCAGTCCTGCTCCGGTCCTGGCCAGCCAGTGGTGAACTCCATTGTCCCATTCTGATGTCCTTGACAGGTGGAAATTTAAGGCCTCAGCTACAAGAAAACTTTGTTCTGAGCCAGTCTGTGTTCAAGGAGATGCACTGCAAAGCTGTGTCACCTGCAGAGAAAACACAAAGCAGCTCCCATGCCCGGCTAAGGGCTGTGGGGCCGATGACAGGTGGCCCACCACCGCCAGCTCTGGTGCGGGGGGCAACGAGGCCCATTAGTTGCATGGAGACAGCGGCCCACAGGGAGGCTGGGAGGCTGGCCTCCACCGGAAGTGAGGCAGGCAGCTCCCCTCGAGTACGTCTCTCTCCTCCTAATTACAGTCAGCTCCCTCCTCCTTCCTAATTCCTTTGCTCTGACACCTGCAGACGTCCTCTGGCTTCTGTTCAATGCTACTCTCCTGGCAACGTCAGAATGCATGCTCGCCTTCTGTGTGGTCCCAGAAGCACAAAGCTTTCCCACCCTGTGGTTCTGGGTGAACGTACCTCTTTGTGCACGCTCTGTCTGTATTTTCATCAACCAACAGACACCTAATCTTCATAATGAAATGAATTTGTCTCATGTTCAGCCCCGAAATAAACTTACCAATGACAGATACTTCATTTCTTCCTCATATTTCCATTGCCCTTAAGGAAAAGTTTCATAAGTAATTAAATTGATTTTCCTTTGTGCTTGGGACACAGATCTATTCAGGAGCAGCAAGGGAAGAAAAAGCATGATTTGTCGGCGAGGATGCCCCTGGGAGGCTGGAGGGCCGAGTGCTCACAGTAAGCCTCTGCGGACGGGGAGCCAAGTGTGCCCTGTCCATCTTCCTAATTGACATGTGCTGTATACATTACATCCAGAAGGGTTTCGTGGGCGCTTTCTGGATCCAAAAAGACTCTTAAATATTAACATCATTTGAATCCTTCTTGAATACTATTCAATTCCTATTATTGAAGCCCAACCTTGGACGCCTGGCATTAATGGCATTGCCAGGCAGCCACGAGTGTAAGCAGAGTAGCCATTTCTAATTACTCACAAGAGAGTCCCTGAAACTCCCCAAAGAAACCAGCAGCCGTGGGGATGCTTGGGGCCTTCAGAAGTCAGTAAGACATCTTTATAAAGAATGAGGAAAGAAACAGCTCAAAACAAATTTAAAACAAAGCTGGCTCCATTGCTGATATTTAATGTGATCAGCATCCAGAGCAGCCTGATTTCCAAATGAAAAAGGGAAGAATGAAAGATCTACGGTATCCCTGACTCCTTCCAGGCCTGGAGTCAAACCTGCTGAAAGGCGCCATGACCTTGGCCGGTTGTCTTCACTTAATGAGTCTGGCTCTCCCGGCTGGAACACGGAATCCTTTTCCAGACTGAATCCACATACCACACTGGGCACAGCCCCTGACACGCCTGGAGTGGGTATTCCTGCTGAAACAATCCTAAGGTCTCCTTTTTCTTCCAGGCAGTGGGAAGAAGAGGGAGAAAGGGCTGACCATCCAGGTCTGGGTTTTATAAGTTAACTTAGCACAACACCAGTGTTTAACTGTGAATAGTCAGCTGGCTATCTGCAAAGCACACACAAGCCCCAACCCTACAGGAAGTAGCCCGTCTGCAGAGGACCACCCCCCTAGATCCCCCAAAGCCAAAAGGGTCACCAGCTCTGACCTGAGTTCAGGAAGGCGACACAATCCCTCTCTGCCACTCACCGTCTTAGAAACAAGAACCGGGGGTCACCACTGCCTTCAGGAGCCTGGCCACGTCAGAGGCCATGCAGAGACACCCATAAAGCCCATCTGACACTGACCTGCAGTGACTCTAAGTCCACATTTCCAGAAGGCTCTCAGACACCCCAGGGGACCCCGTGGAGACTACTCACTAGACCCTCCAGGAACCCACAGCATATCAGGAAACATACCCATCATTCGTCATCTGAGTCCAGTAGACCCTCTTCATTTTTCTGTATTGTTGAGTCCTTTTACAGAGAATTCACAGAATTAAAAAAAGAGTGAGGGGAAAAACCTTTGTATGAATCTTAATGTGGTGCTAAACATAGGACGTCCAACTCTCCCCACGCTTTCCTAGCTGTGAAATAGGCAACCTCCCCCACAAGCAGCAACTCTTCACCCTGGTCAGGCCTGGGGCAGTCACACTGGTATCGGAAACACTGGTGACGACGTCCAGACTCTTCCCCCGTGGTGCCTCACTCGTCAGAACTCGTGCTTCTTCCTGCTCTTACCCTGTGGAAACACCACCACAGCTCCAGGTCCCACCGTCTTCTCCCACACGTCCCAACATGTCCCAGCTTCTGGTTCTTTCATTTGCTTTGTTCAAACCCAATCAGAACCCGAGATTTCAAATGCATCTCCAAAAGGTTTTCCCTGATTGTTGCCTGTAGTTCTTCTTGTATTTGTTTTCAATATTCAATACTTTTGAAATTGTTGTGGCTTTCAATTTTGTTGAAGAAAAGACCACCACATTCTTTGCTGCACAATTGCCAAGAATTTTCACTTTTGATTTATGGACACCGAGTGAGTAGACTGATCAGCCAGTGATTTTCTGCATTTACATGGCTTCTTTTTCCCCTTCCAATCACCTCAGTTTGTCAGTGACATCCAAGTGTGATCCACAGAAATCATGGAAAATAGAATACAGACATATCTTTTTAGCAGGAGGGACTGTCCTCATACTCGTCACAGATTATTATGTGATGAAGTCCTTCCTGCTGAATTACTAACTGGACAAGAAAGCATGCTTCCTTCATGTCATGAGAATTCTACCATCAGCTCACTGACGCCTGCACCTGAGAGGCAATCACTGAACGTGGCCAGGACATCTATACGGTGCTCTCCACCTTTCTGCACCCAACCTCCAATTCCCAGCACAGAGGGAAGGGTCTTCCTCTGCCACCTTGCTCTTCATCATGACAAGTGGAATACAAAAAATTCTAAATTCTCTACGTGCAGAGGGGCCTGGGGGGCTCAGTCAGTTAAGCGTCCAACGGGTCACTATGCCAGGACACATCCAACAACAGAGTCCTACCCAGCAGCACTGTGTGACAATGTGGACAAGCATCTAAGCACTAAGAGAAGGCACTCACGAAAGTCTCGAATTTGTGTGATTCTGTTTGCATGCAATTCTTTTTTTTTCAAAATATGAAATTGTCAAATTGGTTTCCATACAACACCCAGTGCTCATCTCAAAAGGTGCCCTCCTCAATACCCATCACCCACCCTCCCCTCCCTCCCACCCCCATCAACCCTCAGTTTGTTCTCAGTTTTTAAGAGTCTTATGCTTTGGCTCTCTCCCACTCTAACCTCTTTTTTTTTCCTTCCCCTCCCCCATGGGTTTCTGTTAAGTTTCTCAGGATACACATAAGAGTGAAAACATATGGTATCTGTATTTCTCTGTATGGCTTATTTCACTTAGCATCACACTCTCCAGTTCTGGGGTTTCTATTCTATTCCATTGGTCTATGTGTCTGTTTTTGTGCCAATATTCTATTCTATTCCATTCATCTATGTGTCTGTTTTTGTGCCCTTTGTTGCTACAAAGGGCCATATTTCGTTCTTTCTCATTGCCATGTAGTACTCCATTGTGTATATAAACCACAATTTCTTTATCCATTCATCAGTTGATGGACATTTAGGCTCTTTCCATAATTTGGCTATTGTTGAGAGTGCTGCTATAAACATTGAGGTTCAAGTGCCCCTAGGCATCAGTACTCCTGTATCCCTTGGGTAAATTCCTAGCAGTGCTATTGCTGGGTCATAGGGTAGGTCTATTTTTAATTTTCTGAGGAACCTCCACACTGCTGTCCAGAGTGGCTGCACCAGTTTGCATTCCCACCAACAGTGCAAGAGGGTTCCCGTTTTTCCACATCCTCTCCAGCATCTATAGTCTCCTGATTTGTTCATTTTGGCCACTCTGACTGGCGTGAGGTGATATCTGAGTGTGGTTTTGATTTGTATTTCCCTGATAAGGAGCGACGTTGAACATCTTTTCATGTGCCTGTTGGCCATCTGGATGTCTTCTTTAGAGAAGTGTCTATTCATGTTTTCTGCCCATTTCTTCACTGGGTTATTTGTTTTTCGGGTGTGGAGTTTGGTGAGCTCTTTATAGATTTTGGATACTAGCCCCTTGTCTGATATGTCATTTACAAATATCTTTTCCCATTCCGTTGGTTGCCTTTTAGTTTTGTTGGTTGTTTCCTTTGCTGTGCAGAAGCTTTTTATCTTCATAAGGTCCCAGTAATTCATTTTTGCTTTTAATTCCCTTGCCTTTGGGGATGTGTTGAGTAAGAGATTGCTACAGCTGAGGTCAGAGAGGTCTTTTCCTGCTTTCTCCTCTAGGGTTTTGATGGTTTCCTGTCTCACATTCAGGTCCTTTATCCATTTTGAGTTTATTTTTGTGAATGGTGTGAGAAAGTGGTCTAGTTTCAACCTTCTGCATGTTGCTGTCCAGTTCTCCCAGCACCAATTGTTAAAGAGACTGTCTTTTTTCCATTGGATGTTCTTTCCTGCTTTGTCAAAGATTAGTTGGCCATACTTGTGTGGGTCTAGTTCTGGGGTTTCTATTCTATTCCATTGGTCTATGTGTCTGTTTTTGTGCCAATACCATGCTGTCTTGATGATGACAGCTTTGTAGTAGAGCCTAAAGTCTGGGATTGTGATGCCTCCTGCTTTGATCTTCTTCAAAATTACTTTGGCTATTCAGGGCCTTTTGTGGTTCCATATGAATTTTAGGATTGCTTGTTCTAGTTTCAAGAAGAATGCTGGTGCAATTTTGATTGGGATTGCATTGAATGTGTAGATAGCTTTGGGTAGTATTGACATTTTGACAATATTTATTCTTCCAATCCATGAGCAGGGAATGTCTTTCCATTTCTTTGCATCTTCTTCAATTACCTTCATAAGCTTTCTATAGTTTTCAGCATACAGATCTTTTACATCTTTGGTTAGATTTATTCCTAGGTATTTTATGCTCTTGGGTGCAATTGTGAATGGGATCAGCTTCTTTATTTGTCTTTCTGTTGCTTCATTATTAGTGTATAAGAATGCAACTGATTTCTGTACATTGATTTTGTATCCTGCAACTTTGCTGAATTCATGTATCAGTTCTAGCAGACTTTTGGTGGAGTCTATCGGATTTTCCATGTATACTATCATGTCACCTGCAAAAAGTGAAAGTTTGACTTCATCTTTGCCAATTTTGATGCCTTTGATTTCCTTTTGTTGTCTGATTGCTGATGCTAGCACTTCCAACACTATGTTAAAGAACAGTGGCAAGAGTGGACATCCCTGTCGTGCTCCATATCTCAGGAGGAAATCTCTCAGTTTTTCCCCATTGGGGATGATGTTAGCTGTGGGCTTTTCATAAATGGCTTTTATGATGTTTAAGTATGTTCCTTCTATCCTGACTTTCTCGAGGGTTTTTATTAAGAAAGTTGCTGAATTTTGTCAAAGGCCTTTTCTGCATCGATTGACAGGATCATATGGTTCTTATCTTTTCTTTTATTAATGTGATGTATCACGTTGATTGATTTGCAAATGTTGAACCAGCCCTGCATCCCAGGAATGAATCCCACTTGAACATGGTGAATACTTCTTTTTCTATGCTGTTGAATTCGATTTGCTAGTATCTTATTGAGAATTTTTGCATCCATATTCATCAGGGATATTGGCTTGTAGTTCTCTTTTGTTACTGGATCTCTGTCTGGTTTAGGAATCAAAGTAATACTGGCTTCATAGAATGAGTCTGGAAGTTTTCCTTCCCTTTCTATTTCTTGGAATAGCTTGAGAAGGATAGGTATGTTCTCTGCTTTAAACGTCTGGAAGAACTCCCCTGGGAAGCCATCTGGTCCTGGACTCTTATTTGTTGGGAGATTTTTGATAACCGATTCAATTTCTTCGCTGGTTATGGGTCTGTTCAAGCTTTCTATTTCCTCCTGATTGAGTTTTGGAAGAGTGTGGGTGTTTAGGAATTTGTCCATTTCTTCCAGGTTGTCCAATTTGCTGGCATATAATTTTTCATAGTATTCCCTGATAATTGTTTGTATCTCAGAGGGATTGGTTGTAATAATTCCATTTTCATTCACGATTTTATCTTTGGGTCATCTCCCTTTTCTTTTTGAGAAGCCTGGCTAGAGGTTTGTCAATTTTGTTTATTTTTTTCAAAAAACCAACTCTTGGTTTCGTTGATCTGCTCTACAGTTTTTTTAGATTTTATATTGTTTATTTATGCTCTGATCTTTATTATTTCTCTTCTTCTGCTGGGTTTAGGCTGCCTTTGCTGTTCTGCTTCTATTTCCTTTAGGTATGCTGTTAGATTTTGTATTTGGGATTTTTCTTGTTTCTTGAGATAGGCCTGGATTGCAATGTATTCTCCTCTCAGGACTGTCTTCGCTGCATCCCAAAGTGTTTGGATTGTTGTATTTTCATTTTCGTTTGTTTCCATATATTTTTTAATTTCTTCTCTAATTGCCTGGTTGACCCACTCATTCGTTAGTAGGGTGTTCTTTAACCTCCATGCTTTTGGAGGTTTTCCAGACTTTTTCCTGTGGTTGATTTCAAGCTTCATAGCATTGTGGTCTGAAAGTATGCATGGTGTGATTTCAATTCTTGTATACTTATGAAGGGCTGTTTTGTGACCCAGTATATGATCTATCTAGGAGAATGTTCCATGTGCACTCGAGAAGAAAGTATATTCTGTTGCTTTGGGATGCAGAGTTCTAAATATATCTGTCAAGTCCATCTGATCCAATGTATCATTCAGGGCCCTTGTTTCTTTATTGATCCTGTGTCTAGATGATCTATCCATTTCTGTAAGTGGAGTGGTAAAGTCCCCTGCAATTACCACATTCTTATCAATAAGGTTGCTTATGTTTATGAGTAATTGTTTTATATATTTGGGGGCTCCAGTATTCGGTGCATAGATATTTATAATTGTTAGCTCTTCTTGATGGATAGACCCTGTAATTATTATATAATGCCCTTCTTCATTTCTTGTTACAGCCTTTAATTTAAAGTCTAGTTTGTCTGATATAAATGGCTACTCCAGCTTTCTTTTGGCTTCCAGTAGCATAATGAATAGTTCTCCATCCCCTCACTCTCAATCTAAAGGTGTCCTCAGGTCTAAAATGAGTCTCTTGTAGACAGCAAATAGATGCGTCTTGTTTTTTTATCCATTCTGATACCCTATGTCTTTTAGTTGGCGCGTTTAATCCATTTACATTCAGTGTTATTATAGAAAGATATGGGTTTAGAGTCAATGTGATGTCTGTATGTTTTATGTTGTAGTGATGTCTCTGGTACTTTGTCTCACAGGATCCCCCTTAGGATCTCTTGTAGGGTTGGTTTAGTGGTGACGAATTCCTTCAGTTTTTGTTTGTTTGGGAAGACCTTTATCTCTCCTTCTATTCTAAATGACAGACTTGGTGGATAAAGGATTCTCGGCTGCATATTTTTTCTGTTCAACACATTGAAGATCTTGTGCCAATCCTTTCTGGGCTGCCAAATTTCAAAAGAGAGATCAGTCACGAGTCTTATAGGTCTCCCTTTATATGTTAGAGCACGTTTATCTCTAGCTGCTTTCAGAATTTGCTCTTTATCCTTGTATTTTGCCAGTTTCACTATGATATGTCGTGCAGAAGATCGATTCAAGTTATGTCTGAAGGGAGTTTTTTTGTGCCTCTTGGATTTCAATGCCTTTTTCCTTCCCCAGTTCAGGGAAGTTCTCAGCTATGATTTCTTCAAGTACACCTTCAGCACCTTTCCCTCTCTCTTCCTCCTCTGGGATACCAATCATGGGTATATTATTTCTTTTTAGTGTATCACTTAGTTCTCTAATTTTCCCCTCATACTCCTGGATTTTTTTATTTCTTTTTCTCAGCTTCCTCTTTTTCCATAATTTTATCTTCTAGTTCACCTATTCTCTCTGCCTCTTCAATCCGAGCCGTTGTCTTTTCCATTTTATTTTGCATCTCGTTTAAAGCGTTTTTCAGCTCCTCCTGACTGTTCCTTAGTCCCTTGATCTCTGTAGCAATAGATTCTCTGCTGTCCTCTATACTGTTTTCAAGACCAGCGATTAATTTTATGACTATTATTCTAAATTCACTTTCTGTTATATTATTTAAATCCTTTTTGATCAGTTCATTAGGTGTTGTTATTTCCTGGAGATTCTTCTGAGGGGAATTCTTCCGTTTGGTCATTTTGGATAGTCCCTGGAGTGGTGGGGACCTGCAGGGCACTTCCCCTGTGCTGTGGTGTATAACTGGAGTTGGTGGGCGGGGCTGCAGTCAAACCCCACGTCTGCCCCCAGCTCACCGCTGGGGCCACAGTCAGACTGGTGTGTGCCTTCTCTTCCCCTCTCCTAGGGGCAGGATTCACTGTGGGGTGGCGTGGCCCATCTGGGCTACTTGCACACTGCCAGGCTTGTGGTGCTGGGGATCTGGCGTATTAGCTGGGGTGGGTAGGCAAGGTGTGCGGGGGCAGGAGGGGCAGGCTTATCTCGCTTCTCTTTTGGTGATCCACTTCAGGAGGGGCCCTGTGACAGCGGGAGGGAGTCAGACCCGCTGCAGGAGGGTTGGCTCTGCAGAAGCACAGCTTTGGGTGTTTGCGGGGAGCAAGCAAGTTCCCTGGCAGGAACTGGTTCCCTTTGGGATTTTGGCTGGGGGATGGGCGAGGGAGATGGCGCTGGCTAGTGCCTTTGTTCCCTGCCAAACTGAGCTCTGTCATCCGGGGCTCAGCAACTCTCCCTCCCTTTGTCCTCCAGCCTTCCCGCTTTCTGAGCAGAGCTGTTAACTTATGACCTCCCAGATGCTAAGTCGTGCTTGCTGTTGGGACACACTCCATCTGGCCCCTCCGCTTTTGCAAGCCAGACTCGGGGGCTCTGCTTGGCTGGCAGGCTGCCCCTCCACCCCGGCTCCCTCCCGCCAGTCCGTGCAGCGTGCACCGCCTCTCCGCCCTTCCTACCCTCTTCCATGGGCCTCTCATCTGCGCTTGGCTCCAGAGACTCCCTCTGCTAGTCTTCTGGTGGTTTTCTGGGTTATTTAGGCAGGTGTAGGTGGAATCTAAGTGATCAGCAGGATGCGCAGTGAGCCCAGTGTCCTCCTACGCCGCCATCTTCCTATAGATCTCAGTTTTATCCCTTTTTAGAAGAAATGTTTTCTGAAGTTTTAAATTATTTTTTGTCACCTATATATTTTTCTGTAACATTAGCAAGTATACAGTTTTATTAATGATGCAAAAAGTATAGTATTGGGACAGAAAATACATTTGGTTATCATAATGCTTGTGGGCTTATTTCTTCTAATAAACTGATCATGTTGGAGATCTTTTAATGTTGCATTTGGCTTCAGTTTCAGTATCATTGCTCAGTGTCACTTTTTTTAAAATTTATTTATTTTTTTCAAAATTTACATCCAAATTATTTAGCATATAGTGCAACAATGATTTCAGGAGTAGATTCCTTAGTGCCCCTTACCTATTTAGCCCATTCCCCCTCCCACAACCCCTTCTCTAACCCTCAGTTTGTTCTCCATATTTATGAGTCTCTTCCGTTTTGTCCCCCTCCTTGTTTTTATATTATTTTTGTTTCCCTTCCCTTATGTTCATCTGTTTTGTCTCTTGAAGTCCTCATATGAGTGAAGTCATATGAATTTTGTCTTTGTCTGACTAATTTCACTTAGCATAATACCCTCCAGTTCCACCCACGTAGTTGCAAATGGCAAGATTTCATTTTTTGATTGCTGAGTAATACTCCATTGTATATATATATACCACATCTTCTTTGTCCATTCATCCATCGATGGACACTTGGGCTCTTTCCATACTTTGGCTATTGTGGATAGTGATGCTATAAACATGTGGGTGCATGTGTCCCTTTGAAACAGCACACCTGTATCCCATGGATAAATGCCCAGTAGTGCAATTGCTGGGTCGTAGGGTAGTTCTCTTTTTAGATTTTTGAGGTACCTCTATACTGTTTTCCAGAGTGGCTACACCAGGTTGCATCCCCACCAACAATGCAAAAGAGATCCTCTTTCTCCACATCCTCGCCAACATCCATTGTTGCCTGAGTTTTTAATGTTAGCCATCTTGACAGGTGTAAGGTGGTATCTCATTGTGGTTTTGATTTGTATTTCTCTGATGATGAGTGATGTTGACCATTTTTTCATGTGTTGGTTGGCCATCTGGATGTTTTCCTTGTAGAAGTGTTTATTCATGTCTTTTGCCCATTTCTTCACCGGATTATTTGTTTTTTGGGTGTTGATTTTGATAAGTTCTTTATAGATTTTGGATACTAACCCTTTGTCTGATATGTCATTTGCAAATATCTTCTCCCATTCTGTTGGTTGCCTTTTAGTTTTGCTGACTGATTCCTTGGCTGTGCAGAACCTTTTTATTTTGATGAGGTCCCAGTAGTTAATTTTTGTTTTTGTTTCCCTTGCCTCCAGAGACATGTTGAGTAAGAAGTTGCTGTGGCTAAGGTCAAAGAGGTTTTTGCCTGATTTCTCCTCGAGGATTTTTATGGCTTCCTGTCTTATATTGAGGTCTTTCATCCCTTTTGAGTTTATTTTTGTGCATGGTGTAGGAAAGTGGTCCAGGTTCATTCTTCTGCATGTCGTTGTCCAGTTTTCCCAGCACCAGTTGCTGAAGAGACTGTCTTTATTCCATTGGATATTCTTTCCTGCTTTGTCAGAGATTAGTTGGCCATACATTTGTGGGTCCATTTCTGGGTTCTCTATTCTGTTCCATCAGTGTCACTTTCAATTAGAGATAATAGAAACCTATATGTGTTAAGGACAGAAGGATGTCAATATTTTGCATACATATTTTTAATAAAGTCACAGCTTTGTCTTTGAGTCAAGGAATAGTACAATCTTAATTGAGTTTCAGAGTAGGTGTTAATTTTACTATTAAGAAAAAATTTCATCCTTAGCTGGAATTGACTTTTCTGATTATAAAATTTATTGTAAGTGTGAAGGCTTGCAATTATTCATTGATGTTATTTACCATATGGGAATATGATAATTTTTACTTTTATATTTCACATTTATTTAATGGGACTCCTAAAAGAAATTTCTTTTTTTCAAACTCTGAAGAAAATACTTTTTATTTGTCATGTATATTTGAGAACTGTTGATTGTCAACATTTGAGTCTCTAACCAGGCTTTCAAAACAATGTACTTGCACGTCAACTGAAGGAAAACAAAACAAGCAAACACAGAAAGACTCCTAGAATTTACTATAGGATTAAAAACTTGTATAGAGGACTGTAAATTCCTAAATAAAGACTTTCAACAATGTTATGGGGAAGAAATGTCTGAGTTTTGGTGGAAGAAATGGGATAAAACAATCTGCCATCATTTATACCTTGCTAAATTTTTTCAGAAGATTTAGAAGTCACTAATTGTAGTATATTAATCTCTGTGTCATGGATTTTTGGAAGAAATCACTATGTTGTGGACTGTGTTATTCATTTTTTGAATTATTCTTGTAAAAATATGTATTGAATATCTACTGTATGTCAGGCATTGTGGCAAACTTTGGAAATTCAGTGATGTATTTATACATAGTCCCTGCCTTCAAGGAGCTCCCATAATAGTAGAAGGATGGAGCTAGAAAATTAGCATCCGGGCAATGGTAGAAGTTGTACACAGAATTCTGAGGCTAGATAATAGTTCTCTGACACCTTGGGGATGGTGGTAAGAGTAGTTCAGTAAAGCTTGCTGAAGGAAGAACACATGAATTGAGTCTTGAATGACAAGGAGGAATTAGCTTAGTGCAGGTCATAGGCAGAGGGATTGGGAGTAGAGAGGAGGAGAGGAGGGCAGAGAGAGCAACATATGCCCAGGAAAGTTATGTGGTGGGAGAATGAAACTTATTCAGAACATTGCTGGTATTGCTCATCTTTTAACATAGCTAAAGACTGTATTTCCTTTTATTTATTTATTTATTTATTTTGCTTCTATTGGCCATTAAATATTTCTGGGGTGATAGATCCCTCGAGGTCGATATATTATGAATAAACAATGAATTATTTCTCATGAAAATGCATGCTGTGTGCAGACACATGAAAATCTGAAAAGAATTTCAAGAGATAATGTCCATCCCAGAAACCCAGGTTAAGAAACCATCTATTTGTTAGTAATAGAGTTACATTTCAGTTAGTAATAGAGGTTGCAGCTAAGAATCTGAAATCTTCAAAGTAGGAATCCTTTGGTGAAAGGGGTTGATCTAATAACATCTGTGCTAGACAAAGCAAATACTGGTTCCAAAATTATTTAGTCATCAGTTTATGTCCTATTTTTAGCTTCTTTATAATTTACTTCCTCATTTTGCCTCACAGTAGACCTGAAGAAAGATTCCAGGATTACACAGATGTATTCCAGAGAGATTAAGTGATGAGTTCAGGTTTATGTAGTTAGAAAGCAGGTCTGATTACAAAGGCAATATTCTTTCCATTTTTGTTCTCCTAAGTAGAAAAGACGTGTATAACATTAGAGCCTCCAGTAAGAGAAGTATGAGTTTTTATCTTTATATTGAATGTTAGAGGTTAGGCGACTTAACCAGGGTCTCACAACTAGCAAGATGAGGAGCCAGAACTATTACTTACATTTCCTGATTTCCATTCGATAAATAAGAATATACTGCCCTAAAATGAAGGAGAGAAATAAATAACTAGGTATTACAGTAATGGCCTTGAAAAAAAGTTAGTTATTTTAGTAAGCCAATATTTTGTCATTTGCAGAGTACCTACTTTCTTTTAGGCACTTTATGCATATCTTGTTTAATTCTCACAAAATTCCTGCAAGGAGGTATAATTATCTCAGTTTTATGTAAGAGAAAATTGGGATTCCAAAATAAGGGGTAAAGCTACGGTTCCACAACCCATAAGTAGTAGAACTGGAACTGCAATCCAAGTCTATCTGGCTCTGTGTCCATACCGATGGGACTACTTCACTCTGCCTCCTAGTAAGTTAAAATAACTCAAACTTTCTTTTGTTATTGAGGAAGAGGTAATGCATATTTAATTTTCAGACAAATGAATGGAACAAACGTGCACATTTATTTCTAATTACTGCAGAAATCTGGGGTTAATGAAGGTTCTCATCTTTGGCATGTCTATGCAGTCATTGAGTAAATTAATGTTGAAGAGTAGGGACTAAAATAGCAATTAGTATATGCTTGTCTCCTAGTAGGCATTCAATAAATATTTGTAGTCCAAATGAGTGGAAACATTTTTTATGAATACATTTTAGGTTGAAATATTAGAACGTGGGCTATTGGAAGCTGAGTATGTAAACAGAAATAAAGGAGAAAATGAAAAAAAACTTTTGACATTTCACAAACAAGATGTCCTAGCTGAATAGGGCTTGAACACAGTTAATGTAGTGGGAATGGAACAAGCTCATTAAAACCTCATTTGGAATACTTCTGGGGAAGGCAGCAGAGTAGGAGTATCTTAAGCTTACCTTGTCCCATGGATCCAACTAGATAACATGTACATGAGTGTAAATAACCCAGAAAACAACCTGACGTCTGGCATAACAGACTCCCTGCAGCTAAGTGTGAAGAAGAGGCCATATCAAAGAAGACAGGAAAGGCAGAGACATGACTGGGAGCTATATGGATCTGCAGGAGGAAAGAAGGGAATACTGCTGCAGGCGCAGAAAGGAGAAAGAAACAGATTCTCCTATCATATCCCAGGGGTGGAGAACCTACATGAGGAAGATGAGTCCCCATAGCATTTGGCTTTGAAAGCAAGAGAGGCTGAATTTATGAGTGGGGATTAACACCTGGAAGTTTAAAAATTAGTGGGCTCATCTTTGGGAGAGCCAGGAGGACTAGAGGAAACTGAATCCCTTCCCTTAAAAAGATATCAGAATCAACAGCTCCTTACAGATATAGTATAGAAGCATTTTGAAAAAAAAATGCCTAGGGTATATAGGAGAGAGATTTGTTTAATAATCTCTGAATGTGCACTGAAGGGGCAGGGATTTCTGGGAGACTTCTCCAGCAACAAAGGAGCTGGTGGGTGCCATTTCCATCTCTGCCTCCCAGACTAGACACAGGGACATCTGCAGGAACCAGCATGACACCATCACTACTAACTTGCTAATGGCATGGCCTGCCTCTGAGTTCTCCTGTGGTCATGCTCCTCAAGCCAGGCCTTTCCTTGGTTCCTGGTCTCCTCCCATGGAAGACCCATGCAAACCTTGCAAACACCATATACACCACCACCTCCAACCTTGCCTTGGTCCCTGGTTGCTGGAGGTCCCCTCTCACAGTGGACTGTGTTAGAGACCTTGCTGGCACAGGGTGCCCCACTGCTTTATTCTCCTGCAGACCTGCTCCCTCCAAATCACTCTTGGCTGGAGCCCATCCAGAGTGGTGCCACAAGCCTGGCAGTGTGCAAGAACCTTAACAGTGACTCTTTCCCTGGGGAGAAGAGAAGATAACCACACACACCAGTCTGACTATGGTCCTGGCAGTGGGCTGGGGACAGATGTTTGGTCTGAGTGCAGATCCCACCCATCAGTGAAAACTCCTCAGGGGACAACACAGGAAAAGTGATATAGTTTGGTTCTGTTGCATCTCTGGCAAATTCTTGGTCTGATTAACTCAAGCTTAAGATGGCCCCAGATTGGCTCACTAACAACACAAGGACAAAACACTGCCTACAAAAGGCAAAGAAAACCATGCAGATGACTGGACTGAAGGCAAATTCAGGTCAGCCACAACAGCCGGGCACATGCAGTAGACATAGGAGACCCCTTGAGCACCAGATTCTAGTGAACATGGGATATTGCATTGCTGGGCACTGTAATGCCCTTCATAAGGCCACTACTTCCAAGAAGAGGGGACATAACTTTTCTAACACATAGAAACAGACACAGAAAGTTAGACAAAATGAAGAGACAGAACAATATGTCCCAAATGAAAGAATAGGACAAAATCACAGCAAGAGACCCAAACCAAATGGAGTTAAGTAATATGCCTGATAAAGAATTTAAACTAATTGTCATAAAAATACTATATTTGAGAAAAGAATAGAGGAGTTAAGTGAGATCCTTAACAAAGAGATAGACAACGTAAAAAAGAACCAATTAGATATGCAGAGCTCAATAACCGAAATTAAAAGTAACACTAGATGAAGTAAACAGTAGACTAGAGATGGCAGAAGAATGTGTCAGCAACCAGGAGACAGGGTAATGGAAAGCAGTCAAGCTCAACAAGAAAGGGAAAAAGATGATAAAAATGAAAATAGACTCCAGAAACTCAGTAACACCATCAAGCATAATAATACTTATATTCTAGGGATCCCAAAAAGAGAAGAGAGAAATGGGGAAGGACATTTCTTTGAAGAAATAATAACTGAAAATATCCAAAATCTGGGTAAGGAAACAGAAACTGAGATCCAAGAGGCACAGAGGGCTACCAATAGAAACTGCCCAAGGGTGTCCACCTTGAGACACATAGTAATTAAAATGGCATAAAGTATTGATAGAGAATTTTAAAAGCAGCAAGAGAAAAGAAAAGTGCTACATACAAGAAAATCTCATAAGGCTATCAGCTGACTTTTTTTGGCAGAAACTTTGCAGGCCATGAGGGAGTGGCATGACATTGCAAGTGCTAAAAGAAAACCTTGTAGCCAAGAACACTCTATCCAGCAAGGCTATAATTCTGAATAGGAGAGATAAAGAGTTTCCTAGACAAACAAGAGTTAAAAAGAAATTCATCACCCTAAACCAGCATTACAAAAATTTAAAGGGGACTCTGAGTGGAAAGGAAAGAAAGACCAGGGGTAAGGAAAGGAAAGGAATGGAACATAGAAGTAAGAAAAGTAGGAAGCTCAAAAGCAGTAAAAATAAGTTTAGCTATAAAAATCAGTCAAGGCATTCACAAAGTAAAAGGATATAAAGTATCTGATACCATGTACCTAAAACATGAGTGGGAAAGGAGTAAAGAATGTGTTCAAATGTAAGCGACTATCAACTTAATGTAGATTTCTATATGAAGAAAATGTTATATACAAATATAATGGTAACCACAAATCTAAGTGCAGTAATAGATATGCAAAAAAATGAAGATAAAGGAATCCAAGTGTATCACTAAAGAAAACCACCAAACTGTGGGATGAAAGAACAAGAGAACAAAGAGAACTACAAACACAAACTCAGAACAAATAACAAAGTGGTAATAAGTTACATACCTATCTATAATTCCTTTGAATGGAAATGGACTAAATGCTCCAGTCAAAAGACATAGGATGATGAAATGGCGAGAAAGCAAGACCCATCATATGTTGCCCATATGAGACTCACTTTAGATCTGAAGACACATGTAGATTGAAAGTGAAGGAATGGAGAAGTATTTATCATTCAAATGGAAGTGAAAAGAAAGCTGAGGTAGCAATACTACTATCAGAGCAAAGACTGTAACAAGAGACAAAGAAGGACACTACATGATCATAAAAGGAACAATCTAAGAAGACGATAGAACAATTGTAAATATGTATGCACCCATAATGGGAGCACACAAATACATAAGGCAGCTAATAACAAACATAAAAGAAGTAATAAACAGTAATACAATAATAGTAGGGACTTTCATACACCATTCAGATCAATGGATAGATGACTGAAACAGAAAATCAAAAAGGAAATAGTGGCTTTGAATGACACTTTGAACCAGATGGATCTAACAGATATATTCAGAACATGCCATCCGAAAATAGCAGAATACACATTGTTTTCATGTGCACACGGGACATTCTCCAGAATAGGTCACATATTATGCCACAAAACAAATCTTAACAAATTCAAAAAGATCGATATCATAACAGTGCATCTTTTCTGACCACAACACTGTGACACTAGAAGTCAATAGCTAGAAAAAGTATGGAAAGAACACAGATACATGGAGGTTAAATAGCATGTTGCTAAACAATAAATGGGTCAACCAAGAAATCCAAGAAGAAACAAAAAAATACATGGACACAAATGAAAATGAAAAGACAGTGCTCCAAAATCTTTGGAATGCAGCAAATGTGGTTCTAAGGGTATTTTATAGCAATACAGGCCTACCTCAAGAAACAGGAAAAATCTCAAATAAACAACCCAACCTTACACTTAAATCATCTAGAAGAAGACGACCAAACACAACCAAAATCCAGCAGAAGGAAGGAAATAATAAATATTAGAGCAGAAATAAATGATATAGAAACTAAACAAACAAACAAACAAACAAACAGTAGAACATCACTGAAACCAGAAACTGATTCTTTGGGAAAAAAACAAAATTGATAAGCCTTTAGATGGACTTATCCCCATCCCTGAAAAAAAGAGGACTCGATAAACAAAACAGGAGGGGCACCTGGGTGGCTCAGTTGGGTACGTGCCAGACAGCATATTGTACACCTGAAACTAATATAATACTCTATGTCAACTATACTAAAATTAAAATTAAATTCAAAAAAGGGAATAATGAAGGTTTTGTCATGTTGAGTGTGAGGTGTGGCAAAAAGGCCAAGTAGAAATGACTACTGGATGGCTGAAGCTATAATTCTGATTGCTAATGAGAACATAGCATGATTTGGGAGTTATTAGTAAGGAAATACCAAATTCATGAAAGGGAGACCTCTGAGGGATGGAGAGTACAAGAGCAAAAAATCAAGATCCAGTAATGAAAGAGTTTATGGAATTGTTAGCTCAGTCTAGTTCTTGATGTATACATGGGAAAAACTGAGGCCCAGAACAAAGAAAAAACTTGCTTAAAATTACTCACTAATTCAGTGGAATCAGAGTCTATGTCTCTTCACTCCCTGTCCATAGCCCCCTTTCTTCCACTGATACTTATCTCAACCAATTTAGATGTTCTGCAACAGACGACTAGAACTGCTCAAGTGAAACTGAAACTTGAAATGGAAACCAAAATCATGTAGAGAAAGAGAATATTGCCTTCCTTATTTTTAATCATTTCTGCCCAGCAGTTCTTAGGTTTATGTTAGAAGACATGACCTCTGGGGATCAGGGGACTGCACATTCCCTGGTGATCACACATGAGTTTATTTCTCTCTCATTTAAAAAATTTTTCTCCTTAAGTTTGTTACTTGTGTGTGTTTGTGTGCATGTGTGTGTGTGTGTGTGTGTTTGTGTGCATGTGTGTGTGCGTGTGTGTGTGTATTATTGTGTTTATGTTTTGCTAATTTTCTTTCTTGGAGGACCATTTGCTGAAAGATATTTGAAATATTGCTAGGGAATATATGGCTCATATTTCAAAACAAGAATTTCCCCTTTTCCTCAGCTGCTGGGGAACCCTGTCCTGAACATACTCACCACTTCCTATGCCAGGAGATTTACCTTGACATGCTTCCTAATTCATACTCCTCGTCCTTCAACTTTTCCCACCAGTGACAGAGAAATTAAAATTCACTTTTAACCACTGTTTATTAACGTCTGTCTACCGTGAATCAGGGTTCCATTTAGTTGAAATGAATTATTTCATTGGCCAAGTGTGATCAGTATAATTTTACCTGTTTTATAAATAAGGAAATTGAGACACAGATAACAGGTTGTGTGATGTGATTATGGTAGACAGAATAAGGATCCTCCAAAGATGTTCATGCCCTACTTCCTAGAACCGGTGAATATGTTACCTTACATGGCAAAAGTGACTTTACATATGTAGTTAAGGATTTTGAGATGAAAAGATTATGCTGGATTATTTAAGTGGGCCCAACATAATCACAGAGGTCCTTAAGAAGAAGTCTGAAGGGTTAGAGTCAGATGAGACATGGTGATGGAAGCAGAGAGGTTAGAGAGACACAGATTTGAAGATGCCATGCTCTTGGCCTTGAAGATGGAGGAAGAAGCCACGAGCCAAAGAATGCAGATGACCTCTAGAAACTAGAAAAGACAAGGGAAGAGATTCTCCCCAGAGCCACCAGAAGGAATGTCACACTGCTCACACTTTGAAATTAGAACTTCAAACATTTTTAAATAATTGTTAGTTTACTTCTGAGAGAGAGACAGAGTGTGAGTGCATGAGGGGCAGAGAGAGAGGGAGACACAGAATCTGAAGCAGGCTCCAGGCTCTGAGCTGTCCACACAGAGCCCAATGTGGGGGTGGAACTCACGAATCATGAGATCATGACCTGAACCGAATTCAGATGCTTAACCAACTGAGCCACCCAGGCAACCCTAAATTTTTTAATTTACTTTTGAAAGAGAGAGAGAGAGAGAGAGAGAGAGAGAGAGAGAGAGAGAGAATGAGAACGTGAGGGGTCAGGGGCAGAGAGAGAGGAAGACCCAGAATTTGAAGCAGGCTCCAGGCTCTGAGCTGTCAGCACAAAGCCCAACGCAAGGCTTGAACCCTCAAGCCATGAGATCATGACCTGAGCCAAAGCCAGGTGCTTAACCAACTGAGCCACTCAGGAACCCCTGAAATTAGAACTTCTTACCTCTAAAATTGTAAGATAACAAATTGGCATTGTTTTAAGCCACTAAGTCTGTGGTAATATATTACAAAAGCAAAGGAAGCTGATACATTAAAGTTAAACAGCAGGTAATTTTTCCAGTGATTTCTGTTTTTCCACATGTAAAGAATGCACTTTATAGACATGTAACTGAACCCTATCTTGCTTGACACTGTTTACCCCTTATTTCTTTGTGACTCTCTTCCCTTGCATCTAAGATAGTAGATGCTCCTTAACCTCTTCCTCATTCTCTGATCATTTTCTAAATTATGTGTTGCATCTTTTACTTATTGTCTTCTGAATATATTTCTCTTTCCTTTCCATCTCCTTGCTTCCCTTTTCTTTCCTCCATTTCATACTGTCCCTAACATTCACCCTTCATAACTCCTACTTTTTACATTTATGCTAATGATTCCCAAGAATGTGTCTTCTCTAAATTTTAGACTCCCCAATTCATATCTATCCTTGGAGAACTGAGAACCAAGGCAGAGGAAATTTTAAATACAGCTATAGACCAAAGACCAATAACCTTCAAAAGTACAATAGATATGACCTTTCAATAGAGATGATAAAAGTCAGAAGACAATATATTTACATCTTTCTTTAAAGTTTTTAACATTTATTTATTTTTGAGAGACAGACTATGAGTGGGGGAGGGGCATAGAGAGGGAGACACAGAATCAGGATCAGGCTCCAGGCTCTGATCAGTCAGCACAGATCCCGATGTGGGGCTCAAACTCGCAAACTGAGCTGAAGTCGGCTGCTTAACTGACTGAGCCACCCAGGTGCCCCATTAGGAGATAACTCTGAATATTAACTGAAAATGTTGAACATGATATGATGTGTGTAAACTATGATATTATTGTTTAGATACCTCAATACATGACAAGAATGAATGGTACCATGAATGAAAATGAATACATGCTCTGTGATGAAACTCCAATGCTTCATTAATTCTATGATTGTGAAATTTTCATTTAGCATTTTCACCATAACTTCAAAGAGAATTATAAGTTAATTTCATCTTCAATAATTGTGCTAGTCCAGGAGAATTTGGGGTACCTGGACCAGAAGTTCCTAAAAGTTCTGTGACTCAAGCAGTGGTTCATTCCCTATATTGGACTGTGTTAGCAAATCCTACCCCATCCCACCAAGATAGATATCTCCAGGACTGAGAAAGTGGAAGACCATTGCAGAACTGGAAAGGGTCCCACTCCCAGTTCCATCTTAGAACAGCAGTGGGTACATATGGTCATTCCTGTAAAAACAAAGCACTTCCACTCAGAGATCCATTTGGAATTGGACCCTGCAGACATCTACTCTTTGCTGTACATGAATGGTCTTAAAAAAGAAAGTGCTAAGGAGAATGATCAACAGAGAGAGAATTTCTATTTTGTAAGTTACACCTGCAAGAATGCTAATATAGGGAAGAGGTAGGAAATCTTAAGAATAGTTCTGGCCTATTTTCAGATCAAGTACTTTTTCCTTGTTGCTCAAAACATTTATTATATCCCTGAGGTCTGTTTAAGTCGAATGGGTGAGACATGGTATTCAAGGCATTTCTAAAGCACAGTCCCCCAAAGTCATAGTCTTCTCTGCTTATTGCAACCCCAAACATCTTTTGTTTGTATGGCCTGAAAGTGTCAGCTGCAAGAGAGGAGTTCCTCCAGCATTGTTTCTTTTCCAATTTTATTTAGTTATTGTCTTCGCCTGGTTCTTCTTCTGGGACACCTCCAAAGCTGTTGCTGAGGACCAAGGGCACTCCTTGTTCACTTTTTGTGACATCTTCTGCGGCATCTGGAGCACTGTGGACATTGTCCAGCTATTTTCTTTTGCAGCTGCAGGAAACATCAGGTGGAGCTGTATGAGATTGTGTGGCATGCTGTTTGGGGCAGATCTGACAACAGGTCTAGGGTTTATTTTGGAACATGCCTTTTGAGATATGGGGGTGGAAGTTTCCCTGCAGAACCCATGGCTGGCATGAAGGAAGAGACCCTTCCATGGTTGTCCTGGGGCTCAATGAAGGCCACATCCCAGTGTCATCGGGGCCCCATCCCTGATTGCCCTACCTTTTTGACTGCTAGTCCTTCTGCTGCGTTGCTGTCCTATTCATACTCTCTTTGAGAGCTGTCAACATCCCCTTCTCTGTTGAGGACCCTGGCACATGTGAGTGTTGTAGGACACACAGTGGTGATATGTGCCTCTGTCTCACATGGATGTGATTTTACACACACCGACTGAAGGACATGAGTGTGTGGGGAACAGACAGTGTGGACTTCCCTGATTGACTTGCCTCCAGATGAGGCAGCATCTACAGATCCTGAAACTCATAGTTGAAAGTGGTACCCTGAGGTGACCCCGTATTTCCCACAGCATTATTGGAGGTTCACGGGACCCGAGGACATTGGAATCTCCCAATCAGATAGGGATCCTATAAGCCCCCTCCCCATTGATACTGTGTCTAATAAGTGCTCCCAGGGATGCACAACTAGGCAATTTGAGCAGTTGTACCATCTCAGGTTCTCTCCATGACCAGGAATGAAGACTGTGTCATCCTGCCCATCCTCCAGGCTGTCATTCTCCCCATGACTGTGCAGGATGTTGCCTAGGTCCCTCCTTGCAACTCACACTCCACGTTCCCCTCCTCTTCCCTTCCCAGATATACTCCATTTCTATTCTTCTGACAGCCTCCACAATTATACTGTTCTCAAATACGAGGAAAGAAAGATGATTTCCTGGCACCACTCAATCAATCCCTGATCTCTCCTGTTTGGAGAGCACCTGTCATGCATCTGGGCTGCTGGATACTGAGAGGGAGAGAGTACTGACAGCATCCACATATCCAGTGTCCGTTCTGTCATTGAGATGACCTTCTTTGGGACACATTTTAGCCAAAAACAACCTCAATATTTCCCTTAACCTTAAAATATGTTAAGCGAACCTGTTGTCAATCATTTCTACTATTTTCAAAAAATCTGGAAACACTATTGCATGGGGAGATCTGTATTGATCTCAGTTCAAATGGTAGCTAATGCACATACATTCAGGTACTAGACACTTGTGTACTATTCAACATGGATCTTGTGTTGATATAGAAATGTTTCTTAATTTCTATAGTTATTATACTATGATTGACTTAAGGAATTTAAATTTGTAGCTATGAAATCACTGAAAAACCTGCCTAACATTTTATACTGTTCTGGTTGTACAGGACAGTGAATGAAAAAATTACTCTCAATCAACTTAGTGAGTAAATTTCCATGGTACCTTCCTCTGGTATGGGAAGAGTGTGCACCTGATGTGCGACCAGAAGAAATCTCCTTTCTTTATGGATATGGTTGTCCTGGGTGGCACATCTTGTGCTTCATTGCTATGGTAATTTCCTGGGAAATGCAAAGAATTAGAGAGTAAGTTTGGCATCTTGCTGGCATAAGACCACAGAACAATTCATCATACTTTACACATATTCGACCTCCCACTATCCCTACTCGCCAGTTTCCCAACAAATCTCATGCTTTCAAAATGGACTTAGGAAGATGTCAATCTTTGGTTTGCATTGAAAACAGCCAACAACCAGGTTTGGTGGGCCAATCCTGTTACTTAGCAGAGACATTAATAGAAATACAGTAAAGCGCAGTCACCACACCTGATGGCCAGGGTTGACATCACATTAAGAATCTGCATGTACCTGACAGAGGTAGGAGAGGGCTCTGTTCCTCAGCTTCCTGTTCTCACATGTGAACGTGTTAATATGCTATGCTCATTTGTGTGCTGTGATGGGGCTGAAAGTGATGTACTACAAGTGAAACCTCAAGAACAGTAAAATGTGCTGCTTCACAATTCACAAGATTTGGGTCTAAATTAAACTTGAGTCATAATTTGGCTCTGTTTATATGCATAGTGTCTTAGGATAACTACCTTAAGTTGTTCATTTGCCAAAGCCTTCAGACTACATCAAGTCCCTCTTTTCACTGGCAGATGGACATGAATGTGAGTGGGGATTCTCTCGTCACACTGGTGAGGTTCTCTTTCCCCACCTTGCAGTACACAATGTACCCTTCTCTGCTCTTTGGAAGAGAGCCAAGTGCTCACAGCGATGCTCAGTCTCTGAAGACATTCATCTCTTTGAATTACACTTTTTGCCAAGCAAACAGAACTACAACTATGGTCAGTGGTGGGTGCCTGATTTTCCATCTGAGAAAATCAGGTTTATTCTCCACAATAGTACCTGAAGATAAATGTTAGATCCCATTCTAAGCAGGTGGAAAAAGAAGGAGTGACTTCTCCCCAGCTAGACTTGTCAGTTCCTGCTTTCTCCAATTCCTACTGGATCTAGGTGTGGCAGGTGGCTGCATGGCAAGCCACCTGCAGAAGGAAGAGACCCTGCCCCACCACACTGTGACTCGAGTGATGTTGGAAAGATTCACTGTGGAGCCTCGGATGAAGAGTGCTGTGTGTGAGGAAAGTGGCAAGAATGATGTACCATGACCAATCATGCCACAAGACCTGCCAGGAGGTGAGGTCCTGTTGTCACTGACTCTGTGACAGATATTGTACTACATGTGATTTGTTTTCCTGGTACATTGACATCTGTTGGGCGTACAATGAACACATTTAAATTGTACTGTATGATGCACTTTTATATGCATACACATTCATGATGTAATGGTGATAGGATTTTTTTATTGAGATAGTCGACACCATTAATTATAATGTTTAGGGAGGTATATACATCATGGAAACACACTGTACACCAAACTTTCTCTCTCACACACACACATGCTCACACACAGACACACAGACACACAGACACACAAGCACTGAGAGTTACATAACATGGATTCACATGTAGACACACCTACCTCCCTGAACACAAACATACACCACTTAATGGCACTACCACTGCTTCCACAGATGCTATGTGACCATAGGTCTTTTCTGGGAAAACCCCTTTGGACTGCCATGTGTCTTATTCTAATTACAGCAGGAGCTGGAATCAGGGTGGCTCTGCACAAGAAACCTGCAAGAAAGCCACACCTTTCTCATCTTCCAGATTTCTCCTCCCAAGTGAGGGACTCCAGAATACATACCACTTTCACATTCCAGCGGGGTGCTCTGCAATGTCATAAAAGAACACACTGTGAGGGTCAGATAATGCTGTGTTTTGTTTTCACAACTCTTTAGTTATCTTAGTGACATGAGCAAATGAAATGGGAAAGAGCAATAGAGGCCAGCGAACCCCAAAGCAAGAGCAGAGCAGGCATAATCATAGACAAAGGCATCAAAGATTCCTAGAGGGTATACGTCCCAAGCCCTTT
Source organism: Panthera tigris (assembly GCF_018350195.1). Lineage (NCBI taxonomy): Eukaryota > Metazoa > Chordata > Mammalia > Carnivora > Felidae > Panthera > Panthera tigris. The sequence continues at coordinate 88,361,918 of NC_056660.1, read as the reverse complement.
TTAAAATTTTTAAATGTCTATTTATTTTTGAGAGAGAGACAGAGGGCAGCTGGGAGAGGGTCAGAGAGAGAAGGAGACACAGAATCCGAAGCAGGTTCCAGGCTCTGAGCTGTCAGCACACCCCCTTATGTGCTGCTCGACCTCATGCTCCATGAGATCATGACCTGAGTGAAATTTGAACAGTTAAACGACTGAGCCACTCATGTACTCCCCTAGTCGATTTGGAAAAATGATATCCAAGAATGAAAATTCGCTGCTGGTGAAGAGCTCACTATCCTGCAGATGGTACCTGATTCTGCTATTTTGAAACACCTTTGTAAACATGTATCTGTTGGTAATGAACTGTCACTGGACATTGTCACTTTTAACTAAGTGGTATATACCAATCAGTGTGCACACACTGAGAGTCATATACCTTAATTCTATTTAAGGAGAAATAAAATAATCTTCATTCTTACACAAGGAAAGGCAAGCTTACCTCCGAAGTCGATGTGGTGTCTCCGTCTCTGCTGTCAATGGAAACTTCTTCTGTCCGGTCACTGATGGAACCTAACAAGATACACAGATAGTTTCAGGACGCCAGTGGGACTGCTCAGGAATTTTTTCTGGGTTTTTGCTTCATGGAGTTATTGACACAAGTATATGGAGATGGGTGGTTCCTGAATATCAACTGACCTGCTGCTGGGTCATCCTTGGTAGATAAAGAAAGGTAAAGGAAAGGAGCAGGGAAGGAAATAGAAACAGGCACTCTGAATTTTAGCTGCAGGGAATCTCACCAATGTGAAATATTGGAAACAGTGAGATGCATGCTATGCTTTGCTGATGGAGTCCTATGACCCAATGCCTATTTGAAGTTCAGGAAATGATCCTGCATTGTGGACAATTTGAAGACAATGTGTGTGCCCTGGCTGTGCTGGAGATATGCAACCAGGGTGGTGGGAACAGTCCTCACTACCAAAGTTTACTCTGGGTTCCTGTTTATCAGGGTCCTTTTAGTGTGCACTACAAGGTTTGAGCATATCTTAAGGCTTATGATACTGTTATGAAATTGACTAGAAATCTTCCTGATTCTTCTCTGCCCGGACTCCATATGAGAGACGATCCTAGGTGTGAAAGATATCTGGCCAGTTATTTCTCCTCCGTCTCCATCTCCAGAAAGGGAATATGAAACAGACGTTCAGGTACAGCAGTTCTGAGGGAAGAATGTACTGTTGTAGGCAGTGTGCGCAATGAGCCTGACTTAGAGTCCTGGAAATTGGACACCTGCATTCTGTGTAAGTAGCACTTGTCTTCTGAAGAAACACAAATTCCACACACATCACATCACATCACATCACATCACATCACATCACAGGGAAAGAACCCACGACCCTCATACACAAAAACCACACCACCTAAATGACCTCCGTGCTGTCAGGAACTGTGGAACAAGGTTACATTTTTACCATACAATCCGTTTTTCTCACAAAACCCCATCCGCCACTCCCAGCAGGAACCCAGAAATCAGGGATTCTCTCCAGACCAAAACAGATGTGAAAGCCTCACCCCAGAGTCAGCAAGAGTTGTTCTCAAGAAGTTTCCAATTCCAGAATATATACTATGAACCATTACTGTGGTCTCACCCTGCAATTACAGAAAAGGCAACAGTGTGAGGTTCACATCATCCTGTGCACAGGGTTTGCATGTGGATTTTGTTCTCAGGGTGATGTTAGCAGCTAGTCGGAATGCAGGTTTTGAGTCAATGACTTCAAACAATCATACAAAGGTGACCTGTGAAAAGGCTCCTGTTTTCAAGGCCACATCTCGCAAGTCACTTTAATCAGCACATACAAAATTATTTTCCACAGAGGAAAATTATCTCCTGACAAATGCTGACTACCACACAGTTTCTCACTGGTGGTGTCATTATTACTTTTTTCCCTTGGGAAAATCATATCAGTTGGTGATAGAATCTCAGGAAAAACCTTGAGCAGTAGTAAATTGGATATAACCTCACGGATGGCCAAGCACAGATGTTCATATCTTAATTCCTTTGAAATCGAAGTAAAGCAATAGTGCTCTTTCAGAAAATATCTTTACCTGAGGAAGAGTTATGGGTGCTTCCTCCGTCTTTGTGCTGGGAAGCTCTTGCATCAGGCCCTCGGGGGCAGCTAGGAAGAATCAGAGCAACTGTCAAGACACTGGTGGGGCAGCTCAGGAACTAGTCAGAGGTTTTACTGATTGAACATGAGGCGAGTGTGTGCATGTGGGTGAAGAGTAATTATGGACTGTGCTGCAGCTGGGCATTCTCTAGGGGTACCAAGGATGGCACAGAAAAGGAGCAGGAAAGATATGGGCAACAGGGCTTTTGTCTTTCTAGCAAAGACGATCCTGATGAAGGTGAGATAGTTAATGAAAGTCATGGAAACCGTGAAGTACCTTGTATATAAAGATTGAGTCTCATAGCCTTTCTTGATGGCTTGAAGGTCAGCCAGGTTATCACTGTCTTCCTCTTTGAAAATCTGTTCTTCCTCCAGAATCCTCATCGTGTATCTGCTAGGATTTTATATTCAGCATGTCTACTTTGGAATTTGTCATTGATGAAAGGCAACTTTGAATGTGAAGCTGTATTTCATCCTAGGAAATAATCCTCTTAGATTTCCTCATGAGTCATTTGTCATAAAAATTATTACATCTACAAGCCTTGAAAATACTGACATCCCACCATGCGAAAGAAAACACTATCAATCTCCTAATATACTCCTCCCACTTTTCTTTGGTGTATACAATTTATGTGTGTCCAGTGAGTCAGTGGCTGTCCATCATGGCCCACGCCATCCAACACATGAAAAGTTCCTTACTGAGGGGAGGCCTGGAATGAGCACTGAAAATCTCTACCATTGCCGTGCAGGAGGTTTGAAATAAGAGTGCTAGACACATAGCTTACCACCCAGTTTTACTTTGAAGTCCTGTTTCAGAATCGCCTGTGCTTACAGTATTATAGTATTTATTTCCTTTTGTGTTCAGGTTTATTCCCTTAGTTTGAGAAAGTTAATGGGCAGGGGAAGAGCACAGAGAGAGAGAGAGAGAGAGAGAGAGAGAGAGAGAGAGGGAGAGAGCATCCCAATCAGGTTCCATGCTGTCAGCACGGAGTTTGACAAGGTGCTCGATCTCCAGAACCTTGACAGCATAACCTGGGCCATAATAGAGTCAGACACTGAACCGACTGTGCCACGCAACAGCCCCCAGAATTGGAGCATTTCTAATGCTTATGGGAATGTTATCAAATACACTAAGTGATCTCTCTCTTCCTTTTCTGCTATTGCCCATGTATAAGCAATGACCTCATCTATGAGAGATGTGGACCTACACTGTCCTCCATGCAGCATCACAGCTTCCCGAATCTCTGGGCTGACCATAAGAATGTAGCCTTTCTGTGTGCATTTGAGACCAATGGCATGCCCAAATTATCTGCACCTACTTCTGTGCCCTGCTTATGTGACCATTTAGGCCACTGTGTAAGTTTGGGAAGTGTTTGGGCCTTGTAGAGTCTAGCATTTCCAGCCAGCTACACATTGCTAAAATTCATTTCCTCTGTGACTAATGGTGTCATGGATGAGTGCTAGGTGTATATTAGTAGTCCAGAGCAACTGGGGACTGACTCCTGGGTTCAGACCTTGGCTTTCCACGTAATAGGGCAAGGGTTTGGGTCATACAGAATACATGGTCATAGTGCTTTACTGGACATTCTCTCTCCATACGCCTTAACCATCATAACCAGGAAGAACCCAGAACAAGGATGCAACCTTCTTTATCCCTTAGAGTTTTCAACAAAGACTGATTTTCCTGAATATGTACACTTTTCCTTTGCCCCAGCGTCAGCTTGTAGTTGAGAAAATAAAACATGATGAAGATCACACCATCCTATACACTTTGGCACAGGTCTTTTGTTTGGTAAAGATCAGGAATTAAAAGATTGGGTACACTGGTTGTGTTATTGCCCACCCCCAAGTTAAGGAGGACACATGTAAGGATTTTGTGCTTTTTATGGAAGATGTGTCAAGTTCATTCTTATCATCAAAGGCAAAATTCTCTTTAGGAGGAACATGCCTTGCTGAAGAAAGTGTTCACTTGCATATGGTTTGAAATGGGAGATGTCATGTTTTATTGCCCCTTCATCGCTGCTGTCACTTGGTAATAGACTTTCACTCAGCATTCCCCCAAGCAAGGAAACTGCATATCTCATCGTTAAGGTTCATTATTAGATTTGCCTCCCTGTATTCAATTGAAGAGGTAAGAAAGGAAGTAACATTTCTATCTCAGAGAAAGTGGGATGAGATTACCTCAGAAAGAGATGGGACCACTTCCTCTGCCCTACCTCTAGGAAGGTCCTCAGATGGCCCCTCTCTGGCATCTAGGAGAACACAGAGTACCCATCAGGACATTGGTTGTGCTGCTCAGGAACGACTCAGTGTTTTGCTTGAGTGGACATGGAGCCACAGTGCATGAATGTGATTCCTGAACAAGCAAGGCCTGAGCTGCTGGTCCAACATCCTTGGTGCACAAAGAAAGAGGAGAGGAGAGGAGCAGGAAGGAAAGGAGAAAGAGAGCCTTTTGTTTCAAGCCAAAGGGATCTACTTGGTGTAAAATCATCAGTCTCAAATAGGGAAACAATCAATACACACTGTGTTTCAATGACAGAGTCCCCTGACTTGTCCTGCCCACTTGAAAGGACAGCCACATTCCCACTATTTCACCTGTCACAGGACCATTTCATGTTCCAGGCCTGCATATATGCCGCTACCGAATTTGTCTTCTATTCTGTTGCGTTATTAGGTTTGTATAGGATGAAATACACATCAATTTGATCCTTCTATGACTGTGCAAGCACACACTGAGTGGTATTCTTTACACAAATAACGATATGGACTCAGTGCTAACATCTCCAACACATTTCCATTCTATCTTAAATAGTCTCTCTCTCCCTTCCCACTGCTCCAGCCATCCTACTTTCCACTTTCTGAGTTTATGCATTTGTCTACTCTAGTTTCCTCATGTATGTGTATGTTTTTCCAGGTGTGTCTTCTTTCAAAAAGCATATTACTTTTTCAAGGTCCATCCATTTTGTAGCATATTATAAAATTTATGATTTTTTATGTCTGAATAGTTTTCCATTGTCTGCACAGTTCATATTTTATTTATCCTCTCATCACTTGATGGACTTTTGGATGTTGTCTCTATGGCTACTGGTAAAACTGCTATTGCGGACATATGGTGCATGATTTCTGTTACTTTAATGGGGATACTTGTCATTCTGCATTTGTCAATCTCATAGAATCCTAAAACACATAGAAGGTGTTTCAACCTAAACTGTGGACTTGACTTCATAAGAAGTATTGATGTTCTTTCATGAATTGTGACATATGTAATATCCTCATGTATGATGTTGTGAATGGGGGAAAGTGGAGCGGTGGTATATTGGAATTTGCTGTATTACCTGTTCAAACTTTATGTTAAGTGAACCTGTTGTCAATCATGTCTACTATTTTCTCAAAATCTGGAAACACTGTTTCAGGGGAAATCTATATTGATCTCTGTTCAAAAGGTAGCCAACGGGCATACATTCAGGTACTAGACACTTGTGTACCATTCAGCATGGATCCTGAATTGATACAGAAATGCTTCCTAATTTCTATAGTTATTGTACTATGATTGACTTAAGGAATTTAAATTTGTAGCCATGAAATCACTGAAAAACCTGCCTAACATTTTATACTGTTCTGGTTGTACAGGACAGTGAATGAAAAAATTATTCTGAATCAACTTAGTAAATTTCTACAGTACCTTCCTCTGGTACAGAAAAAGTGTACACCCTGATATGCGACCAGAAGCGGTCTCTTTTCTTCATGGATATTGTTGTCCTGAGCGGCACATCTTCTGCTTCATTGCTACAACGATTTCCTGGGTAATTCAGAGAAATAGAGAATAAGGTTGGCATCTTGCTGGCAGAAGACCATAGAACAATTGGTCATACTTTACTCATAGTTCAACCTTCCATTCTCCCTACACTCAACATCTGCTTGATAAATTTCATGCATCAAAAAATGGACTTAGGAAGATGTTGAGCTTTGGTTTGCACTGAAAACGGCCCACAGCCAGTTTGGTGGGCCAATCCTGTTATTTAGCAGAGACATTAAGAGAAATGCAGTAAAGCACAGTCACCACATGTTATGGCCAGGGTTGACATCACAATAAGAATCTACAGACACCTGACAGAGGTAGGAGAGGATTCCGTTCCTCCATTTCCTGTTCTCACATGTGAACATGTTAATATGCTGTGCTCATTTGTGTGCTGTGATGGGGCTAAAAGTGATGTACTACAAGTGAATCCTCGAGAACAATAAATGTTGGGTGCTTCACAATTGCTCTGTAAGTGTTCTGTTACTGCATGTATGCAGAAGGAGCTAGACAAATAATGGTTTACTCCAGAGAGGAGAGTTGGAGGGCTGTATCATGTCGGAGGGTGTAAGTTCAGTCTCTCACCTTCCCATGGGAATGATTCTCTACAGTTCAGAGAGTACGTATATTATCTACTCTAGTCATCCCCATGTCAGCACTGTTGGGAGGGCAAGCAGTGGCTGTCACTCATATTTTACAGAGGTGGAGACAGTAATAAGGGACACGAAGTGACCTGATTGGAGTGTCTGCCATGATGTGTGACGAATCCTGGACTGCAAGGTAGTTAGCTCTCTGGGTCAGAGATCCCTGACCACCTGAGATCTTCCCAGGGTCTGTGAGGAAGTGCTCTGGACCTCTGAATCAAGAGCTGTCCTCACAGACATTCTCCTGTCCCAAAGTTTCTATGGGAGACAGTGGGTGCTTGGCAGGAGGGGGTCTGTGCTACAAAAATAATCTGAATCCTAACCCAGCATCCTGCCTCTCTGTTTCAGTTGACAGAAAATATGGTGCAGTTTTTCCAAATCAAGCCCCAATGGAAGACCAGGGAAGTGCACCTTTGGCCATCCTCCCCTAGCTTTTCAGAAAGTCACCTTTCTGAACGGCATTCCCAATAGCCATTTGACCACTCACATGGACGAGTGATCTTCTTGGTACCAAAGCTGATTCAAAATTTTGGGATTCCAAACCAACTGCCCCACTATGACTCAGACAAGAATTCACTACCCTTCAACTGGCCAACCCTGGATAAGAAGTTCATGGGGATGAACAGGAAAGTTACCATCTGTGCTGGGGCTTGCTAATGGAATGAATTAAATCTACAATGCTCAGAGTCTTACTACTGATCTGAGGAAAATCCTGAGGGCCCTGGAATGAGTTCTGGCCTAGAGGCCTAGAGCAAGCTTGGATGCAGTGGCTGCAGAAACACCTCCTTGCTCCTTTCTTCCTCTCCCATATCTAGTCTTTATTCTTAGATCTCTTTATCCTATCTGGACATTGTACATGCAGAGGGCAGATTCCTGTCTCTTCTTAGAGGTCTCCTCCTTGTGCACAGCCTGGAGACCCCACTTCAGGTCTCCCTTTGATGGTTATCAAACAGTCCATTATTTAGTTGCCAAATATTCATTCCACCGACCCAGTGGCATGTTCCCTTCTCCATTGCACTCAGGCATCACCCAGACAGCTCACTGTCCCTTCCATATCATCCCAAGAAAATACCCAAGAAATCCCAGTTTATTTCCTTCTAAAATGTCCCGATTTAGACTACTCATAACTATGTTCAGACTTTGACATCTGCATTGAGGAAAGTTGAGCTCAAATGCCCTTCCATGTCATGTCTGTTGCTGGAGTGGAATCAAGATTCTCCTGACCCAATGAGAGCCGTGTGGGTGCATTCACTGTGTGTGTTCCCAGTAAGACTGTGTACATAATAGGCATTCACAAATAGCAGTTTTCAGTATTGAGGAAGATCTTTATGAAAGCCAGCTCCATGGAAAAATCAAATGTAGAACTTAAGTATTACAGCAAAATAAGATACTACATTCATAGAACTCAGTTGACAGGGGTGGAGGTGAACACCAAGAGAAAAGTTCAGTAAAAAATAGCCTACTTGAAAGAACAGAATTCAGAAAATCAATAGGAACATACTTAAAGAACAGCAATTCACATTTCCTGTCATGGGGAACTTCTTACCAGTGACCAAGCTGCAACAGCTCAGCTCGCACAGTGACAGGAAAGGAAGCAAAGGTGCATCATCACATCTCCATGGCAATGAGTCATCAGAGAACTTTCAGAGTGAAGGCACCTCTACATTCTGTGGGTCCAGCTTGCTCCTGTCTGACCTAGTGTGTGTCCTCACGGGCAAGTGGGCCATTTAAGATGGTATGTTTGGTTTCAAAACCTGATTCCTATCCCACACCATATTCTTTGTTTGTGAAGACAGGGATAATAGAAAAAAATGTCCTGCCTTCTAATGAAGTTAACAGTGAAATTTTCAGTTTGGAGAGGAATAAATGGAACATGTTCAGAATAAAGAGATTCCTTTCTTGAGTAGAAATTCCAGCTCATCCCATTTCTGCAATTCCTCATTAATGGGACATATTTAGACAAAACAATTCACATTTGTTCTAGAGAGAAAATGAGCATCAATAGGAATTCAATTTTAAAATGTCATATTACTCTCTCAGCACATAACTATCAAGTTATATCTTATCCTGTATTACATATCTTTACACTGTATGCAACAATATCTGTACATTTAGTTAACTCTTCTGAGCTCCATGAATATTGTCACTGGTGCAATACATATTCACGGAGCAATTAATAAAGTAAGATTCAATGTATTCAGTAAAAATATAATCAAGGCTATTTTTGTCTCAATGTATTTATTACTGTGTTTATTGATTCCTTTATTTCCTTATGTATTTAGTTATTAATTTATTTGAAGAGCTTGAGATGGGGAGAGGGTATGAGGTAGAGAGGGGAAACCATAGCATGCTTCATGCTAGCACGGAGGTCGACATGGAGCATAGTCCCAGGGTCCTGGAATGATGACCTGAGAGAAATCAAGATTCGGACATTCAACAGGTGGAGCCACCCAGGTGCCATTTGCTAAACGAATAGTGTCACATAAAAAAACTATACAATTATATATGTGTTCTGACTCTTCATTCATCCAGTAATTACCACAATCCTCACCATATGGTCATGAAAGCCATAGGCATGAAGGAGAGCAGCCACACAAAACATGGCACAAGTGAATTTTATCACATAAATGGAGAGTGTTGCCATATTTAAAATGCAGTAGGTACCCTTCAAGGAATAGAATGCTATGCAACAAAACTCTCTCAATGTGGATTCATCCAAGTACCCAGAAGGAATCAATCAAATGGGGCATGAATGAAGTATAAAACTGGCATAATATCCATGGTGCTTATTTTCACCAAGGATTACCCCATTGAGGGTCAACTGGTTGGGAAAGAACTGCAAATATTACACTGCTTTGAATAAAGGATGTTTTCAATTGGGAGAGAGCTTCTCTGTATCTAATAACTGGTTTAACAATGAAGTAATAAATGAAGAGTATGTCAGTAAATCTAGGTAAAACCCTCTGAAAATTCTTGTGGTGGTGGCAGTGGCACATGGTTGCTGAATTAATACACCTCAAAGGACATCCAGAAGTGTTAACGCTTCTGACTTCCAGAGGCAAAACCCAGAATACAGGAGAATGGGGCAAATTGAAAACTCTGATGTTAATGTAGGTTCTAAGTTAGCATTTCATTTTGTATGAGTGTGTTTTCAAAAGACCTTCCCCTTGCAAATGCTGGCAGGATACACTCACTTGACTTTGCTCATGGTCATAGATTGAGGAATTTGACAGGGAATGTGGGGATGCATCTTTTCAGCTCTATGAAGTTGGGGCCTCAGTAAGAAAAGCCTGCTGGCACTGAGCTGGAATCCTCTGGATGTGACTCCTTCTCATGTTTGTTCCCGAAAATGCATTTGGCTGGAGGACCTCCGTGAGACTTCCCATTGGCCTAGGCTTTACCAGCACATGTAGGCTTCTTAAAGGCTCAGGGCTCCACAGGGTGGTGAAACAAGTGACCCAGCAGGGGCTCACGGAATTTTTCCAGCATAAATGTGGAAGTTACACAGCATTATTTTTAGGGTGCCTGTCCAAGTCATGTAAGCACTAGTGTGTCCTCTGATCCCAGGGAAGGGAACAAACCTACCTTTCACTAGGAAGCATGCCAAAAGAATTGCAAGCTGGTTTGTTATCTTGCCACATGGATAGACAAGTCTTACAGCTTACTAGCTGTCATCCCATTCCAAAGTCTGTGGTGCAGGCCATGTTTCCCTTTGGCACAGGGCCCAAGTGGAAGAACAGCATGGGTTGAACTCCTGCCTCCACCCTCATGAGCTGTTTTGGAAGGAAACACATTTAGAAATACTTCCAGAATGGTTATAAGACAATAAAATGGAATGCATATGAAGAATTATTCTATCAGGGACTCATGTCCTCCACTGACACATCAGGACCTGATTTGTCAGAGGCCCTCCACATAGATGTATGCAATGTGCACCGTCCACATATCAATTATGCTTCACTGAAGCTAAAAATGAAATCACAACAATAAAAGCAAAAATCAATCCTCTAGCTCTCTACTTATTGCCCTCATGGTAAATTTCTGCCTTGAACTACAAATTCTTAGACAGTAGTATTCAAAGTGTCTTGCCATTATTTCCATGAATTTCATTATTTGAACATCATAGTTTATTTTGTGTATTTTAAGTTATTAATTTTTGAGAAGGGGAGGGGCAGAGGATCCAAAGCGGCCTCTGTGCTGACTGTAGAGAGCTCGAGTTGGAGCTCGAACCCATGTACTGTGAGATCATGTCCTGAGCCAAGTGAGAAACTTAACCAACTGAGACCCCCTGGCACCTCTGCAAATCTTATTTTATACTTTAGGAAAAGTGTAATTCTCTCTGAATAAAATATTTTCACATTTCATTTGGTTTCTTTAGACATTAGAATATGACTTGCAATATTAGTGAATCAGTGAACCTCAAATAGCAGAGAAAATAGTTTTTCATTCCCATGCTAAAGTCTTTTGAGCCACACTAGGCCTCAGTTCTCTACCTTGGGCCTTCATGATGGAAGTATTTTCCACATTAATATAGGTGTTATATAACTTTAAGCATTCTATGATATGAAAAAACAAATCCACAGTATATCATGGAATATAAACATTTGAAACAAAGTTTTTGTCCTTCCAATCCTTTCCAATATAAGAACCATTTTTTTGGGGTATGTATTCAGGCTTTTTCTGCCATTCATAAATGAATACATATTTGTCCATAATTATGTGAATTTTCTACCAATGAGATTAACTCATATTATCCTGTTGTGCAAGTTGTCATTTACAGGAAACCATTAAGAGCATGTTTGTAAATTCATAACACAGTGACCTCACTCATATGAAAATATGCTCAGTATCACAATGCACACCTTAGAAGCAACTCATTGTGAACCAGGTTTTTTTTTTATTTGCAATTTTGCTATGTGAGAATCCTCTATACATTTGTTGACATATAATGAAGAAATTTCTTTGGAGGAGGCTTCTAGCAGTGGGAATATGTAGTGTCAATTTGGAACGAATCTAGATGTAGAAGTATCCTGCATGAAGACATAATAGGTGATGATGGTCAAGGACACAAGAGGACATACCAGGTGGATGGCGAATGTAAGTCCGTGAAATCCCATGCTGAGGACGGGAGGCAGAGAGTTGTCTGGAGAACAGGGCAGGCTTGAAAGCAAACAGGGATCATGAGAGAGTTTGAAAGAAATGCTACACAGGAAAATCAGGAGGAGGGAATGAATGAAAACATGACAAGGAGAGAGAGTATTCAGGAACGGTAAACAGCTCAGTCCCTGGTGGGTGGAAGGGAGGACAAATAATTATGATGCATGGAGTCTATTTGGGGAGGCAAGGTGGGTGCTGTCACATGGTTTGAAACTGATTATGTAATTAATTCCCTGCCTTATTTTCAAAAATTGTGGAGCATATAAAGCACTACGTGGGGATATCATAGTTTGGGTCACTTCTTGGCAATAGGAGGGGAGGGCCGTCCATGAACATGGGTAGCAAACAACACATAGGGTGTAGGGAGCATCAAATGGAAAGAGCGGTCATTGGTAGAGAAAGCATGGAGTTGGAAAAAGTGGGACTTCAGGTCAGGGAAGTAGGGTGTGGAAGAGAAGCAACGCTGAGAGGGTGAGGGAGCCCACTGTCTTCTGTTATTTTAAGAGTTTAACTGTCACCAAGCCAGTTTATTTCTGAGTTGATTGAAAGTCAAAAGGAAGGAAGTAGGGTGTAGAGGTACTATCACCTTCTGTCCAAAGTGAGGGTGTGATGAGTATTCATGAACAGAAGAGAAACTACATTTGCTCTCTCTCTTACCCTGCAGGTTCCCACATTACCTGATACCCCCAGTTCCTCCTCACTTATTTAACATGATTGGTCGCCATTGTTATCATACTCCATCCCTTATACAGCCCCCAGTGTTAGTGCAGCTCCCCTCAGTAACTGCCCTGCCTCAGCAAATCCCTCATGCTGTTTCCTGTGCATGTGAATCCCCACCTGCCTGTGGCTTTAGGTGCCCATGGACCTGGGGACTAGTCGTGTTGTGAATTTAGGAGACTCTCTTTAGGGTGTCCCTACTTCAGACCCTCCCTGATCCTTCATTTCTTGGACACTGTCTGTAATCCATAGTTATGTCTTATCCTGTTTATAGTACATACTCACTCTTTACTCAGCGTCCTTCAAGTTAAAAAATATCTTTTATACTTACACAAAGTAAAATACAAGTTATAAGGTAGGCTACATCAGATTCCCTACTGCCTTTTACATGTTTTCACTATTTTTTTATACAAGAAAAAGTTCACCACTTTTTAAAAATTTGCATTCATATTCTTCAGTGAGTTTGCATTTTTTTTTAACAGAGACTGCACATGTCTGAAGAGGTTTACTCAGCAGTTTTACTTTTGTGCTGATATTAGAATCGTTTACATTATTGGGCACCTGGGTGTCTCAGGCATTTGAACATCTCACTTCACTCAGGTGATGATCTCAGAGTTCCTGAGTTTGGGATCATGATCAGTTATCTGTACTGACAGTGGGGAGTCTCAAGGCTGCTTCATTCTGTGCCTCCTTCTCTCTCTGCCCTTCCCCAACTCTCTGTTGCTCTCTCCCTCACAAATAAACATTTAAACAATTACAAAAAGAATAACTTTCATTATTTTGAAATTATGAACATGTATTCTTATTTAATTCGTATTAAGAAAATGAAGAGATGTGTTATTTTATAAACTTTTGATTGTTTTTCTGAATTATCCTATCAGTATGGTATATTAAGGTAAATACCTTGAGCCATCATAATAGATTTCATCTCTCACCTGAAAAACATCACTCCTTCTCATGCCACATTCTTCTAGTGATACTTACATTCATGGTGTAGTGGTAAGAAAGTGAAGAGAAATATTAAATAGTGCTTGTCATTGCAATTACCTTTGATGTTTTACCCTGTACCAATTTTAGATAACAGAAAGACATAAAATAAAACTATTTACTTTTTAAAACTTCGCCTGATTTTTAAGGAGGTAACCGTTCCTCATGAATTTTGGTATTTAAAAGAATATTATGGAAAAGAGTATGTGATAGGATAATATCCAGCAAGGAAAGTGTAATTATGAAGTACCACTCTTAAAAGCACATGCACAATGATAAGACAAAGAAGCTACACAAAATGCACACCCTCAGTAAGGCATGACATAGACAATGTGCCAAATTCCCACATGCTGTATGTGACACTATCCGAATAACAAAATACAAATGACACAATTCTGCTTCACTACCTCCCAGGGTTACACCACATATCTAGAGCTTTCCTGGAGGGAAAATCCAGGTCCATAAATGTATGTAGGAGACAGAATGGGAAAGCCAGCAACAGGCCTGAACCAACCTCAGAGGAGAAAGTCCCCCAAGTGTGAAGACACATGTCAGAATATGCAAAGACCTTAGCCCTGACCACAGGACGGGTAGGTGTCACACGCAGTGTTGTGGGCACATGGGGTTCATGAGTTGACAGGAGAGCTCTAGAGACACCACGGTGAAGGGAAGAGAGGAGGGAAGGGGACATTTCACATCTGCCTGCTACAAGGGATCAGGAAAAACTGAATGAAGATACAACCAAACTCTCACTCACAATCAAAGAAAAAATCTATGAGATAAAAACTAGAAACATTGTCTACTTAGCACATAACATCATTTTTCATAAAATAATATAACAACCACTGGCTAAACTCTTGAATAAACTTGGGAGGATGCAATGATATAGAAGATAGAGCGACAAGGAGACAATAGCCATGAGAAAACAAAGATGAAGACATGTGAAATGTACAGTTATTTTATAGACCACTAGTGGAAAAATAAATCATGTGCATTTTGATAGGTGTTGCATGAAAATTGGAGCCATAGCAATAGATGGGAATGGCTTTGCATTAGAGTGATATAAGTGACATAAACCTCACTTTCTGTATATTTAAAGACAGTGTTAGTGTTGTGGCCACAGAAATGCACACGTTCCTGACGCCAGGGAATGGAGTGCTTACAGTGATACATATCCTGTGATACAGTACCCATGAAAAGTACACAATAGCGAGATCACTGCAGAAAAGAAGGAATTGGAAGGTATCAAGTGCTGAGTGTCCCCCCTGAGTGCAGGGGGGAACAATGGCTTGACTGCTGGTGCCTCAGGGTTTCTCTGCAGGTGGTGGAAATATCAATTTTGTCATGGTGGTGGTGACCAAAACCCATAAATGTACTTAACTTCATTTAATATCTGTTACTTTAAATGTTCTCCAGGCCCTGGTACATGTGTAGTTGGGCTCACATGCATGTGCTCCTGGAACATCTGTGCTGTCTCAGGCAACAGTGTAATCTAGGTATCACTCCCTCTTCCTCAAGGACAGGTCTCACCACAGAGAAGACTCCTGTATTGGAGCCTCCACAGAAGCTTCCCAATTAAAGAGCCTCAGAGATAAGGTCTATGGTCCCAGGGGGTTTTGTCTCATTTCCTTGCTATCGGAGAAACGGTGACTAACAGTCGATGTTCCCACTGCCATGAGAGAGAACACAGTGATAGTCAGTCTTGTCCTCAGGCTGCAGCCCAGAGATGAACAGAAGCCCTGCATTGGCTGAAATATCTCTGGATTCAGAGGAGCAGTTGGGGAACCAATATCCCAACTGTGTACTTGAGTGGGAGTAGTCATACAGGAGGGAGCACACGTGCACACAGGGCAAGCACTGCTCAGCACTGCACTGAGGGGATGGAGCCCTGTGGCCCAGCCTTGATTTGGGGCCAGAAGGACCTACCTCTTGTATCCACCATGGCATGGGTCATCCTCACCCTCCTCCATGATGTCACAGGTCACGTGAGGGGAGTTCTCACTGTCTCCACACTGACCAGCACCCACAAGCCCTACCTGAATCTTGTCCCTTTCAACAGGTGGTCACAGGCTTCCCAACTGCAGCCCTATGAAGAAATTCCTAATAAGGATTGAAAATGAGAAAATGGTAGGCAAGAACAGGAGGAGCGCTGCATGCCCATGTCTGAAGAATGTCATAAAGAATTTACAATCAAAGAATGCCCCAGGGGCTGGAACCAGGCCCTCCCAATATGGTTCAGAGACAACAGCAGGTGAGAAGGCGGGTCCCCACACTCAGGCACCGGAAATGTGTGAAGACCAAGGACAGGCTGTTGAAAGAACATGGAGGAGTTCAGAGTTGATGTCCTGTGGGATGTGAGGGGCTCCCAGCAGCCAGCAGTGTGCTCTAGATTCCCTGGGTGAACACAGGATGGGTGGCGACAGCCACATGGAGACATTTCTCTGTGACTATCTCCACTGACTTTTTTTCTTTTAAGTGTGTGTGTGTATGTGTGTGTGCATGTATTATTAGTATACCAACAAACGTCAAAACATAGCCTGACACCAAAGCCAGCAAATCAGTATCTGGGAATGTACTGCCTCTCTGTACTTTATTTTTCCCATTACATGACATGCCCTGAGTAGAGAAGCTGCAAAATGACATACACGAAGCTTTTGTCACGATATCAATTCTCCAAACCATTAACTCTGTAACAAATGAAGGATTGAAATTAGATGCAAGTTATGTGGCAGTAGGGAAAAACTCTGACATGAATGCATCACACATGGACAAAATGAATGTGTCACCTAAATTACTTACCAATGAAGTAATACGAGGTTTGCACTATTTGACAGAGGTGAAAACACCTTAAGTCGCCGTGGTTGTACATTCTTGCCCTTCCCAAAGATGGGGATTCCTCTTGGGAGTGAGATCCTAAGAGAATCAGACAGAGTGTATTGGAACGACCATATGTAGAAGAAATTAGACAGGGACCTGTGAGCTGCAAAACCCAGGTGGGGCTTTCAAGTGCCTGCCCTGTGACCAGTAGAGGGTCACCCTGAGGCCCCCACTCCACCACCCTGAGGCCCCCAACTCAACTGCTTAAAGGAGACCATTCAGTCATAGGAGGCAGGGCCTGTGTGTTGGGCTCTGTGATCCTTGCTGGAGACTCAGCAGGTGTGTCCCCTCTGTCCTGGCAGAGTCTCTTGAGCAGGTACCTGTGTGTTTTGTCAGCAGGCGCATCATCCCAGGATTTTCCCCATGGGTGAAGACAACCCCCATCCACCTCAGGGTGTGGTGTGGGCTGAGTTCCAGCACCAGGGCTCAGAGAGGTATTGGCAGCCATTGAATGAAGCCCATTTGCATGGACAACCCCTCATATGGCAGGGGATGGAGGAGAAAAGGAGGCCCAGGGCAACCCAGCCCAATGTGGGGACCAGGGGCAGGGTGACCATGGCCTGGACTCCAGTCCTCCTCTTGTTACTCTCTCACAGCACAGGTCCAGCAAGGCCTTCGGGACACAAAGACATTCTTGAGCTTGTGAGAGCAGTATTGCCACTATTTTTGAGAAAATTTACTGTTTATTCCCAATCACCCATGAGTGTTTGCGTTTTCAGGCTCTGTGTACCAGTGAGGTGACTCAGCCACCCTCCAGGTCTGCAACCCTGGGATCTAAACCCAGGCTCAACTACATGGTGAGCAGGGACTTCATTGCTGGCAGCTATATCAGTTGGTTCCAGAAAAAGCCAGGTTGGCCTTCCCTGTATCTCCTGTGGTTCTACTTAGACTCAGTAAGCACCACGGCTCCGAAGTCACTAGCTGCCTCTCTGAACCCACAGATGGCTCAGCCAATGCAGAGCTTCGGATCATGTCTGGGCTGCATCCTGACGATCAGGCTGACTGTTACTGTGCTATAGCTCATGGCTGGGGAGCAGCTACCATTACTCAAAGTGTCTCAGATGATGAGGCAGGGAGATAAAATACTTGCTCCTTCAGACCTTGACTCTGAGCTTCTTTTCAGTGAGAAACTGATGTGGAGACACATGCACGGGACACTGTTCTACTGAAAGACCTGTCAGTAAACTAGGGTAAGAGTGGCACCTGGGTAGTTCAGTCTGTGAAGAGTAAGAATCTGGACTTTAGATCAGGTCACTGTCTCACTATCATCAGATTGAGCTTCACATCAGGCTCTGTGCAGGGTGTGAAGCCCCCATGGGATTCTCTCTCTCTCTCTCTCTCTCTCTCTGCCACCCCTTCTCAAAATTGAATAAACACTAAAAAACTGGGGTAAGAGGCTCATGTTTGAATGTAAAGTGAGACAGCATAGGACATCCCAGGAAGACAGGGACAGATAAGGTGTCAGAGCCAACTGTACATCCCCATGGGGTCTGGAGATGAAAAGGAATAAACACTGTCTCTGCACCTGAACGTGTTACCAGTGAAAATTCATCCACATGTCACTTTCATCATGTTGTTGCATACAGTGTGATTTTGTGTCACTGTTAATTTATCCATAGCTGACACAATGACAATAACCCTGGTCCAAGACAGTGTCTTCCCTATGCATGATCCTGGACTGTATCCTATAGAATCCCCCTGACAATACAGCTGACACCCTCCCTCCTCTGCTCCCCTGTGCTTCACTGTCCCTCAGGCTTCAGTATCTCCCTTTGGTGCTTCAGGTCTGAACTCCATGTCCATATAAGATTTCAGAGAAAATGGAAATGATATTGTTGCAGTTTCTAGTCTCATAGGCCCATCTCTAGGGAGGAGAATGAGCAGAAAAAAAGAACTGTAAGTTTTCCCCAACATTTTCCTTCCTTGTTTTGTCATTTGACAAGACCTGGGTTACTTCTTTTAAAGATTATTTAATTATTTTCAGAGAAAGAGAGAGAGAGAATAAGCAGGAGAGGGGCAGAGAGAGAGAGAGAGACTATCCCTAGTCATGCACTGTGCTGCCAGCACAGAGTCCAATGCAGGGCTCTATCTCACTAATGTGGAGATCATGATCT
This sequence comes from Panthera tigris, assembly GCF_018350195.1. NCBI lineage: Eukaryota > Metazoa > Chordata > Mammalia > Carnivora > Felidae > Panthera > Panthera tigris. Next base: position 88,343,485 of record NC_056660.1, on the reverse strand, counting down.
GAGCCAAAAGCAAGACTTGGATGCTTAACCAACTGAGCCACTCAGGTGCCCCAAGACCTCGACTTCTGATTCTACACATCGTTACCATGTCTGCTCTCATTTAGTCCTCAAGAAAACCTGTCCCAGGGATAAAGTTTCTGAGATAATTGCCTTTAAATGCAAGATGCAAGACAACTATCTCGCAAGATGTTCAGAACCAATAAGAGGAACATCAGGCCATCTCGTCCCATTTTTGATAACACACACACACACACACACACACGCACAGAAACACACACAAAATATTCTCTCTCTGAGGGTATGGTATCCTGGATTCGGCAGTTTCTTGGGATTCTCAGTCCTGCCAGAAATCAGGATCAACCTGGGCTCACCGAGACATCCTCAGTGTCAGATTGTCCATCATCAGAAAACATTAGGACATCATGTGTGACTGCGGTCCTGACACCAAGGCAGCCAGGACATGCCCTGAGCACCTGCTCTCCTGGGAAGAGGCTAGTGTTCAGGAATCCCAAGGCCAGTCCCTATCCCCTGGTCAGTTAAGCTTCTGACCATCTTTAGGCTCCAGTCAGCACCTAAGGTTGATCAGTACAATGACTCTGGGACAGCAGTCTCAGTGTTGCTCCCAGAGACATCAAGTCTCATGGGGACATGAGATACACATGCTCTGTACACTCAGGGCGGGCTGTCACTCCATCACCCAACACAGTGATACTTCCAGTCAGGCTGGATCTCTATTAATGTTTGTTCAGTCTTAACCTAGGGCCACAGGGCCTGTGACCTCAGGTACACATTATCTACACCTCTCCAACCCTGTAATGTGACCTTTGACAATAAACTTCTGGAACCCATGGGCTTTAGATAATAGAAAATCCATTCCTTCTTTCAAGGGTGACTGAATGAGCAATTGCTTATCATGAAAAAGCTGGACACAAGTCACAGGGACTTTAGAAGTCCCACCCTAGAGATCTGTGTCTGGTAATCCTATCAATGAGATGGCTCTGATTGTCATGGGAACAGTCCTCTCAAGGAGTCCAAGGGACTTCGAACAGAGCTTTCTTCCCTATAGGACCAGAGCCATGATATAAAATTTATGAGTATACACCTATATGTATGTCTATGTCTATATATGTATATCTAAGTCCATACCTGTATCTACACCATCTACATCTACACCTATGTCCCTATCTATCTATCTATCTATCTATCTAATAAGAACTGGAATAAAGAATCAAAGAAGTTTCCAAAAACTTTGAGATTCTGTTGGATCTAAAAATGTAAGTTAATCCTTTTCCATTCTTGTTCCATCAGTAATTTAACCAAAAATTCCATCCGTATATCCTCTGCAATAAAAACAGACCTGGAAAAGAATATTCATGATTACACCAGCATCTTCACGACTAATGAGGGAAGTACCCTCCTGATGAGGAGGCTACCCACACAAGGATGCACAGAACAGTCCCCACGGTGAAGATCATGAGACCAAACCTTAGCCTGGTTGAGACTGTTGGCCAGGCCCTGAAGCAAACGCTAACCCTGACCAGAAGACTACAACATGCCCTGAAATCAGCCCTCTGGGAAGATCACTGTTCGACTGTTGTTTCAGACACTGTGTCCTCATGTGGCTCATCCTAACCCTAGCCATGGTTCATGCCTTTAGGGGGCCCAACATCTAGGGCTCAGAAAAGAACAGAATGCAGGCCTGTGCCCAGCACAGAATGATTCAGTGAGTAGCACTAAGGTTCCCCATGCCACTTCCAAGGCTGCCCACACACTCGGCTGGCCCCCAAGCCCAAACCCTCTGACTGACAAGCCCCCTGACACACACCCTCAATTAAGCCTTCCTGGGGAACCACTAAACTGCTATTGCTTCCAGACCTTTCTCAGCATAGGATTTAACCCTAACCCTGGGCTTCGCTCTGGCCTTAGAGTTCTCCTTTCCTGGCTCTGAGAAATGAATGGACCTAAGGCTCCTGGATGGTGCCACATTAGTCAGGGAGGCAGGCAGATGATCACCATAACATTTTCATGTCTGGGATGGAGTTCCAGGAAGGAATGAGGAGCTGAAACATAAGCCTGTCCCATAAGACTGGCCAACCCCTGAACCCAACCTTAAGTCTGACCTGCATTCTCACATGTGCCCTCAAGTCATTACATGGGGAGATCACTGCACTGCTCACAGTTTGCACCCTGCAACCGCCTGGGACTGAACCCTAACTCTAGGCATGCCTCTGGCTCTAAGGGGGTCCACCAAGCATGTGTGAGGAGAGAAGTAATTTGGGGCATTTGACTGGTGCAATATTGGTGAGTGAGAAAGCCTGATGTAAAGCATGATATTTCCACATGAGGCTTATGCCAACAGAAGGAGATCCTGAGCTCAAACCTCTGCCTGGCCCACACAGTCAGCCTGCCCTTGAAGCCAGATCCTAAGTCTCACTCATGCTCTAATAAGCGCCCACCACTCAGGTCTCTAAGGAGAGCCTGCACTGATGTCAGTTCATCCCCTGCCCTCTCCTCCTACCTAAACGACTCCTAGCTATGGATCTGGCCTCTAGAGGCACCACACCCCACCTGTGGGCCAGGATCAGAAGTGGTGCTCATGGCTACCTGAGATTTCTTCAGGGAGGAAGACAGAGTTCATCATGACATGTACAAGGCCGGAAGGGCCTGCAGAAGAAGATCAAGAGCCCAAACCTGGGCTGCACTGAGACGCTTGGACAGACCCTGGGGCCAAACACTAAGCCTGAACAAACACTATCACACACCCTTAACTCAACCCTCTGGACAGATCACTGCACGGCTTTTGTTTCAGAGGCTGTGTTCTCCAGTGGCTTGATCCTAAGTCTAGCCATGGTTCTTACTCTCAGGGGGCCTACCCCCTAGGTCTCAACAAAGAAGACATTCGGAGCCCATGTATTCACAGAATGATTCAGTGAGAAGCCGAGAAGTTCTCCATGTCACGTCCAGGGCAATGATGGGGCTACAGAAGGGGATTCTGAACATAATCTGACACTTCGCCCACTCGACGAACACGTAGTCCAACCCTACATCTTGCCCACATATTCTGGTGTCAAGAACAACTCTCAGCCTAATACATATCCTGACCCTTGCTCTCATGTCAATGCTCTGTGGGGAACACGGCCCTGTCAGTCATGACCTTATTCCTCCGAGAACTAACTCTAACCCTAACCTTGGCTGTGGTCTTAGGGGTCTCCCTTCCTAGCAGTGAAGAAGAATGGACTTGAGACCCTTGGCTGGCACAACATTCATCAGGAAAGAATGCGGCAGATCACCATGACATTTTCGTGTCCGGGATGGAAATCCAGAAAGGGATCCCCAGCTACAGCTAAAGTCTGTCCCATAAGACTGGCCAATCCCTGAAGGCAAAACCTAAGTCTGATCCATACCCTGAGATGTTCTCTCAACCACTCCCATGGGGGATATCACTGCACTGTTCGCAGTTTGCCCCATGCCACCCTGGGGAACTGAACCATGTCCCTATCCATGCCTCTGGCTCTTAAGTTGTCCACCAAGCTGGTGTGAGGAGAGAAGTGATGTGGGGAACTTTACTGGTGCCGAATCGCTCAGTGAGTAAGCCTGATGTTCACAATAACATTTCCATGCTTTTGAGGCTTGTGTCTGGAGAATGAGATCCAGAGGCCAAACCTCCGCCTGGCACACAGAGTTAGCCAGCCCTTGAAGATATCCCCAAATGCTCACCCATGCCCTATCAGGCACCCTCCACTCAGACCTCAAGGGAGAGCTTGGCAATGTTGGTTCATCCCTGGTCCCCTCCCAGGAACTAAACCTAACCCTAGCCATCCATCTGGCCTCTAGAGGCGCCATGCCCCACCTGTGGGCCAAGAACAAAACTGGTGCTCATGGCCACCAGAGATTTCTTCAGGGAGGAAGCCAGAGTTCGTCATGACAAGCACAAGGCCGGATGGGCCTGCTATCTATCTATCTATCTATCTGTCATGTATGCATCTGTCTGTCTATCTATCTATCATCTATTGGAGAGATTTCTTTAAAAGAATGGGCCCTTGGGGTTGTGGAAATTTGGTGAATCCAGCGTTTGAAGGGGAAGGCTTGCTGGCTGAGGACTCAAGAGAAAGGTGCAGTTCGAATCCAAAGGCTGTCTACAATGGAACCAGGAAGAGCTAGTGTTGCAGATGTGCATCATGAGCCCAGACCTCGGCCTCTCTGAGATGCCTGACCACACTGGAGCCAAATGCTAAGCCTGACAACAACGCTAACACACACCCTCAACTCAACCCTCTGGGCAGGTCACTCACTGCATAGCTGTTGTTTCAGAGGCTGTGTCCTCCAGTGGCTTGATCATAATCCTAATGGTTCTTGCCCTCAGGGGGACCACCCACTATGTGTCAGCAAACAACAGAATCAAGGCCCATGCCAGGCAAACAATGATTCGGTGAGAAGCCCAGAAGTTCCCCATGCCACTTCCAAGGCAATGATGGGGCTACAGAGGGGGATTCTGAACCCAATCCTACCCCTTACCCACACAATTGACTGGCCCCCTAGCCCAAACCCTCAGCCTGATGCTCACCCTGTCCCATGTCCTCAACACAGTTCTCCAGGGGGAGCACAACATCAGAACCCTGATGTTGGTTCTGACCTTGTCTCCACCAGGGACCTAAACCTAACCCTAACCCTCACCTTGGCTGTGGTGTTAGGGTCCCCCATCCTAGCTCTGTAGAAAGAATGGACTTGAGACACTGACCTGCATGACATTCACAAGGGAAGAATGCAGCAGATCACTATGACGTTTTCATGTCTGGGGTGGAACTCCACAAAGGGATCCCCAGCTAAAGCTGAAGCCTGTCCTACACTATGGGCCAATCCCTGAAGCCAAACCCTAAATCTGATCCACACCCTGATATGTGCTCTCAACCATTCCCACGGGGTAGATCACTGCACTGCTTGCGGTTCACCCCGTGCCACCCTCAGGAACCGAACCCTGTCCCTATCCATGCCACTGCCTCTGAGATGGTCCACCAAACCGGTGTGAGGAGAGAAGTGACTTGTGGCACTTTACTGGTGCAGAATAGCTCAGCGAGAAAGCCTGATGTTCACAATGACATTTCCATGCTTTTGAGGCTTGTGCCTAGAGAATGAGATACAGAGCCCAAACCTCCACCTTGCACACAGTGTTAGTTGGCCTTTCAAGAAGCCCGAATGCTCTCCAGTGCCCTATCAGGTGCCCTCCACTCAGACCACGGGGGCGAGCTTGCAATACTGTTGGTTCATCCCCAGTCCCCTTCCAGGAACTAAACTTAACCCTAGCCATCAACCTGGCCTCTAGGGGTGCCATGCCCCACCTAGGGCCAGGAACAGAACTGGTGCTCAAGCCACTTGAGACTTCTTCAAGGAAGAAACCAGAAGTTCATCATGACAAGTACAAGGCCATATGGGGCTGCTATCTATTTATCTATCTATCTATCTATCATCTATCAACTATCTATATACCTATTATCTATCTAATTATCAACCTATCACCAATGTATCTTATCTAGCTTCCTATCACCTATCATGTATCTTTCAATCTAGCTACCTAGCTAGCCCTCTTCTACCTATCTGTCACCTATCTATCTTACCCTTTTATCTGGTTATCTGCCTATCTACTTACCTATCTATCACCTATCATCTTATCTATGTATCTAGTATCTATCTATCTATCTATCTATCTATCTATTTATCTATCTATCAATCATCTAACTATTGGAGAGATTTCTTTAAAGGGATGGACCCTGTGGTTGTGGAAGTTTGGTGAGTCCAAAGTTTGAAGGGGAAGGCTTGACGGCTGAGGACTCAAGAGAAAGGTGCAGTTCGAACCCAAAGGCTGTCTACCATGGAACTAGGAAGAGCCAGTGACATAGATGGAACTCAAAAGTAGTCTGCTGGAGAGAGCCTCATGGCCTGTGACAGGCTGAACTTTTCTTTTATGCAGACCTTCACCTCATTAGATGGGGCCCAACAGGAGTCATTGGTAACCAGGGACATGGTCAGGATGTCCCAGAAGAGACAGAAGTCACCCTGACTCCCTTTTCTCTCACATGCCTGGTGAAGGATAGATGCACCCAGAGATAGGCCCAGACTACCCCCAGCTCAGTGGTTGGCCGGCAGTTGCCTTCACTTCCCCTCCAGCTCGCTGGCAGTGGGAACAACTGAATCTTTGCTTTGATGCACCAACAAACCCCATGCCCGGAGTCCCGGATCTCACTTCCTGTTTGTAGAACCTATACCTTGGACCTAGAGAAAGCAACTTATTTGCAGTGGAGTCCGGGATAGCCCAGGTCTCATCTGTCTCCCACCTGGAACTCCTCTTAGGTTCCTCTCCCAGGGTCTGTGGTAAGTTCTTAGTCATGACTTTGGTTCACTAGCACATTAACCACTCACCAACCCAATGCCTCGACTTACTTCACTCGAACCAGGACACTTGGAGGCTGGAAGGCAAGACTTATCATGGCGTTAATTCCAAAGCACATTAAGTGGCTCGTCCTCAATTTTTCTCTTTCGCTCATAAAATAGTTGCCATGTGCTCATCCAACCACACTTGGGTTCAGCTGTGCACCCTCCCAACCCAGTCCCTCACACATACACTAAAGATCACGGACACAGGGACAAATTCCTCACCCACGCCTTGCAGGTGGTTGGATTTATGCATTACCTTCAAGAGAAGTCTCTTTGTGGGGTGTCTGTGGGTCTCAGTCTGTTAAGAACCCAACTCCAGATCTGTCTCAGGTCCTGACCTCAAAGTTGGTGAGTTCAAGTCCACCTTAGACTTTGCAACCACATAACAGACTCTGTTTGGTATTCTGTCTCTGCCCCTCTCCTTTGGACACCTTTTCTCAAAATATATAAACTTGAAAAAATCTCTTTGCTCCTTACATACAGAACACAAACTTAGCAACTTATAGTTCTCAAAATTCTTACTTTGAAACGGTTGATGATGAGAAAAAAAAACACAGTCTTTTAGTTTTGCTTGCTTTTCAAGACTCAATTTTGCTTTTCTGGGCATCGCACAGGGTCTTTGACAGTGGCTACAGCCTGGGCGCCCCACAGATGTCGGTCATCTCTCCACCTGCAGGCTGCACAGCCCACCAGGCCCAGATCCACCTGGTCTGGGCCTCCCTGCTTCAGAGTCCATGCATTAAGGCTCCCACCTTCGGTGTATGAACCCAGTTTGAAACTGTTGTTTCCACTGGGAAAACTTTAGGGTCCTAAAACTCTGCAATCACCCACTGAAGTGACCCATACTGGTTCCCCCAGGATGACCTGGCCCTGACCTTCTCATTGGCTTCCCAGGGTGGCCTGGGTCTCAAGTATCCTGAGCACAATCCCGAGGGCGGGGGAGGGGTTGGGGGGTGAGAAGGCAGCTCTGGCTTCTCCTAACCATAATAAACCTCAAGATTTTGCCCAGAAACAGAAGGGCCCCCTGACCTGGCGAATGCAAGAACTCTCCAACCTGGATCCAGAACTAGGCTTCCAAGGCCAAGCATGCTGGCTCCTGACACTCACCATCCTGCAAACACATCCGGGAAATCACAGCCTTCACACAAGGAGCTCATTCTATCAGCACTAGGCGCTGGCGGTCCTGGAAGACGCCCGTGGTGGGGTTGGGGGCGTTGGCGGCGCCTGCCTCCAGGAGCCAAGGAGCCCACCCTGGAGACCACGCCCAGAGCGGGACACTGCGTCCTCCTAGCGCCCTCTGCAAGGGCCCCAGCGCTGTGCCGGGGGACTTGATGGCTCTGAGAACCCTCGCGAGGGCCCCCAGGACGGTGCCACAGACGCGATGGCTCAGACACCCTCAAGATGGCGCCCTTGAAGTGGTGGAACTGCGAGACCTGATGGCTCCCACAGCTCTGCGAGGGCACCCCCCCACCCTGGGCGGTGCCGGAAAGTGACAGTTGGGACACCCCCTCCATGGTCCCCAGGGCGGAGCCACTAGACATGAGGGCTCTGACAGCCCCTTGAGTGCACCCACCCTGCTGGGCGGTGCCGGGAAGTGACTGGTTGGACACCCCAGCCTCGGACCCCAGGGCGGAACTGCGAAACCTGATGTCTCAGACACCCGCGTGAGGGCACCCACGGCAGAGCCCTGAGACCTGATGGCTCCTGAAACCCCCGAGAAGACTCCCACCCCATGGCTGTACCTGGAGAGGTGATGGCTCCGAAGCCTCGGCTCCCGCCCAGACAGCACCTCTGAGATGCTCTGGGCAGCTGTACCCACGAATGGCTGAAGCAGTGCTTGCTCCTCCTCTTTTATATACCCCTCTGTCGGACCATATTGAAAACCACACCCCTAAGGTCCGCCTTCTGGCCAGGGCCCTGTGGTGGAGTTCTCGCCCCATCAGGACGAGTCGGGAACTGCAGCCCTGTGTTACTCTGGATCTGCAATCCGTTCCAAGATTTTTTTTTTTTAGTATAAAAATTTTATTTATTTTTAAAATTGTATTATTATTTTAATATAATTGTATTAAATATTAAAATAATATTAATTAATTAAAATATTTAACTAATCATTATCAATCAATTAAATAATTAAAATTAAAATTATTAAATTAATGCAAATTATTATTTTTTATTTTTCTTAATTTTTTTAATGTTTATTTATTTTTGAGACAATGTGAAAGACAGAGTGCAAGCAGCAGAGGGGCAGACAGAGGGAGACATGTGCATTAAACCAGATTGTAATGAAGGGGTTTATTACTTTCTCTCTGCATTCAATCACTCATGTATTCAGCCCTGTTTATTCAGCATCGCCTATGTGCCAGATCTTATGTGAAACACTGTTCTTCAAGATACTTGGATTTATAATTCAGGAAGCCAAAGTTTATTTTGGTCAAGGAATATTAAATTCCCTACATCTACTGTGTCAAAAAGTACAGCACACTGGCAAAGATGAGCAGGCCCAAATAAATCCCAGCGTTTGCTGATGTCAAACTTGACACTTTATATGCTCCAATTTCTCTAAATTAACACAATGAATACTCTGAAGAGCCTTTACTATTGTTATTTGTCAGGCCTCAGATTCTTCCCCATTTATTTTCTCCCAAGATATTTTTGCCTATTGTAACAAAATAGGCAGTAATAGTAACAGCAAATGGAGAAAAATGGGGCTGAATGCATAAGGAAACCGCACTTCAGGTGACATTTATTTGTATCCAGGAATGCCTAAAAGGCTCTCTAGTGATTCCAAATACTTAAGAGCATATTCATTTCCTTCTAGAAGAAACCAAAATTACCCAGTAATTTAATTCTTATTGAACAAGAAAGGCAGCCAGTTATAGAGACACACACCCTTAAACTCACTGGTTTTGCTTTGCCTGTTTCCATGTGCTTGACATGGAAGGATTAGAAATATATTTACACAATGTGAAGTGAGGAGGCACACTTCAGCTATTGTTAGTGTGGCCTTGGGCTTCTTGGAAGGTCAACTGATCCATCAAGGAGTTGTAGCCAAATTGCCTCCGACAGAATATTTTCTCTTTGAGAAGCAGACAAATGACTTTCACGCAAACTTGCTCTTCTCAACAATAGCAATAAAGGTACTGGCCATATAGTGAGTTAATAAATCAAAGAAGGGGTCAGAAAACTTCAGAACACACTTGCATTCCATCTCTTCAGTCTTCCTTTTATCTGCCTTTGTTCCTATTCCTGACAGTTTATTGTTTCCTGAAGTGTTGTAGCATGTTGAAAAAAAAATTATTTACATCCCTGTTTTACATAGAAAGGTATCTCCTATTGGATTACTGACAGATCTGTTTCGGCAGGAGAACACCATCTGAAAAAGTTTACTGTAAGGTGTAAAAGATAGTTTAGATGCTCTATTTTTAAATAGCCAACACCTTTTCCATATGAAACGAAGATAGTATTAGAAATACACCTACCAGAATAAGAGTGACCTTTGCTGGAAAATACTGTCTTAATCTTTTATTCAAAATGCATAGCTTTCTAGTGAGGAAGAGGTCTTTCTGTGGCTACAAAAAACTTCTCCTAATGTAGATTTTCCTCCTAGGTTCTTTGCAGAAAACATCCTACCTGATTTGTACAAAAGAATACTGCTCTCTAGTGGAATGAGGGGAAAGAAATCCACTACCTCATTCACTTGCTTTTCTTGCCTTCTTGGCAGCCGCTTACAAAAGGTGGCTGAGCCTTGTCCTGGACTTATGACGTTATGATATATGGCTACAATTATTGTGATATTATATTGCGAAGCGATTTTGCTCTTGTAATCAAGCAAAAATCTTTTTCCCCCAAACCTTCTTTTGTAAATTGAAACCAGTAGGCCTCCCCATCTTTTACTTCTCAGCTGCTGCCTGTACCAAAAAGAAGAAGGAAAAAAAAATAGAGCCTGCAACTAATAATGATTTAATTTACACAGGAACTCACAATAATTTAACTCACATCAGGTTAATTTGAAAGTGATTAATGGCAGCATTTATGGGGCTGGAAATTTTTAATAATGCTTTACTTGTGAATTTATGGCATCGGTGTTCCAGACCATGGGCTGCCTTTATTGTTGTGCTCATCGTCTATCTCCCCCATCCCCACACATGATGTTCATCCCTCCCTTTTCTAGGGATAGAAAGGAATAGATTTGCAATACCACATTTCCTGTCTCAGTGGGAAGGGCTACAAAATTAGTACAAATTTGCTCAGGTGGAGAATTCTTCTCCCCTGGAATTACTGTGCCATCCACATTGTTTTTAATGATACTTGCCGGGCTTGTGGGCTCCCTTGATAACTTTGATCACCATGCTCATACATTCTGAGCTGGCCAGCACAGACTGGACTTTCTGGATTTGCCCTAGTGGTTTCCTACCACTGAGCTGACACAAATGTGGTTAGGAATATATAGTAACAATGCATTCCAAACAGATACACACATTTGCAGAAATTAAACCTGCAGCTGGCAGACTTAAAATTTATCATCAACATGCCTTATTCTTATGGCCCTAAAAAGTAGGATGGTTCTTCTCTGCAGCCTCCCCATCCTTAAGGGTCAGGGGAAGCCCTGATTGGCTCACGATCGTCATATAAAAATGCACATACATGTATGGTACCAAGTATGGATGCATAATTGCCCCTTTTCACCACCACCACTTGTGAATTCTATGCTTCATGTGATTGGAATTGCAGAGAATTTCAGTATAAAACCATAAGTAACAATTTGAGGAAGGAAGCAATAGTTTGTTTCAGAATTGGTTGGGAGCAAGGTAAGTTAGAGGCCTCATACCCTTATACTCCTAGTCTGTGGTATACAATAAACTCATCCCACAGCCTTCTCAGGTTCCAAGGATCATTGTATAGGGTGGTGAGGAGCAGGAGTCAATAGCAAAATAAAAACAAAAAAACAAAAATGATTTTTTGTGAGAGTGAAAAACATACTTTTCTGTTGTCATATCTAATTTTACTTTCTCTCCACCCCTGACATCTGGACAAAATTAGTAATCTCTAATTTAAAACCCCTTCCCAAAAACAATAGTTAAATTGAGCTGTGTCTGTTATAAAGAAGGTAGTAAAATGATGCTTCAAAAAGTTATTTTCTCCAAACCAGAGAAACAAAGCTAAGCTTCAAAATTCTGGTCAATGGGATGTATTGGTTACCATTTTCATGTGTGTGTAAACAATGGGACCATTGTTCAGGTGGTGAAGGCTGCCATTGAAAGTAGGCCTTGTGCGGGCACCTGGGGTGGCTCAGTTGGTTAAGTGTTTGACTCTAGGTCTCAGCTCAGGTCATGATCTTGCAATTCATGAGTTTGAGCCCCATGTCTGGCTCTGTGCTGACAGTATGGAGCCTGCTTGGGATTCTCTCTCTCTCTCTCTCTCTCTCTCTCTGCCCCTCCCCTAATTGTGCCCTCTCTCTCAAAATAAATACATTTTTATAACAACTTAAAAAAATTCTTATGGGAAAAACTATTTTTATGGGGATCAAATAGTGCAATATATGAGGATTCTGAAAAAATACACTACACATATTGAAGAGTATGAATACTATCTTGGCTTTATGTCAAAAAAGTCAAGAGGAACTCTATTTCAGAGTATGTGAACTCTGTTTGGTTTCTTAATCTCTCTGAGCCTGTTTCTGCTTCAGGGGAAAAGTAATAATAACTAATTCACTCAGAGGGTTGTTGTGAAGTCTGGAGATAATATATGCCAAGCATCTGGAGTAGTACTTGGCATATAATAGGGGCCCAGTAAATAATAAGTGAGATAAAAATATGCTTGATAATAAGAGTTAGAGATAGTGCATGGCAAGTACTTAGTTCAGTTCTGGTCATACAATAGGTGCATGTGATCCAGCAACTGTTATCTAGTAGATCCTGGATATATATTAGCCTCTTTCTCCCCTCCTTCTGCCTTTAGCACACTTATCCAAAGTAGCTTGTTTTATTTCATTTGCTTTCAAGTTTTGTATATTGGGATGCTCACTTTCTTATTCTGGGAAAGGAAATTGCTTGGCTTTATATATTTAGAGGTTCATATTCCATTGGTCAGCATCATTTGAGACCAGTTATATGCACACAGAGTACTGGGAAGAAGAATCCCCAGCTGAGAAGTAATTTTCCAGCAACAAACTCTACAGAAGAGTCTATAGTTGAAAGCAAGTCATATTTGCCACAGCCAGCTTCTCTTCTCAATTATCCATGCCTTTCCTCTCAAACAGTATATACTCCCCATATTCCCAAGGGAGGCAATCAACTCCTGTCCCTCCATCTAACTCAAAGTCCAGGATCTCCAGGAGTTGCATAGTCCTACCATAATGTCTAGACCTAACTTCTCAAGGTCCAGTAGCCTAAGATCTAAAAGAACAAGTTATCTGCAACTTTCTATGGATTTATCATCAAATAAGAATAGAGGAGATGCAGGATACTCACAAGGAAAAATTTAAAAAAATAAAAAAGTAAGATTATATTGATAGCAACTGTAAAGTCCCCCTACCTTGAGATAGCCCAGAATTCTTGGACCTTGTTCAAATCCTCCATGAACTCAGGCTTGGAACAATCTGAGGTTTTTCCTCATCCATTATCCTCCATGGCTGTATTTGAAGTGGAAATTGGGACCAATGTACAACTTGGAAACTGTACAATTCCTTCAGGCTGTTTCTTACCCATGAAAATATGAAATATCAAGAGTTGCTTTAAAGTTTCATGATTCAAAGGGGATTTTTAAAAGTTTAGACTTGTGGTCTCTTTGGCAATACAGTTTTTTCCACAGTTTACAATAAATCTGATCCATTTCCTTGCAGAGAATTCTATATTCCAATAACCCCTGATAATGTTCAACTTTACTTGAGACCTGTGTCTCTGAAAAAGAGTGATAGTTAAGAAGTTCTTCACACTGTTGTGTTCTGGGAAACAACTTACTGCAACACTTCCTCATATGACTTTAGGTAAGACTCACAGATGCCTCCCCTGCTGGTCTATGACAAGCCTCCTGTAGGCCTTTAAAATTCCCATTTTCACCTCATAAATGATTAGCTGAACTGTTTGCTCTCACTGACCAAGCTGAATACCCAATAATTTGACTTGTCCAAACTTTAGTTCAGGCTTCTTTCTTTCTTTTCAGGTCCCCAAACTTTGTCTTGCCCCTAAGTTTCTACAAGCACTGAAATTCAGAATGACTGTCCTTAATGGCCCCTTCTGAGAATCAGCTAACTGGAGAGAAAAATGTTTTCAGCCCAACTTTTCAATCATGCCACTCATCTCACTCCTACTTCTTTCTAGCCTTGTTAACTCCTCTTATAGAAGGAAAGCTTCATGAACATGGACCACATCTCTCCCAAGATTTGGGTAATTCTCAGCCATTATTTCTTTAGGTAATCTTTCTGCACCCTTTGCCATCTCTTCTCCTTCTGGAACTCCCACAGTATGTAAATTCTTTCACTTGAGGATATCCCATAAGTCACACAGACTTTCTTCACTCTTTTTTCCTTTGTTATCTGACTAGATAATTTTGAATGACTTGTCTTTGAGTTCACAAATGCTGTCTGCTGCTTACTCAAGTCTGTGGTCCACACTCCCTACTGCATTTTTCATTTCGTTCATTGTATTCAGCCCCAGAATTTGTTTGGTCTTTCTTAAATTAAAAAAAATAATAATAATGTTTTACTTATTCTTGAGAGAGAGAGAGAGAGAGAGAGAGAGAGAGAGAGAGAATGAGCAGGTAAGGGGCAGAGAAAGAGAGGGACACAGAATCCAAAGCAGGCTCCAGGCTCTGAGCTGTCAGCACAGAGCCTGATGCAGGGTTCGAACCCACAAACTGTGAGATCATGACCTGAGCAGAAGTCGGACGCCTAACCAACTGAGACTCCCAGGTGCCCCTGGTTCTTTCTTATTATTTCTAGTTCTCTGTTTAACTTCTCATTTTGTTCTTGTATTGTTTTCCTGATTTTGTTGTCTTTTTGTGTTTTCTTGTAGTTCCCTGAGCTTCCTTTAAAACAACTATTTCAAATTCCATGTCTGACATATTGTAGATAACCATGGCTTTGGGGCCAATCACTGAAAAATTATCGTATTCCTTTGATGATGTCATGTTTCCTTGAATTTTCATGTTCCTTGAAATCTTACATTGCTGTCTTCATAGGTAAAGAAGGAGTCACTTCTTCCAGTCTTCTTTACTGACTGGCTTCAGGAGAAGAATACCTTCACCTGTCAGCCCTGCTAGAGATTCTAAGGCTTTCTAAGACCTTTTAGATGGATACTCATGCTTCACAGGGTGGAGGTAGGGATGATTCTTAAGATTGTATTTCTGGGGCACCTGGGTGGCTCAGTTGGTTGAGTGTCCAACTTCAGCTCAGGTCATGATCTTACGGTGCGTGGGTTCAAGCCCCAGGTCAGACTCTGTGCTAACAGTTCAGATTGGGGACTGCTTTGGATTTAGCATCTCCCTCTCTCTCCACCCCTCCCCTGCTCATGCTCAGATAACTAAACATTAAATTTTTTTTTTTAAAGATTGTATTTCTTCTCTTGATCCTGCAAAGCCAGGGTGGGTGCTGACAGCCTCCTGTTTGCTTTCTCTAGGGTGCTTACTGAATGCTCAAGTTTGTGTGCTTTCTCCCAATCCCACTGAGTTGGGCCAGCTTTCTGTGCATATTCACTAGCTTTCTGCAAAGGAGAATATTCATTGTCCTCTAGGGCCTACACAGGGAGCCAGCTGTGGGATATGTGTGTGTGTGTGTGTGTGTGTGTGTGTGGGAGTGAGGCATGCAGAACATTGAAAATGCTTGTGGGCCATTTGGTGCAGGGGACAATCTGTAGCTGAATCATCCTGGCAGCTCATGGGCAGGCTTCCTCAGGAAGTGCATGAAGTAGTATGGTCCATATGTCTTTGATGTATTCTGAGCCTTTCCTGCTATACCCCCAAACTCTCTCTGCCTGTTAGTCATGTGGATCACCTCAGTATTCTGAATCAGGTGAGAAAGAACTGGGCCTCTTTGGCAGCATTTCACACATAGGAGGAAGCTAGGCACTCACTCACATACTCCCACCCTCCCCTGTGGGAGGAATCATGGGTCAAGGCATCTCTCTTGGCACTGAGCTGTGCCATCTTGGAGTAGGGTGGTGGGAGTAAAGTGAAACTGTTCCTCTTACTCTATTCAATGTCCAATCTCAGATTGTTTTGCTCCAGTGGTGTAGTAGAACCTTTCTGCTAGACTCTTTCACTCCCACAAAAGTACTCTTGTGTGTGGTGATTGTCAAAATCAATGTTTTTTTGTTTGTTTGTTTGTTTGTGGGGAAGAAGGTACAAAAGTCTTATTCAACCATCTTGCTGGTGTCACTCTCCAGAAGGCTAGTTTCTCAATCTGATCTTGGCCATGAGACATTTTATCCAACTAAGAAGTGTAATAGGCCTTGGAAGTTCCAGGACAAATGGAAAATCTCATATATGTTAATCCCAGTCCTTTTATGAATCTGAGTTAACCTATCCACAAGGTGTCACACTGAGCTCCTAAATACTTTCTACAAACTGCCCCTAAAATGAAATCTGAAATAGCCCAAGACGATTCACAGTGATGAGGTAGCATGAATAGCATTGTAGCCTATATAAGAGACATTGAAAAAGTTCTTGGAATATATATGTAACACATACATATGATATATGCTTATATATGAATATATGAATATATACACACATATACACAATAAAAAAACAATATAAACAATAAAAAAATAAAAAAAATTATTGATCCATTACTTTTAAGAAAGTATTTGAGCTGCATAAAATAAAAAATAAATAAACTTAGGTGAGCATAAAATCATAGGAATCTTGTAATAAAACAGGATGAAGATGAAAATACAAATATCTATGGGTGCCTGGGTGGTTCAGTCAGTTATGCATCCAACTTTGGCTCAGGTCATGATCTCATGGTTTGTGGGTTCATGCCCCACACTGGGCCCTGTGCTGACAGCTCAGGGCCTGGAACCTGCTTCAGATTCTGTGTCTTACTTTCTCTCTGCCCCTCCCCTACTCATTCTCTGTCTCTCTCTGTCTCTCAAAAATAAATAAACGTTTGGGGCGCCTGGGTGGCTCAGTCGGTTAAGCGGCCGACTTCAGCTCAGGTCATGATCTCGCGGTCCGTGAGTTCAGGCCCCGCATCAGGCTCTGTGCTGACAGCTCAGAGCCTGGAGCCTGTTTCGGATTCTGTGTCTCCCTCTCTCTGACCCTCCCCCGTTCATGCTCTGTCTCTCTCTGTCTCAAAAATAAATAAATGTTAAAAAAAAGTTTAAAAAAAATAAATAAACGTTAAAACATTTTTTTAATAAAAAAATAAAATACAAATATCTAAAAGCATGGATTAAGAAAGGGTCGTTAGCTTTGATCTCTTAAAAACATAGACAAAAGGAGAATTGGTTTGGTTTGATCACATAATTCTAAATATATAATAAGAGTAAGCGTTACGAGTAACAGGAAGAAAAAATAATTAGGATCTGTAACCACAACTCTTTTGGTAAAAAGCAAAGCACCGATAATGGAAGGTCTTTTGTTCTGTAGAGCATATTGACAAGTTGGGGCCTTCGTGTTAGGGAATAAGAAATGTGTAAAGCTTTGTTCTCCCCATAACAGAAAAAAAAATGTGGAGCTCATGAAGCCACCTGGGGTGGAAGGTAAGACAGTAAGATGACAAAAGGCTTTGTGCACATGATCTGAACCATCTCTGACCTCCAAAATTTTGAATAAAAGTTACTAAATTCAAGAAAAGCTTTTGCTTCTTGAAGGAAACAATAAAAGTGTTGTTATTGTTTGTAAGTGTGCAGAGTATAAGAAAGATAATACTAGGAGTCTAAGAATTGTGTGTAGAAGAACAATGAAAACATATACTCCTAGAAATATCCAACACCATGGAGAGGACTTTTACATACTCTATGACTTGGAATATTACTATTAAGGAAATTGTATAGTTATATCTTAGGGGAAAATAATACCTTATTCAAAAAGTTTAAGAGGAGAGACAACTTTTGTCTTCATTCTTTATATTTATATCCTCAAAAATGGAGACTGAAACTCTATGATAAAGTGTGACTTTGAAAATAAAGCCTTAAAAACTTGTAATATTAAGTCATCCCTTAAAATTACCTTTGATAAAAGACAATTATATGAACCTTTAATTACAACTTTGAAAATTCTGCGCTATGGAGGATCTGAGGAATATTACTTAGACATACATAATTTGGGGGCTCATATTTTATAAAGAAAGTCAGTATATTCCTAAACCCACCATGAACTAGTGTGATACATTATACATTAATACATTTTTTATGTATGGGTGAGAAGTTGAAAGATTGTGTAACAGAAACAGTTTTGTTTAAAGGAAAATGTTCTAACCTTCCCCATAATTATAGAGTTCAGGCACTTTTTCCATAACAAAACAAAACAAAACAAAACAAAACAAAAACCTGTCCATTGATGGAAATACTTGAAATCAACAACAAAAAGATCAACATGGCAAGTAGCAATTAAGAATATGTTTAACACAATGGGTTTTAGGGTAAAAAAAAAAAACCCTACAGCCAAAAAGGAGAGAAGAATGGGTTCTATAAACAGTAACAATAGCCATAAACTGAATGAAGAGGTTTACACGTAAACCATTCAGAAAAGACTAATCAAACAGCTCCATCATTGTTTCTTATGAGGCTCTGCCTCAGAAAGGCAATAACCCATACCGTCTGAAACATAGGAAATTAATGATTATGAGGTTCATGGTTTCTGCAATTCCAGGTTAGTATCATTATTTCAATTTTTAACATTCCCATTCTTTGTAATGAGTTTTGCATTTTCTTCAATTTTCTTTGGGCAAATATAATTTCAATTCCACATAACTTAATAGGGAAATTGTGTTAGGATACTATAGGAATAAAAGGTGCCCTTCATTTTCTTTCTCTTTTTTTTCTTTCCTTAGGGGGAAAAAGTATAAGAAATATTAAAATGAAACTTCACTAAAAAATATAGTACAAAGTTTTTACATTGCTATTATTGGGGGACAGGCCCCAATTCCACCATGTAAAGTTTTCTCTATCACTCAAAAATGCTGAGATTTCTGGGTGCATACTAGAAACTTTCCTTTATCCTCCTAGGGTATTTTTGCCTTTAACTGGGATCAGCTGCCAGATTTTTAGGGCAGCTGAAGGGTGGCAGATAGATTTACTTTTGGTATGGACTTTCTCTGTCTCTGTCTCTGTATCTGTCTCTGTCTTGCTCTCTCTCCATACATATAGACAGAAACTTTCGAAACTCAAACACGCTCATGCCTTGTTCCACAAACCAACAAAATTTCCAAAATATCCCCATATTTCATGCTTCTAAGAGATCATGCAGAGTTCTAAACAATCTTTTAACCCTGCAATTGATGCAAACATCCATTAATACATCACATGCCCCCACTACATGCTTCTGAAAATGTGGTCATTTTCATGTCACATGTGTGATATTGTGCCTCTGCCTAGCCTCTTCATAACTCGGAAGTAAGGAAATGAGATTTCTCTCTGGGCACTGAAACAGCAAAATTAACAGAGATCAGATCAGACCCCATCAGAGATGTACAGCCACCTACATGCAACAGCCCAGCTTTGTGGTTAAGAGCACAGGCACCAGTGGTAGGCTGCCTGGTATGAGTTCAGGCCCCATTCCTTCTGGTTGTGTGCACCTGGGAAACTTAGTTAATCTACTTGTGCCTCTGTTTCCTCATCTCTAAAAGGGAGATTAAAGTAATAGTACTTTATCATGTTGTTCTGAGGCTACGTTAGTAGCAATACATGCAAAGTGCTTTTTCTTTATTTAGTGTTATTGTTGTTGCTATCATCATCGTCGTCATCATCATCATCATCATCACTCCTGGCCAGGAAAACTAGCACATAACCAGAGCAGATATGGCAATACATCTAAAGAAATAATGTACATGAGTTTTGGGGTGGTTAAAAATACATCCGTCCCAGGAGAATGAGCTATTCTAGGAATAGGAACAAATCTAGGAAGTCTGCAAAGAAGGCCAGATCGTGACAGATTTACTGAATTATTGCCATTCCATGAGGTCTCTTGGGAAAGAACATATAGAAATTCCCCTATGACCAACTCCCCAAAACTCCATTGAATCCTCTTTTATGTCTTACAAATGCTTCCTGCACAGACAACTGAGAAAAACAGATCACCTCATTTACTATTATTCCTAGTTTGCTTTTATAAATGGAAACAGATTTGTTTTTAGGTAATAAAATATATACAAATTTCACTTTCTCTTATGAAATAGTGCAGAGTACAGGGTTTAAAGAAACAAAAAATCTTACAGTTGAATTTTTGAGTGCTGCCCTTTTAAAAACCGAGTCACTGTTCTCTCGCTTACTGGTAGTACCAGACCCTTGCCATTGGTTTTAATAACCATTGTCTGGTTCAACTTATTCCAGTTATCAGAGCAAAGATGCTAAATACCTTATTTGTCCCTTCGTGTTACTGTATTGAAAACAGCACAGTGAAAAGTGTCAGGCAAAATCTTAAATGGGAATCTGCTCTTCCATCTGATAGGCTTTGAACAAGTTACTTAATCCCTTATATTATCAGTTTTCAAGGCTTAAAGTAAGTCAGGACACAGTTAATAAGTCTTCAAGTAGGGTTTCAAATTCCTGTTCTATCTGACCCCAAAGTTCATGATTTTTGCTAGAATTTCTCCATGAGTCCTGAACTGGCTTAAAGGTAAATGACATTTTCTCTCTCTGTCTATTTAAATTACATTGAGTGATGTGCTTGCAGTGAAGGTGTTGTTTTAACTTTCTGGGATACAGCAGTGCACGAAGAGATGGGGGCCTTGCTGAAATGGGGCATATAAATGCTGGGAAGGGAGGAAGACCAGACAGTAAGAAAATCAATATGTGACATTTCTAGGAGTATGAAGTGCTATGAAAAAAATAAAGCACAGTAATGGGTTAAACATTGATGGTGGGAAAGTGCTCTGTAGTCTAAAGACTCTCTAGTGAGGTACCTTTTTAACACAGATAAGAATAAAATGAGGGATGACAGCAACCATCCAGCAGAGAAGGTTTCCAGGCAGAGCATGTGCAAAGGCCCTACAGCTGAACTATGGCTATCATGTTTGAGGAACTGAAATGAGGCCAGCAGAGTTGAAGCAGATTGTCAAAAGTGGAGAGTGATAAGTGGTGAGGTCAGAATTACTCTTGCCAGAGATTATTCAGACTGTGTAGGTCTGAATGTTAAGGATTTTGGATTTAATTCAAATGAGCTGGGAAGTCATTGGAGAATCTGATGAGAGGAGTTACATGATCCAGCTTAATTTTCATGGTTTGACTGCAGCTGATGAGAAGAAAACAGATTGTGAAGGGGACAAGAACAAAAGCTTAGAAGACTAGTACGTTACTGTGGTACTTCAGGTGAGCTTATTTTCTTCCACTCATTTCCAGACCATCATTCTTTCACTTTGTAATTCAACCAAATCTCACACTGCTCATTTCCTCTGATGCCTCCAACCCCTAAATATTGGGTACTTTATCAAATATAAAGACGTATTATAAAGTCTGAAAATTAATAGTGTATCACTGATGTAAATTTTTACATCTGGACCAATGCCATGTTAATTGCTCTAGCCACACTGGTCTCCTGGCTGATCCACATGTATACAAAAACAAAAAATGACAAAGGTAGCATCACATGTTAGTGGAGAGAAGATTGACACATCGATAAATAATCCAAGACCATTACTTGGATTATTGGGGGAAAAATGATCCCTACCTTACATCATTCATAAAAATAAATACCAAGTAATTTAAAGAACATAAAAGAATAATTTCCAACAAAACTGGAAAATTCTTAGAAAAATATAGAAGCATATCTTTAAGATTTCAGGGTAGGAAAAGATCTGCTTAAATAAGATGCCCAAAGTTATAAACCATGAAGGAAAAAAATAAATAATTTTTGTTCCTCCTCCTTCTACCACACTTCATTCCTTCAAACCTTATCTCCCAAATTAGTAAAGAGAGGTACTTGTCTTCATTCTGGAACATGGAAGATTTATCCATTGTACACAGAAACTGTACCAGTGAAATGTCTATTCCTGGGACCTTATGCTCATTGCCAATATATATAACAATTCAGACTGCCTTTTATTAAGGAAAAGGAAATGTTTCCCAATGGTTTCCCAGTGGTTCTGGCAAACCACTGAAGCATAGAACTAAATACAGACTCTACACCTGACACTTAAAACACTTTCAATTTTATTTATAAAATGTAGATGATAATATATTTTCCACCTACTTTATAAAAATTAGAATAAAATAAGATTATGTAAGGTTAAATACTTTTAAATCTTTCAACATAATAAAAATACCAATTTTATTAACATTAAGTCAGATACAGTCTAACAAAGTAAAGACTGAGGGCAAATATTAGGAAAATGGCAATTTTTAAAACTCACTTCTACATAGATGTTCTGTTTAGTTTAGACAAAAATGGGAAATCTTGATTTATCAAAATAAATTGTTTTTCTGCTGCATTTCATTCAACTACAGTAGACTTGGGGATTTAGTATCTTGACAGATATGTAATCTCTCTGGATAAAATGTAACCACAATGATTATTCACATTAAGCCTTAGATTTTACAGAAAAATGGAAAACATAAGAGGTTTCTAAAAGCTTAGACTCCTGGGAACGAGAATTTTTCTGAACTGTATTTTCTTTTTTTTTCCCCTAAGGTATTCAAACTGCTTTGGAGGGGATATTGTTCTGTGCATTTGAGTGAGATAAATCACTCAGGTAAGCGGATGATCCCAGAATGCAGTTAGATGAATGACCACAAAGTATCAGGGGAGAAAATATATTGATAAAAGAAAAAAATGTATATATATAATTACGGAAAATATGTAACTGCCTACACACACACACACACACACACACACACATCACATGTGTATATGTATCTGGTCTGTATGTCGGAACAAACCAGCCAACACTATAAAGAACTGAGACATTTACTGAGATGTACATTTAGTAAGATTACCAAAACGCACTCCACTTTTGTTGATATCACTGATATATTTTAGATAGAATTGTCATGTGTGCTTGAATGATAATGTAGATATGAGAAAGTCAGAAAAGGAAGAAACCAAGGCATACAGAAAAGGGCCACTGAACTAATTGTGGGTTGCAACAAACCTGGGTTGTAATATACCCAGGGCATATTAAATTCAAGTTTCTGAGTAGCCTCCATTGCCATGTAGGTATATCCATTCTTGTGTGATGGTACCCAGCAACAGTATGGGGTCACTGATGGTATTGTCCTGTAATCCTGAGTACCAACTGATACAAATTTCTCTAAGTAGTAAGATGTATCAAGGATAATAATTTGTGATTCCAGGGAGAAAAGTTTGGTGTGGTTGTTGTCAGATACTGCTTTATCACTTCATCTTTATTAGTAGTTCCCTAGCCTTGTTCAGAGAGAAAATGTGCAGAAAAAGAATTACTTGCCACAAAGCCCTTGTATTCTGACCAATGAGATGGAAATCACCTGAAGAATAAGCTATGTGTTTTTTCATGTTAGAAAGGAAGACTTGGCAGGCTGCTCTTTGCCTTTCACCTTTTACTTGTCTTTCTCTGTGGAGGCTTAGGTGGAGGAGCAGAGAGCTAGAAGGAAGCTGAGTCATGGACCACTTTCTCACGCACCTGCCCCATCCCTACACTCTATCTCCAGATTTCAACTGATGTGAGAACAAATAAAACACCTATTTGATTAAGCCACAAGAGTAGAATTATGGCTACATGCAACTGAACACAATCCTATGTGAGGCAGCAGCCAGTGGGTCAGTATAAGTAAGTGTTTCTCATTATCTTATAGTGTGGCACTCTTACCAGTGGAGATGATTTTGGCTAATATTAAGTTCCATGTTAGACAAATATTTTCTGGTTATCATTTAGTCTTGATTACTCCAAGGAGGAAAGTCTCAGTTCACTGCCAGTGTGTCTTAAATAGCTCTCTAAAACTTGTTTTCTCCCTTGTAACAAACTAAGGTGCACTTTAGGCTAAGAGCCTTTGTTAAGCATCATTATCCAGCTAAAATTTAATAACATTGTTCTATTTCCATTAGGTTTGGCTTATAGTCACCGTCTCGTTATGGCACAGGGTTATCATGAATTTCCATTCGTGAAAATGACATAAAGTTCCCTTGCAAAACAAATTCAAAAAAAAAATGAATTGATTTAAAAATATTAAGTAAATACAAACAGAAGCGATACAGAAGGGGAAATTTTTGAAAAAAAAAAAGGAAGGGCAATAGTATATAAATGGTTATAGTTTGATAAATTGAGTCCTCGATATATTCAAATCTGATACTAGGCCCACAGGAATAACTGCAGGCTCACTAACAAATTGGGGCCATATTTTCCTTGCCAGTTTAAACCAGCCTTGACAGAATTTGGCCTGTTGGTCAAATATCCTCAGTACTGAAAGCTAATCAAGTTAGGAAAAACTGTATGCAAAATTTCTTCACTTCCTGCTTCACTTGTAAATATAAACAGGATGCTTGGGCCTATAATGCATTGATCTACACTCAGTTACCAAAATCTCAGTCCAAATTTCATCCTTTTCACCCTAAAAAATATTCTAGAATATTTTCTGTACAGATGATCAATGAATATTTATATAATTTCAGTTATTGCAGAGAAGGGTAGCTATTTAGAAATACTCAGTTGAGCTAAACTTGCAGCTTCATCGCCTCAGATCATTTCCTCAATAACCTGAAATTTATTAAAACTTGATAATGAATGCTGAATGTCAACATTCTTGGTGTCTCTCTATTCATTTGTGCACAGCAGAAAGTTTGGCTGCTCATAAGTATTATTTGCTGTTGCAAGTTCCCTTGTTTGAGAAATTGTAGGTTTCAGTGTTTGGGCATAATCTTATAGAAGACAAATCAGAGCAAAGGTCAAATTGTGTAGGAAAATTCAAATCCACATCTCTGCTATTGTGGAAAGGGAAAGCTCGGAATTATGAATAACAGATTCTTTGATTTTATAGTTTTCCCAGATGTCCTCTCTATTCATTGCAATGTCCAAATAATGATGACAGTGAATTTCATCACAGAGGCCTTGAAAATCCTGGAAATTTGTCAGTGATTACAATATATACTTTTGTTAATTTTATTACAAAGGTGATTTGTTCTTATATAAGCTATGTGCTTCTTCCTCTTGGTAATTCTAGCCGGTCCACCTTAAAAAAAAAGTATATAGACATCCACCATCAAGTTACAGGCATGGAGCAATCATGGATTGTTATATAAGGAAAGAGTATAAGAAAGTAATTCAGAATTCATGGGAACAATGTTAAAAATGTGGCTTGGATCTGAGGAATTCAGGTCCCCTACAAGATGGGGCCAGCACAGAGGACAGCTGGCAAATTAATGGGGCTAATGCAGGAGCTGAGGCCACAGGCAGGGCTGGGGAACATTTCCATAACTTCAGAGCTGTTGTGCAAAAGCACAAAACTAGATACATTCTCCATGGGGCTGGCTTATAGATTATATCCTAATTATAAACATATTGGCTTTGAAATATCCAGTTTGGTAAGGAGTGGGCAATAAACAAGGGAATATGGGTTGAGTGGAGAATGAGATACTATGATCTGCCCACCCTGGGGTGCCTAGCCCTGAGGATAGTACATTAAGTGTTAGGTCTCATGACTATCAGCAGGAAAGAACTCTCAGAGTGAATTCCACCATTTCAGACTGGGCCAAGATATTCCAGGCTAGAGAGTATTCCTGGGCTATTCTAGATTAGTCCAACAAGCCAAAGCATAACCTCATCTTTGCTCCATTTTTCTTTAGGCATTATGTGGCAGGATATATACAGAAATGGGGATTTGGGCACATGTATCTGAGAGATAGGTAGCTGGTACAGTGGTAAACAATAATCACTGTCTCGGGGAAAAAAACCACAGCTTAGCACAAAGCATCACTAAAAACCAGTAAGGAAGTGATTTGGCTGAACATGTGCCACAGGGAGATCACAAATAGCAATAATAATGCCAAGTGGGTTTCTGCAATTCAAGACAACTTTTCATGTTTCAGCTAAGCTTGCAGTGGCTCTTAATCTAGGGTACCTTAAAAAAAACCGAAACAGGTCAGAGCACTGCCTGTTGTACATAATGCTCAAAATGCCCGAATACACCTAAAACTATTATAAAATAACAATATAATACACACTCAGCCTGCTTCCCAACTCCTCTCCCTGGTAGCCAACTGTTGGTTTCCTGTAACAATAAGTCTGTTTTTGTTTTGTTTGTTCATTTGTTTAGTTTTTTTGGACTGCACATATAAGTGAAATCATATGGTATGTATCTTTCTCTGACTTATTTCACTTAACATAATACCCTCTAGGTAGCAATATTGTTGCAAATGTAAGATTTCTTTTTTTTATGGCTGAGTATTATTTCATATTGTGTTTCTGTGTGTGTGTGTGTGTGCGCGCATGTGTGTGACATCTTTATCCATTCACCTATGAATGGACACTTACATTGCTTCCATATCTTGGCTGTTATAAATAATGCTGCATTGAACATAGGGGTGCATATATCTCTTTCGATTGGTGTTTTCATTTCCTTTGGATAAATACCCAGAAATGGAATTGCTGGCTCATATGGTAGTTCTTTTTTTAATTTTTTGAGGAACTGTCATACTGTTTTCCACAGTGGCGACACCAGTTTATGTCCTCACCTACAATACACTAGGGTTCCCTTTCTCTACATCCTTGCCAACAATTGCTATTTTTTGCTTTTTTGATACTAGCCAATCTGACAGGTGTGAGGTGATAGCTCATTGTGGTTTTGTATCTTCCTGATGCGTAGTGATGTTGTGCATCTTTTCACGTGTCTGTTGGCCATTTGTATACGTTCTTTGGAAAAATGTCTATTCAGGTGCTCTGCCCATTTTTAATTGGGTAATTTGGCCTTTTGATATTAAATTGTGTAAGTTCTTTGTATTGTTTGGATATGAATGTGAGTTCTGAAAGAGATCTAATACATATGAATAGATGAGAACTGCCGTTTCTTTTTAAACCTTCACATTGCATAAAAGTGTCATTGCTGAGTAAATGTGCTGCTGCTGACTGTTGGAATGCAGAGCCAGTTTTGAATACTGAAGCAATAATTGACACTGTCTTCAAAGCGACGAATGGCTCCCATGTTGAGACCGCATATTGCTATGTTTACTTAGAGGGTGAGTTGATGATAGGCTTTGTTACATGCAGGAAAGAAATGTGAGTATCTGAAAGATGTTTCATACTAATATTATTGTCAACACTCAGAGAGATGCTGGTTTCTGATGTGAACTTTATAGGTTTTCAGCTCTTTGTGAGGAAGTAGAGTTGTAAGTTTTAATCGAATAGATGATTAGCATTATTCAAATATATTTGGGAACGGATTCATCAAATAGAAATTTGTTCAGATAAATGTTATAGGGAAGGAGGAAGTGAAAAAAAATTTTTATGTTTGAAAGGAGAATTTTCTGACAGTAGGTTCTTCTACCATTCTTAAAAATCTATAAAATGATCAGATTTTTACAATTTAAGTTTTAGGTAGTAAAAAAAAAAAACCATGACTGGATCATTTCTAAGTGTTTTCAGCCAGGAAGCTTGGTCCAAGCTTGGCCCAACTATGTTGGGCAAACATAGTTATATAGAGGAACCTAGGAAAGTTTTCACTGAGTGAAGTAGCTAGTGTTTTGCACATTTTAGGAGAAGGGACTGGACATTCTTATTTATCTTTTGGATAGCTTTCCAACTACAACCTAGCCTATTCACTATATTTTGGTTTTATATCCACTGTGTAGTAGATTGGGTGTTATTATATGCCAAATTCTTAAATTCAAGAATGTTAGAATTAAAGTTTGGGCAATCTAAGATGATTCCCCAAATGCATAGTAACTAATCAGTAAGTGAAAAATTAACAATATAAATGGAAAATTCTAAAGAAAGTCAGAGGAAAAGAGTGAGCCATAGACCCTCCAATGTAAAAAAGGCTGACTGCTTTCTCCATTTCACAGGCATGAATTGTCAAAAAATGGTGAAGCAAAACTTCAGTTTCAACTTTAGATGTATCTATGGTGAGAATATGAGTATGAAAATGTGTGCTTGGAATGTTCTTAGGGAGCTCATTGACCCTCGCTCTTCTTCTGAAGATGTAATTTATTGGGTGTTGTGAATTTAATCCATCTAAAACCCCTGAGTGTATCACCTATCTTTCTGTAACTCAGTTTGGTCACCTCACTCTCTCTGTTGAAACCATGAAGATCCTTTTAAGTGTCTTTATTCTCAGAACATGAAGGCATTTTATATCTTCTTTAAAATGGCCATATCTATTTTAGGTGCAGCTCTATCTTGATATGTAGAGTTTCCTGTAGGCAAATAGAAGTTAAGTGGGATTCTTTGGAACTGATTCCTTTTTGAAAGTTTTTATATCCATGACATTAACATGAAAATATAATCTCTATCTAAAATGCCCTACTATTGATCCTCAAATAAGATAAGAGAACATAGCTTTATATTTATTCCAAAGCTGTCAAATATCAAACTAGTGACAAAGAGCAGAATAGGGCTACTCCACAAATTTTGATAATCTAATAAAAAGTATCTTGACTGAGAGCTACCCAACCAGAACAATTTTAATTACTGCCCATAAGTTATAATATTAAGCAAAGAGCTCCAGGAGGCAAGTTTTTGGTTCAGACTAGTTACCTCTCTCCCTTCTGTTCCTTTTTCTCATGTTCCATGTTGAGTCATCCTTACCAGGTAGTTCTTCCATTTTCCTACTAAATGAGGAATGGTGTTCTCTCCAAATACTGCTCGATCCTTGCACTTCTGTTTCAATCACACATGTATTCCTACCTCCTCTCTCCTGATTCCCATCAGTCTGCTATCTCCAAATTTCAAGTTGCCTTAACATGACAGCATAGTGTAAGGAAAGCCTTCCCCTAAATTTCCCCAAGAAGTTAGCAAATAAAATGGTCTAATAGGGACCAATTTGCTACATGTGAAAGCTTATTTTGCTACTTCTATAGAATGTGCATGCCTGTAGGATTGCCTTCTATCTATTATCCCATAGGTACAGAAGCACCTCACAAGGACTGCAGAATGTATACAACAAGCCCAAGTTTCTTGATCTGAGAAAGCATTGTAGTTTCTCCTCAAATTTTCTCCTCTGGTTCCAAGGAATCAGTACCTGTGAATCACTTCTTCCAAACCTTTATCATTCAATTTATTGCCACTCTTTCCTTTTAATTTATCCCCCCGTAGGAGTTGTGGAGAAGAGGGATCTCCTGCTTCATTGGCTTCCAGAAGAAAATAAAAGGAACAAGAATTTGCTTATTGTAGGGAGTCATTTATTTATTTTTTTTTTATTTTTTTATTTTTTTATTTTTTTATTTTTTTTATTTTTTTATTTTTTAATATATGAAATTTACTGTCAAATTGGTTTCCATACAACACCCAGTGCTCATCCCAAAAGGTGCCCTCCTCAATACCCATCACCCACCCTGCCCTCCCTCCCACCCTGCCCTCCCTCCCACCCCCCATCAACCCTCAGTTTGTTCTCAGTTTTTAACAGTCTCTAATGCTTTGGCTCTCTCCCACTCTAACCTCTTTTTTTTTTTTTTTTTCCTTCCCCTCCCCCATGGGTTTCTGTTATGTTTCTCAGGATCCACATAAGAGTGAAACCATATGGTATCTGTCTTTCTCTGTATGACTTATTTCACTTAGCATCACACTCTCCAGTTCCATCCATGTTGCTACAAAAGGCCATATTTCATTCTTTCTCATTGCCACGTAGTATTCCATTGTGTATATAAACCACAATTTCTTTATCCATTCATCAGTTGATGGACATTTAGGCTCTTTCCATAATTTGGCTATTGTTGAGAGTGCCGCTATAAACATTGGGGTACAGGTGCCCCTATGCATCAGTACTCCTGTATCCCTTGGATAAATTCCTAGCAGTGCTATTGCTGGGTCATAGGGTAGGTCTATTTTTAATTTTCTGAGGAACCTCCATACTGTTTTCCAGAGCGGCTGCACCAATTTGCATTCCCACCAACAGTGCAAGAGGGTTCCTGTTTCTCCACATCCTCTCCAGCATCTATAGTCTCTTGATTTCTTCATTTTGGCCACTCTGACTGGCGTGAGGTGGTATCTGAGTGTGGTTTTGATTTGTATTTCCCTGATAAGGAGCGACGTTGAACATCTTTTCATGTGCCTGTTGGCCATCCGGATGTCTTCTTTAGAGAAGTGTCTATTCATGTTTTCTGCCCATTTCTTCACTGGGTTATTTGTTTTTCTGGTGTGGAGTTTGATGAGCTCTTTATAGATTTTGGATACTAGCCCTTTGTCCGATGTGTCATTTGCAAATATCTTTTCCCATTCCGTTGGTTGCCTTTTAGTTTTGTTGGTTGTTTCCTTTGCTGTGCAGAAGCTTTTTATCTTCATAAGGTCCCAGTAATTCACTTTTGCTTTTAATTCCCTTGCCTTTGGGGATGTGCTGAGTAAGAGATTGCTACGGCTGAGGTCAGAGAGGTCTTTTCCTGCTTTCTCCTCTAAGGTTTTGATGGTTTCCTGTCTCACATTCAGGTCCTTTATCCATTTTGAGTTTATTTTTGTGAATGGTGTGAGAAAGTGGTCTAGTTTCAACCTTCTGCATGTTGCTGTCCAGTTCTCCCAGCACCATTTGTTAAAGAGACTGTCTTTTTTCCATTGGATGTTCTTTCCTGCTTTGTCAAAGATGAGTTGGCCATACGTTTGTGGGTCTAGTTCTGGGGTTTCTATTCTATTCCATTGGTCTATGTGTCTGTTTTTATGCCAATACCATGCTGTCTTGATGATGACAGCTTTGTAGTAGAGGCTAAAGTCTGGGATTGTGATGCCTCCTGCTTTGGTCTTCTTCTTCAAAATTACTTTGGCTATTCGGGGCCTTTTGTGGTTCCATATGAATTTTAGGATTGCTTGTTCTAGTTTCGAGAAGAATGCTGGTGCAATTTTGATTGGGATTGCATTGAATGTGTAGATAGCTTTGGGTAGTATTGACATTTTGACAATATTTATTCTTCCAATCCATGAGCAGGGAATGTCTTTCCATTTCTTTATATCTTCTTCAATTACCTGCATAAGCTTTCTATAGTTTTCAGCATACAGATCTTTTACATCTTTGGTTAGATTTATTCCTAGGTATTTTATGCTTCTTGGTGCAATTGTGAATGGGATCAGTTTCTTCATTTGTCTTTCTGTTGCTTCATTGTTAGTGTATAAGAATGCAACTGATTTCTGCACGTTGATTTTGTATCCTGCAACTTTGCTGAATTCATGTATCAGTTCTAGCAGACTTTTGGTGGAGTCTATCGGATTTTCCATGTATAATATCATGTCATCTGCAAAAAGCGAAAGCTTGACTTCATCTTTGCCAATTTTGATGCCTTTGATTTCCTTTTGTTGTCTGATTGCTGATGCTAGAACTTCCAGCACTATATTAAACAGCAGCGGTGACAGTGGGCATCCCTGTCGTGTTCCTGATCTCAGGGAAAAAGCTCTCAGTTTTTCCCCGTTGAGGATGATGTTAGCTGTGGGCTTTTCATAAATGGCCTTTATGATCTTTAAGTATGTTCCTTCTATCCCGACTTTCTCAAGGGTTTTTATTAAGAAAGGGTGCTGGATTTTGTCAAAGGCCTTTTCTGCATCGATTGACAGGATCATATGGTTCTTCTCTTTTTTTTTGTTAATGTGATGTATCACCAGCCCTGCATCCCAGGAATGAATCCCACTTGATCATGGTGAATAATTCTTTTTATATGCTGTTGAATTCGATTTGCTAGTATCTTATTAAGAATTTTTGCATCCATATTCATCAGGGATATTGGCCTGTAGTTCTCTTTTTTTACTGGGTCTCTGTCTGGTTTAGGAATCAAAGTAATACTGGCTTCATAGAATGAGTCTGGAAGTTTTCCTTCCCTTTCTATTTCTTGGAATAGCTTGAGAAGGATAGGTATTATCTCTGCTTTAAATGTCTGGTAGAACTCCCCTGGGAAGCCATCTGGTCCTGGACTCTTATTTGTTGGGAGATTTTTGATAACCGATTCAATTTCTTCGCTGGTTATGGGTCTGTTCAAGCTTTCTATTTCCTCCTGATTGAGTTTTGGAAGAGTGTGGGTGTTTAGGAATTTGTCCATTTCTTCCAGGTTGTCCAATTTGCTGGCATATAATTTTTCATAGTATTCCCTGATAATTGTTTGTATCTCTGAGGGATTGGTTGTAATCATTCCATTTTCATTCATGATTTTATCTATTTGGGTCATCTCCCTTTTCTTTTTGAGAAGCCTGGCTAGAGGTTTGTCAATTTTGTTTATTTTTTCAAAAAACCAACTCTTGGTTTCGTTGATCTGCTCTACAGTTTTTTTAGATTCTATATTGTTTATTTCTGCTCTGATCTTTATTATTTCTCTTCTTCTGCTGGGTTTAGGCTGCCTTTGCTGTTCTGCTTCTATTTCCTTTAGGTGTGCTGTTAGATTTTGTATTTGGGATTTTTCTTGTTTCTTGAGATAGGCCTGGATTGCAATGTATTTTCCTCTCAGGACTGCCTTCGCTGCATCCCAAAGCGTTTGGATTGTTGTATTTTCATTTTCGTTTGTTTCCATATATGTTTTAATTTCTTCTCTAATTGCCTGGTTGACCCACTCATTCGTTAGTAGGGTGTTCTTTAACCTCCATGCTTTTGGAGGTTTTCCAGACTTTTTCCTGTGGTTGATTTCAAGCTTCATAGCATTGTGGTCTGAAAGTATGCATGGTATAATTTCAATTCTTGTAAACTTATGAAGGGCTGTTTTGTGACCCAGTATATGATCTATCTTGGAGAATGTTCCATGTGCACTCGAGAAGAAAGTATATTCTGTTGCTTTGGGATGCAGAGTTCTAAATATATCTGTCAAGTCCATCTGATCCAATGTATCATTCAGGGCCCTTGTTTCTTTATTGACCATGTGTCTAGATGATCTATCCATTTCTGTAAGTGGGGTGTTAAAGTCCCCTGCAATGACCACATTCTTATCAATAAGGTTGCTTATGTTTATGAGTAATTGTTTTATATATCTGGGGGCTCGGGTATTTGGCGCATAGACATTTATAATAGTTAGCTCTTCCTGGTGGATAGACCCTGTGATTATTATATAATGCCCTTCTTTATCTCTTGTTACAGCCTTTAATTTAAAGTCTAGTTTGTCTGATATAAGTATGGCTACTCCAGCTTTCTTTTGGCTTCCAGGAGCATGATAAATAGTTCTCCATCCCCTCACTCTCAATCTAAAGGTGTCCTCAGATCTAAAATGAGTCTCTTGTAGACAGCAAATAGATGGGTCTTGTTTTTTTATCCATTCTGATACCCTATGTCTTTTAGTTGGCGCATTTAATCCATTTACATTCAGTGTTATTATAGAAAGATATGGGTTTAGAGTCATTGTGATGTCTGTATGTTTTATGCTTGTAGTGATGTCTCTGGTACTTTGTCTCACAGGATCCCCCTTAGGATCTCTTGTAGGGCTGGTTTCGTGGTGACAAATTCCTTCAGTTTTTGTTTGTTTGGGAAGACCTTTATCTCTCCTTCTATTCTAAATGACAGACTTGCTGGATAAAGGATTCTCGGCTGCATATTTTTTCTGTTTAGCACACTGTAGATATCGTGCCAAGCCTTTCTGGCCTGCCAAGTTTCAAAGGAGAGATCAGTCACGAGTCTTATAGGTCTCCCTTTATATGTGAGGGCACGTTTATCCCTTGCTGCTTTCAGAATTTTCTCTTTATCCTTGTATTTTGCCAGTTTCACTATGATATGTCGTGCAGAAGATCGATTCAAGTTACGTCTGAAGGGTGTTCTCTGTGCCTCTTGGATTTCAATGCCTTTTTCCTTCCCCAGTTCAGGGAAGTTCTCAGCTATAATTTGTTCAAGTACCCCTTCAGCACCCTTCCCTCTCTCTTCCTCCTCTGGGATACCAATTATGCGTATATTATTTTTTTTTAGTGTATCACTTAGTTCTCTAATTTTCCCCTCATACTCCTGGATTTTTTTATCTCTCTTTCTTTCAGCTTCCTCTTTCTCCATAACTTTATCTTCTAGTTCACCTATTCTCTCCTCTGCCTCTTCAAGCCGAGCCATCGTGGATTCCATTTTGTTTTGCAATTCGTTTAAAGCGTTTTTCAACTCCTCGTGACTGTTCCTTAGTCCCTCGATCTTTGTGGCAAGAGATTCTCTGCTGTCCTGTATACTGTTTTCAAGCCCAGCGATTAATTTTATGACTATTATTCTAAATTCACTTTCTGTTATATTATTTAAATCCTTTTTGATCAGTTCATTAGCTGTTGTTATTTCCTGGAGATTCTTCTGAGGGGAATTCTTCCGTTTGGTCATTTTGGAGAGTCCCTGGCGTGGTGAGGACCTGCAGGGCACTTCCCCTGTGCTGTGGTGTATAACTGGAGTTAGTGGGCGGGGCCGCAGTCCGACCCGATGTCTGCCCCCAGCCCACTGCTGGGGCCACAGTCAGACTGGTGTGTGCCTTCTCTTCCCCTCTCCTAGGGGTGGGATTCACTGTGGGGTGGCGTGGCCCGTCTGGGCTACTTGCACACTGCCAGGCTTGTGGTGCTGGGGATCTGACGTATTAGCTGGGGTGGGTAGGCAAGGTGCACGGGGGCTGGAGGGGCAGGCTTAGCTCGCTTCTCCTTAGTTGATCCACTTCAGGAGGGGCCCTGTGGCAGCGGGAGGGAGTCAGATCCGCTGCCGGAGGTTTGGCTCCGCAGAAGCACAGAGTTGGGTGTTTGCGCGGAGCGAGCAAGTTCCCTGGCAGGAACTGGTTCCCTTTGGGATTTTGGCTGGGGGATGGGCGGGGGAGATGGCGCTGGCGCCTTTGTTCCCCACCAAGCTGAGCTCTGCCGTCCGGGGGCTCAGCAGCTCTCCCTCCCTTTGTCCTCCAGCCTTCCCGCTTTCCGCGCAGAGCTGTTAGCTTATGACCTCCCAGACGCTAAGTCGCGCTTGCTGTCAGAACACAGTCTGTCCGGCCCCTCCGCTTTTGCCAGCTCTGCTTGGCCGGCGAGCCGCCCCTCCGCCCCGGCTCCCTCCCGCCAGTCCGTGGAGCGCGCACCGCCTCGCCGCCCTTCCTACCCTCTTCCGTGGGCCTCTGGTCTGCGCTTGACTCCGGAGACTCCGTTCTGCTAATCCTCTGGCCGTTTTCTGGGTTCTTTAGGCAGGTGTAGGTGGAATCTAAGTGATCGGCAGGACGCGCTGTGAGCCCCGCGTCCTCCTACGCCACCATCTTCCGGAACCCCCCCTGTAGGGAGTCATTTAAAAACAACTCTAAATCAGTAATTTCCAAGTGAAGGCTTCACTCAACTAACCATTTTCCAGTGTAGCATTTTCTGGCCACCCTTGACTATAGACCCAATAATGCCTTTCCATAGCAATGCAGCCCTACTGGTCTGTACCTAAGGAAAGTGCTCATTAAAACTCTCAACCATGAGGGGCACCTGAGTGGCTCAGTCAGTGAGTGTCCAAAGTTGACTCAGGTCATGATCTCATAGCTTTTGAGTTCGAGTCCCATGTCGGGCTCTGTGCTGACAGCTCAGAGCCTGGAGCATGCTTCGGATTCTGTGTCTCCCTCTCTCTCTGCCCCTTACTCGCATTCTGTCTCTGTGTCTCCCAAAAATAAATAATTAAAAAAAAACAAATACAAAAACCCTCAACCATGGTAAGCATGTGAAGCCTGAAATTAGCAGTGTTCCAGAGATCTGACATCTAGGCTGTCTGGATTAAACTGTGCGTCTATAGGCTGGCTGAGCTGCTTTAGCCATGAATACCCCTCCTAGACTGATCTTGACTATGTTAGACTGTGACCTTGAGAAAGTCCCTTAACCTCTCTATCTCCTTGGACTTTATCACTAATAACAACATAACATCTCCTAGGTCCTAAGACTTGATTATTTCTTATTTACATATTAACATTTATGAAATGGAAATTCATCATATAGCCAAATACATTTTAAGTAGCATCTCTCCATTATCTCAGTGCGCACAACTGTCAGTAAGCCAATAGTGGATTCTATCCTCATCAGAACCTTTGATGTGAGAAAATATCATAATAATTTGAAAGTATTTGAAAGACAAATATGGGTATCTAGGGTAGGGTAATAACTTAGCAAATCTTCAAAAAAGCAACATTTAAATATTGTTTATTTAGGCATTTATTTTGTGACATTAAGGGAATAAATGAGTTTCTTAAGGTTGTTGGCATGGATAGGCTTTAGGGACTTTTGCAACTTTCATATGCCCATGGTCAGAATACCCACCCAAGATTTGTCAGAACTGGCAAAGACTTTTGTTCCTTTCTTTTCCTCTTTAATTTACTGTTCCCTTTGTTGGAAGAGTATGGTAGCCAGGATCTTTTGAGGGCCCCCATGATTTCCTGGTGTACATGCCCTGTATAATCCTCATGAGTATGAGTGGCCTATTATCATGTTAAGGTATTGTTCCCATGTAATGTTCCCATGTAATCATGCTGTTAGATGGCAAAGGGAGATTATGCTAGGTGAGCCTAACCTCACCAGGTGAGTCCTTTAAAGGAAGAGTGTTTTCACTGGCTGGCCATAGAAGAGGAAGTCAGAGACATGTTCAGGGTCCCATGGAAGAAAGCAAATACCCATGCTGTGAATTGTCTAACTGGGGCCACATGGCAAGGAACTTCAGCTAGTGTCTAGGAGCTGAGAGTGGTCCTAGCTGACAGCTAGCAAGAACATGGGAACTTCAATCTAAACTGCAAGGAATTACATTCTGACAATACCAGTGATTTTGGAAGAGACCCCTGGGCTCTAGACAAGATGACAGCCCCAGCTTATGCCATGATTTCAGCCCCATGAGACTCTGAGCAGAGAATCTAGTCATACCATGTCTAGACTTGTCACCTACAGACACTAAAGATAACACATTTGTATTGTTTTAAGCTGTTAGGTTTGTGATCATTTGCTACATAGCAGTAGAAAATAAACACAGGGGGACAGAAGTTTACATTTTTTTCCAGTTATGCAAATAGTCAGGTGTAAGAAACTGAGTTGGGACCTAGTGATGTTTCAGCAGCCCTAACGGATCTATGTCTTGGAAAAGATCTTATCTGGCCTGTCTCACCTTGACTCAAAAATTTCACCAGTATCTCAAAGAAGACAAAGTCCAATAAGAGTTGGGCTGGGTGATTCCTACAGTTCTTTGTATATGGGGGTTGTACTAAATAACACCTATGGCCCCTTTGTCATGGGATGATATTGTCAACCCAAATGTCATGGGATGATATTGTCATATTTATGAGGTTTGTATGGTTGACTGCCACATGACTTAACCACAAGTATACACAACACCAAATAAAGGATAGAGTTGGAACATGAGTATAGAGTAAGAGAGCTAATATTTCTTTGGTGTTTAACATATGCCAGGTAGCATGTTTTCAGTATGCATTAATTATTTTAAGCCTCATGATACTTGGAGGAATAGATGCTATTGTCTATTTATAGATGGAGAAACAAATACTTGAATGATTTATATAAACTGCTTGTCATCTCCCAGCCATTCAAAGGTAGAACCAGAATTCAAACCCAGGACTGTCTGATTTCAAAGTAGAGACATTTTCAATACATCTATGAAAACTTATAAAATATCCAGAAGAGACGTAAAATGAAGTATTTTGAAAAAGTTGTTTCCTGTTTCTCAGGAGACTTTGTCCCAATCCCGCTTTAATAGGTCATGGTTTGTAAATGTTTGCAGTGAATGAGATAAAAGAAGATGCCAACTCCAGAAAGAATTTTAAATGATTTTTTTAAATATTTCATTTCACTTCTAAATATTTTTTACTTTTTTCTTTCTTGGTTCCTACAAGTATGCACATTAGTAAAATCTCTGGGTACATGTAAAACTGTTTAATATTATTAATATATTTTAAAATATTCTAATGTTTGAAATACTATCTTTTAGGAAAAAGTAAACATTTCCTCTTATTGTTTTCATGGAGTTAGTAAAATATTGACATTTTTAATCAACAAGTTCATCTTCTGTGTTTTTTTATTTTCCTGTAAGATCAAGCTTTTCTTTTTTTGAGAGAGAAAGCATGCACGTGCACAAGCAGGAGGGGGGCAGAGGGAAAAGGAGAGAGAATCTTAAGTAGGTTCCACACTGGGTGTGAGATCCTATGAACGGTGAGGTCATGATCTGAACGAAAATCAGGAGTCAGACACTTAAACGACTGAGCCACCCAGGCACCCTTTTTTACTGCAAGATCAAGAAACAGCACCTAGAGAATAATTGACAACACTGAATACAGTACTTAAGAAATAAGGAAGTCAAAAGTTCTGAATGCAGATACTGATAAAAGTTGAGAAGTAATAACTGAAATAAATGTCTATTTTTTTCTGGACTTGAAATTGATATGGTACAATGATAATTTGAGGCACACTATAATTTAGGGTTTAAAGGAAGCAATAGTTTTACAGATGTACATTTATCTTCTGAACTTACAAACATTTATTTTATTTTTTTAAATTTTTTTACATTTATTTATTTTTGAGAGACAGAGTGAGACAAAGTGAGAGTGGGGGAGGGGCAGAGAGAGAGGGAGGCACAGAATCAGAAGCAGGCTCCAGGCTCTGAGTTGTCAGCACAGAGCCCGACACGGAGCTCGAACCCACAGACTGTGAGATCATGACCTGAGCTCAAGTTGGACGCTGAACCAACTGAGCCACCCAGGCACCCCTGAACTTATAAACATTTAAACAATATGCATTTCAGTAATAGAAAACAGGTGTTCTGGCACAAAAATGCAGCTGTAATGTGGCATATTGTCAAGTATTAAATTCATTTGCAGACCTTTGAAATTTCTTTGGTATAAGTTAAGTAAACATTAAAGTTAAAAAATGTCATTTGTCAAAAAGGGAAATGTAAGTTATTCTGGGTGTATTTTTTTTTTTAAGGATCCACATCAGCATCACTATCTCAAAACTATGGTGTTTATGCTTAACTTGAATATTTGTTCCATTCCTTTGAAGCATTATTGGCTGGCAGCCTCTGCTTTGGAGAATGGATAAATTGGTTTTAGCTCCACTCTGGTGGTTAGATGTGAAACCTAGGTCAGATACTTATACTGATGTCTTTCATTATGTGGTCTTCAAAATTCTGTTTATGTCCTCAGAGGAATTAATGTAATTATCATTTTAAGTTGGTTTCTTTCTTTTTCTTTTCTTTTCTTTCTCTTTCTCTTTCTTTCTTTCTTTCTTTCTTTCTTTCTTTCTTTTCTTTCTTTTGTTGTTGCTAGGGACACTTAAATCTATGCAAGGAAAGGCATTCTGAGTGCTTAGCTTGGCTTTTGTTTGAAAATGTGTCCTTGAACCTTTTAGCCCCCCAGACCAAGTTTGGTAGTGGCCATGTGGGTCATGGCAGAACCAGCCTTGGGTATGGGAGCAAAGTAGAGTGTGGATCAGTTTCTTCCACCTGTAGGCTGGGAGATGGGGGACAAGCATCTGGGCCAGTTGTGCTCAGTTTTCTCATTTGCTAACTGGACTTAAGTAATACCTTCTTGACAGGGTTAAAATAAAGTTTAAATGATCCGTATGTGACATTTCCTCTTATGTAGGAAATAGCTAATGAACCTCGTTTTCTTTCTGTGTTGGGGGCAGAAGGGACAAAAGGCATTCTTTTGCATTTCATTTTCTACTGGATGTCTGTGAATATATATTTGTATGCCCACCTCATTATTACTGTTCAACACTATAAAGAAGATTAGCACATCATTTATTTCTTGCATGAACCTACTACAAAGTATGAACTTCTGTTTTATGAATACACTTTATGTCTGAACCCCTATGAGAGCTCTGATGTAGTTAGTTTGTAGTTGATGGGAAAGGGGCAGGACTTTGCCCTCACTGCTGCTATCATAGGAGATGTGTTTCTGCTTTTTTAAAGTTCTGTCCTAGAATATTAAAAAGCCAGACTTTCATGAACTGGCCTACCAAATTAAGAACAATTTACAATGTTATTTCCATGGAAAAGTGTTCTAAACTTCCATTTAGTAATATAGGACGAACTTTTGTACAAAACCACTCAGATAGAAGGCCCTTAATTTTGTATACTGGGTACATGTATGTTTCAAACAATATATGTCCAGCAGTGCATTGATGCTATTAAAAAAAACTGACAGGAAAGGCCTGGGAATTATGAAAGTGAAATTAAAGCTACATACTTAACAAAATGCAAGATTATTTTCTCAGAAAAAAAAAGATAAGTTCTTTTGTTGCCAATGCCATGTTTTTTTGTTTCCTTAAATACATGCCACATTTCATAGATAAATGTTTCTATAGATTAGAAACCTTTTGTCATTTAAGTAAAACATAGACCCTGCTCTTAACATTATGGAAATTATTTACAGTAGTATGTTTACAAAGACATGTTTTTTAAGTCACTTTTTTACATCTCTTCTTTGTTTTTCAAATGTATTATATCTCCAACACTTGACTTGAGTTAACTCAAAGTCTATAAAAGTTGAAGTAGTGCCTGAAAGCCTCTTTACTGCATGTTAATTAAATAAGGCAATGAGTAGGAGTGGCACAAGGAGAGAATGGAGAAATTGAGTGGCTTCACAGAGTTCTACTTGAAAACTATAATGCCATATTCAGGCAGGGAGCATGTCAGAGTCGGAAGCAGCCTGTAGCGGAAGGCAGGCAGCGAGCAGCCCGGGCATCTGTGCAACCGTTCCCTAGTGTCACCATTTATGCCCAGAGAGATGAATTAGGCAACCCTGGCAGTCCTTTACCTCTATAAACTATATAAGCAGGCAAATCATTTAAAGCCATATAAAATTGAGACCTTTGGTGTCTCTTCAGCCATTTTGGAATGAGTTCCCTGCGCCATGATGAGGAAGAAACATGTCACAATGAACAAGTTGGCATATGGTATCATTTGTGATTACTTAGAATAGGTATTTGCTTTTGAGCTTAGGTCTTTGGGAAACAAAGTGGTTTAATTGTTTGTAATCTCCGCAAGAAAGAGGAATGAGTAAATGGGTTAGGTTGATTTTTTTTTTTTTACTAAAATAGAAATTAGGCTTAGCTCTAAAAATAAAAAAGCTCTCTCCACTTTTAGATATATATGTTGCTAAAAGATGATTAGAGGACTTCACACTTAAGAATTTTAAAGCGACAAAGGCAAGCATAGTGGATTGCATCATTAGCTGATTAAAGAAAATGTTAACGAAAACATCACCATCAAGCATATGGACTGATCTAATTAGTTGATTACTAATTCAGATTTAGTGCTGAGTACCTTTACTTTGAACATCAATTTCAGTTTAATAGGAAGCTCTTCCTGCTTCTCTGTCATCACAGAAAACAAGGCTTGGCAATTGGGCAATTAATGAAATGAACAAATGAATATTAGATTAAAGCCTTTCCTGACATCCATTTCAGAGTGCCAAAAAATGTTGTTCACAGCAAATTCATTACAGAATAGGAAGTCATTTCTCCTTTCCAAACAAATGGCATCTTTCAATCATATCAAAATCTCCCACCATCTAAATCCATATTGTATTTTTTAAAAATTTTTTGGACACTAGTAAGTGCCTGACCCTTTGTTCTACTCGGTGGATCTAGAGACAAATAAGATACAGCATCTGTCTTTAGGTATCACAGTGTAATGGATAAGAAAGTCATATTAAAAATCTCCTGTGATTAATGATGTAAGGAGAGTAGACACTGGAGATTACATGGAGAACAGAGGAAACACGTATAACCTAGTCTGAGTTGGGTGGTACAGAATTAGTGAAGACAGGTTTGTATTAGAACAAGGGGAAATGGAGGAACTTCTTGCTGTCTTTCTTACATACTCCCTGTATCTGGGTTTTTAAAGACTGATGTCATTACTTGGCTCCATTTCCAATCTCTCTCTCAGTTCATGAATGTTTCTTTCTCTCCCTCCTCAACCCTCCCATTCCTTTTCCTCTAGAGGCCAATAATCTTATCCTAGCAGTGACAATGGCCTGGAGGTCTACTGACTAATAATCTCATGAGTTCTCATGATATTTTTTCAAAAAAAATAAAAATGGCAATTATTACTTCAGTTTTACATATGTAAAACTTGAACCAGAAAGAATGAAACAGATTTGCCCAGGGTTACACAGAAAATGGAGGAGCCAAGGTGGGAATGAATGAAACACTTCCTATCATACACAGTCACCTTGGGCTTCATTAATAGGCTTGTTATTGTAATAGTAAATGTCAAATTTCATCTAGAAATATCATAACCATATACATGCTCCAGAATAATGCAGTATAAATTTAAAAATCAGCATTCTAAAGATTTGTACATATCAAATTTTATGCATTCAGTTTTTGCTATATCCATTATCATTCAGTAAAGTTATAATATTGTAAAACAAAAATGCAATTCTTGGGTTGAGCCTGTGAGTGTGTGTGTGTGTGTGTGTGTGTGTGTGCACGCGTGCGCACATGCGTGCATGTGCATGTGCACGTGTAATGTTTGTCTGATTGTAATGGCAATTTGAACGTTTGACTGGTCTATACAGATTGGTAGTAGTTAGCATGACAGACAAAAGGAGCAAATGTAGTCCATTTATGCCTTGAGCTGAACTAATTTTAGTGTTAAGCATGAATCTAATATCCACAAATAGGGAATAGTTATTAGCAAATATTGAAGTCAGAATCATATTTGTAGTTTTGCAGCAAAAGTAAGAATTACCTAGCTTCAACAAGATCATGGGTTTTGCTGTTAAAGATAATGCTATAAATATATTGATTGGTTAAAACCCTGCTAAGAAAGTGAGTGTCTAACAATCCATAGACAAAGTTTGAGTTAGTTTATCCTTTCTAATAAATGCCTATATATATATATATATGCATGCGTTGAATGCTTTAAATATATAATGCTTTTATATATAATTAAATATATAATGCCTATATATATATATATATAAGTATGCATTGAATGCTATAAATGCCTATATGTGTATATATATATATATATATATGCATGCATTGAATCAAGAAACAATATAAGCTTTATAGCACAGTGGAAAACAGGATCTTTATAAAATATACATATATGTTAGTAAACTATCTCTTTCTCTCCAAGTAGTAAATCAATTTGTTTCTGGCTTTAAATAAACAGACCGTGCCTCAGTCCAAAAGACATTGAAGCAATTCAATGGCATCAGGTGAATTGGAGATTTGGGAATTTGATACTAGTGACTTTTTATGATCTCTCTATCATTGTCATGTTATCACACTATTGGAAGAAAAATTTTGTCATGTCACTTCTAGATTAGCAGAGAAGTGTAGGCAAAATTGCCTCTCTCCCAACATATCCCAGTCCTATGCCATTTGTACAACTTCATTATTGGGGCCTCACACATGGGAAGAGATCACTGAAAGT
Organism: Panthera tigris; assembly: GCF_018350195.1. Classification (NCBI taxonomy): domain Eukaryota; kingdom Metazoa; phylum Chordata; class Mammalia; order Carnivora; family Felidae; genus Panthera; species Panthera tigris. Next base: position 88,300,487 of record NC_056660.1, on the reverse strand, counting down.
ATATGTAGCTGAAAGAGATCCACAACTGTGTTGTCATTTGGATAGACTAGTTATTTATACATGAGAACTTAAGTAACTTAACCTCTCAGAACTTTGTCATTACAATTGTAGAGAAGATATAGACCTAACCATGTCATGACATTATTTTGAGTATCTTATTGATAACTATTAAAAAAAAGTAAGTAATACTCTGGACAAAAATACAGCATTAAAAATAATATTAATAATGGACATGTGCTAATAAAAACTAATTCAAACTAAAGAAAAATTCTAGCAACATTGCAGGATGCAGGATTACACCCAAATCAACTGCATTGCAATGTACCGGCAATGAAAAGTGCAAAAATAAAATCAAGAAAAAAAAACATTTTAATAACATAAAAATAATAGAATATATCAGAAAATATTTAATTAAAAAGTACATGACTCTTACATCAAAAACCACAAAACATTATTGAAGTAAATTAAGGAGGATCTAAAAAATAAAAAGGTGTTCTATGTTCATCGACTGGAGGGATTAATATGGTTAAGATGGCAATATTCCCCTAGTTGATCTTCAGATTCAGAGTAATCTGTATCAGAATCTAAGCTTTGTTTTTCTTTAAAAAAAATTGACACACTGATCTTAAAAATCATATGGGATATTTCAGAATAACATTTCATGAGGAACTGTTCAGAATAACCAGAACAGTCTTTAAAAAGAAAAAGAAAGTTCAAGGACTCACACTTCCCAATTTCAGTACTTATTACAAAGCTACAGTAATCAAAACAATGTGATGCTAGCATAATAAAAGAAACTGAGATTAACAGATTTGAGACCTCAAAAATAAACTTCTACATTCATGGCTAATTAATTTTTGCCAATAGTGTCAAGGCAAATTTTCAATGGAGGAAAAATAAGTCTTTTCTATAAGTGGTGCTGGACAATTTGATATTTACATATATAAGAATAAAGTTGAACCTCAAACTATATACAAAATTTAAATCCAAATGAATCAAAACCCTAAATGTAAAAGCCAAAATGACAAAAAATCTTAATAGAAAACCTAGGCATAAATTTTCATTAACCTGGATAAGCAATGGGTGCTTATACATGAAAAGCACATGCCCAAAGACAAGACAAAAGATAAAATTAATTGAACTCCATCAAAATTAAAAACTTTTGTGCTTTAAAGGTTACCATCCAGAAAGTGAAAAGACAGACAACCTACAGATGGAAAAAAAATATTTGCAAATCATATATCTAGTAGAATCTAGTAAACTGAATACATAAGGAACTATTAGACCTTAAACATAAAAAGACAACTCAGTTTAAAGATGGTCATAGGATTTCAATCAATAATTCTACAAATAGAATATGTAAATGATCAATAAGCACATGAAAAACTACTCAACATCATTAGGTTAATGCAACTAAAGTCATAATGAGATATCACTTCACACGCATTATTGTGGCTAAAATTTAAAAAAAATTAAAAGGATGATAAGACATATTGATGAGAATTGTATAAACTGTAACCATCATAATCTTTGGAAAACAGTCAGGCAGTTCTTTAAAAGTTAAACACAGAATTACTATATTATCCAGCAATTTCACTTGTATGTATATACCCCTTAAAATTAAAAACAATGTTCACAAAACAACTGTACATAAATGTCCATTGCAGCATTATCCATAATAGCTAAAAGTTGGGAAAAACACAAAAAACAAACCCACTACTGATTGGTGAAACAAATGTGATACACCTTCACAAAGGAATATTATTCAGTCATAAAAAAGAATAAAGTACAGATACATGTTACAACACAGATAAATCTTGGAAACGTTATGCTTGCTAAGTGAAAGGGGCCAGACACAATGGGACATATAGTGTTATGATTGTATTTATGTGAAATGTCCAGAATAGGTAAACTCATTGAGACAGAAAGTAGGTTAGTAATTGTTAAGGGATGATGGGAGGGGGGAATAGAGAGAGAACGCTAATGGGTATAGTTTATTTTTAAGGTGACTGAATGTTCCAGAATTAGATAGTGATGATGGTTTTAAAACTTTGTGAATACACTAAAAATCATTGAAGTTTACACCTTGAAGTGATGAATTCTATGGTGTGTGAATTATATATCAAGAACACAATAATAATTCATAGGCACCTGAGTAACACATTCACAGCAAGAAAGATCCCAACAATTTTCTATCACATCTGAGATTCTCACTATTAACTGGAGTTGAAAAAAATGTTAACATCAAACATTATTTGGAATGAGTAATTTTTTTAATTAAATATTTAGTTTTCTGAGATGGATAAACAATTTTGTGATTGGAACAGACTAAAGATCTAGGGCTTGAACAAATGTCCATTACTGGGGCACAAAAGTGAAAAGTTATGGGTCACCTATTATGGATAGCCTGAAAAAGTTGTCATCTTTTGACAGAGGAAGAGAGATTAATTAAAGAATATAGCATTCAGAAAAAAAAATTACTTGATTTTTTAATTTGTTTTAAAGTTTATCCATTTATTTTAAAAGAGAGGGAGAGAGTGGGCAGGGCAGACAGAGAGAGAGAGTGAATCCCAAGCAGTCTCTGTAGTGTCAGACCCTCAAGGGGCTTGAACTCAGAAACCATAAGATCATGACCTGAGCCAAAACAAAGTGTCGGAGGATTAACCGACTGAACCATCCAGGGACCCTCTGAAAAAAATATTTTAAAACGAATGAAAGAGAATACACTAGAAAGTAGTTTTCACCTTCACCCAAATATTGCCCAGACCTAGCACTGCTCAGGAACATTATCCTCACAATGTCATGCCTTATGTTTTAAGAAGCAATGATTTTAGGGGTACCTGTGCAGCTTAGTTGGTTAAGCATCCAACTTTGGCTCAGGTCATGATCTCATGGTTCATGAGTTCGAGCCCCACATCAAGGCTCTGTCCTGACAGCTTTGAACCTGGAGCCTGCTTCACATTCTGTGTCTCCCTCTCTCTCTGCCCCTTCCCCACTTGCACTCTGATCTCTCTGCCTCTCTCAAAAATAAATAAACATTAAAGAAAGGGTTTTTTTGGTGGGGAGGCACCTGGGTGGCTCAGTTAGTTAAGCATACGACTTTGGCTCAGGTCATGATCTCACAGCTATGGGTTTGAATTTCGTGTCGGGCTCTGTGCTGATAGCTCAGAGCCTGGAGCCTATTTCAGATTCTGTGTCTCCTCCTCTCTCTGCCCCTCCCATGCTCATGCTCTATCTCTCTCTGTCTCTCAATAATAAATAAACACTAAAAAACTTTTTTTAATAAAAAATTAAAAAAAAAATTTTAAAGAAGCAATGATTTAAAAATGTCTTTCTTACTATATTCTCTTTTGCATATTACAAACATCACACATCACATTTTGTTTGAGTCTCTGTAAGTTTATGTCCTCTACCCTTGTCTCAAATTCTGCAAACAGAACCTTAACCTCAGGTGTATTAAGACTGTGGAATAATTACACAGGTATAAAAGCTAAAATAAAGGAAATTTACCATAATGTCCAATTCATAAAAAATTGTTTTATACCTATGAGGCTCAGACTATGTTTATCAGGGAGGCTTGAAGGAAAAATTTCCCTGGGCTGTTCATTCATCATGAATTACACAAAATCATATCATACTTATGTGACTAATATGCAGTAGTAATATTATATTAGAGTTATACTCTTACAGAGAAATGTCCATTTAGAGAAATAAACTTTTAAGTCATGTCTATATGAACATAAGGAGTGTGAAAAATTGTATCGTATCTGTGGGCTATCTTAATTAACATTCTCCAAGTAGTAATACCAAGTCAGTGTCCTTGGAATACTCACAAAGATGTAACACAGCAAGGAGAAAGCACCATTTTTGCTTGTTTGTTTGTTTGTTTTCCCCAATAAGATGATATTATAATTATACAGTCATAGCCTAACAGACCAATTCAGTAGAACATTTAGTTATCCCAAAGGAGGATGCTGATTATTACAGGAGGGAGTATTTTACTTGGATTCAAACAAACTTAGTGCCAGTGTTTGTCATTAAAATTTAATATGGCACTATATGTGAGAAAGGCGCTAACACATAGAAAGTTTCCACCTTCTTTCCTCCCTTCCTCCTTCTCCCTCCCCCTTTCCTTTTGTCTTTTTTCTATTCAATTACTGTCTAAACCTTCCTCATCATAAGAATAGTTTGTTGAAAGTGTCATTGCCATTATCTGTGTCTTAAAGGAGGCATGGACTACAATCTAAAGATTCAGTACTGGGGTGCCTGGGTGGCTCAGTCAGTGGAGCATCCGACTTTGGATGTGGTCATGATCTCATGGTTCTGGGTTTGAGCCCCACCTCGGGCTCTGTGCTGACAGCTCAGA